>NC_090251.1:34715058-34720058 GCF_037325665.1 Littorina saxatilis
TCGAATGCATGGCCTGCACGTGAAAATCCACTCGTGCAAAAACACGAGTGTGCGAGGGAGTTTCAGCCCATGAACGAAGAAGAAGAAGAAAAAGAAGAAGAAGAAGAAGAAGAAGAAGAAGAAGGAGAAGGAGAAGGAGAAGAAGAAGAAGAAGAAGAAGAAGAAGAAGAAGAAGAAGAAGAAGAATGGCCTAAAATGTCAATGTGGTTTGTCTCAGTTTTTCCCAAGGAAAAACAACTCTTCCACAACTTTTAAAACCTTGACAGAGTTATTTCTGAACATGGATCTATTCAAACCATGCAACCGCTCCGAGCACTATTTAGGTGTGGAGAGTTGTGTGGATTTTCTTATGCCTGGTGTTGTTTATATACGGAGAACATAATTTCCTTACAGAAGTGAGACCTTGTTTGTACGAAATTCTCTGGTTTAAGATTGGTGCCTGTCAATTTGTCGAATTCATTTTTAAATGCTAATTTCTGCACAGCTATAAATACAGAAATGCCACAGAGAGGCCCTTATTTCTTAATGAATTTGAATTCCCCAGAGCTTATTAGTGAACAAAGCACTTTTATTTTATTTATTTATTTATTTATTCATTTGGGAGATTTATATAGCGCTTGACGTTCTCAAAGCGCTTTACATATTAATTTCTGCCGTGTATCTTGAAAATCATTTCTGTGCGATTTCCAGTAAATTATAAAGAAAAAGCTTGCGAATAGGAAAATCGTCCTCAAAAACGGATTGCGAAATGCAGTATGCAAGTATATTCTTGGTACTGATGTTAATTCATCTTGTTTGTTCGTTTGTCCTTTCATTCCGCAGTTTGTTTGGTTTGCTTGTTTAAAATTTTGCTTGTTCGTTAAATCTCTCTGTTTAATTCCAACGGGTTTTTTTTCAGAAAAAAACGTGAGCGGTGTTATTCCTGGCAAATCTGAACTTGACAGATTGCTTTGGCTCATTATTGATGAGCTTAATGAGACGAACAGGAAACGATTAACTGCTTTTTCACTACCAGAAGGTCACATGTGCAATCTGAATACAGGGCTACACTGTACCTTTCAATCGTAGCCGGTCGTGGATTTCGTCATTGAAAACTTCACGAAAACATCGTCAAATTAATCCATCAATGAAATGACGCAGTGACGAAAGTGTCTAGCTCATTAGTTGTCTGTGTTGAGTCCGGTATCGATATTTTTCAGTTGAAGACACCTGCTTTCCACTTCGCCCCCCTCCCCTGCACCCCCCCACACACACACACCCACACACACACACTTCGGACACACACCAACTGTATGCTGGTCGCTTTTTCCCCCCTACACAGTGGGAATGTATTCCTCAGTTCGTAACTGACTCATGTGTCAATCTGCAAGATAAATACAGCACAAATCTGTACACACAAATCATGATCAAATGAGGCAGAGCTCACGAACAAAACTTGAGAAACCATGGGACGGAAACAAAGCGCTTGAAACGTCCCTTTGTTTTTCAGATCTGAACATGAAGCAGCCAAGCTGTTGATTTTTTTTGGATTTTTTTTATATATCTATATCTATATCTATATATATATACGACTAGTGTCTGTGTGTCTGTCTGTGTATCTGTCTGTGCGCGATGCACGGCCAAAGTTCTCGATGGATCTGCTTCAAATTTGGTGGGCATATTCAGGTAGACCCGGGACACGACACAACCTGGTCGATATTTCAACACGTGCTCTCAGCGCGCAGCGCGGTACCGATTTTGGTTCCACCTCAGCTATTTTGGTTCCACCTCAGCTACCCGGGCCCCCATACCGACACACCATAGCCGCTACACCACATCACAACGCCAAAGTTCTCGGTGGATCTTTTTCAAATTTGGACACCGTATTCAGCTACACCCCGGACACAATATCATCGATGAGATATTTCAACACGTGCTCTCAGCGCGCAGCGCTGAACTCATTTTCGTTTTTGTGTTCATTTCACCATTATAAGTAACTCTTCCTTATCTTCTCCAGTGTTTGGCGTTTATCTCCCTTCCTTCGTGTGGCTTTCCCGTTCAGTTGTAAGTTACTACACTGCGCTGTCCACTGCGCTGAGCGTCTTCGGATATTCCCGGCGTTACTATTTTTAGAAGGTCAACGCAGTGTACAGAACGTAAATTGGACCCGTAAATTATCCTCACTGTAAAAGTGCAAAGGTCGAATCAATTTATAGCCACGCGAAAAATACACTGTCATCTATCTCTCTATAGATACGGCTTCTCTGTGTTTTTGTGTGTGTGTGTGCGAGTGTGTGTGTCTCTATGTAAGCAACACCTGTGCATTGTTCAGTTCTGTTTGTGATGTGGTCTGGCGGCTTTTGTGTAATTTTATGTACTGGCCTTCCTTTGAAAAGCCATAACTTGCTCAGTCCTGTTTGAGTGGAGTTCGCCTCCAAAGGTGATTAACACGGTTACATTCGTCGACAAGGATGGGACTCGATATGGTCAGGAATGGCATTATGGCCACTGAATCATTTTCGTGCTGTTCCCATTCCACGAGTCTGGGAGGGACCTAAGCTTGGCGGGTCCATTGTTCGGACCCGGCGAAGCCGGCGTACGGCTCTAAGTACTTCTTCCCGGCGAAGCCGGCTACCCGGCGAAGCGGGTATTCATTCTAGTATTCTAGTATATATATATACGACTAGTGTCTGTGTGTATGTGTGTCTGTGTGTCTGTGTGTCTGTGCGCGATGCACGGCCAAAGTTCTCGATGGATCTGCTTCAAATTTGGTGGGCATATTCAGGTACACCCGGGACACAACCTGGTCGATGAGATATTTCAACACGTGCTCTCAGCGCGCAGCGCTGAACCGATTTTGTTTTTTGTGCTGAACCGATTTTTTTTTGTGTGTGTCTGGATCCACTACCAGTAACTCTTCCTTATCTTCTCCAGTGTTTTAGCCGCGATTATCTCCCTTCCTCCGTGCGGTGCGCATAGCCGGGTCCCCGGCGCAGCCGGGTATTCGGATCGACTTCTTCCCGGCGCAGCCGTACCCGGCGAAGCGGGTATTCATCTAGTATATATAAAGACAAGTTTACAAATATACATTGGCACGTATATACAATACACATACATTTAACATACATTTATATGAGTTACATTCAAGCTGTTTCTTTGCGTGTTTCAGAATACAGTGTGTGTGTGTGTGTGTGTGTGTGTGTGTGTGTGTGTGTGTGTGTGTGTGTGTGTGTGTGTGTGTGTGTGTGTGTGTGAGTGTGTGTATGTGTGAGTGTGTGTGTGTGTGTGTGGAGGTAAAAAGATTGAAAAAACCTTTACAGATCTGTGGTGTTGTGCACGATTATTTCCTCACGATCCCCTTATTGAGACACATACCAACAATCAAAAGTCTGTGTGCTCTCTGTGCACAGCACGGTGCTTTTATTCATGAACTAGTTTTGTGAAAGCCACTCGTGTGTTTTTAAGAAATAAATTCACACACAAATCCAACGTTTAACAGATATCAGTCACGTCAGGGTGTTGATGTTTAGTATGTGTCCAAGTGGAAGGATGTACCATATTTCTGTCTGTCTGTCTGTCTGTCTGTCTGTCTGTCTGTCTGTCACTCACTCTCGCTCTGTCTCTCTGTCTTTGTCTCTCTCTCTCTCTCTCTCTCTCTCTCTCTCTCTCTCTCTCACTCTCTCTCTTTCTCTCCCCTCTCTCTTGCTCTCTCTCTCTCTCTCTCTCTCTCTCTGCCTGCCCTCTCTCTCTCTCTCGCTCTCTCTCTCTCTCGCTCTCTCTCTCTCTCTCTCGCTCTCTCTCTCTATCTCTCTTAGCCCCCCTTCTCTCTCTCTTTCTCTCTCTCTCTTTCTCTCTCTCTCTCTCGCTCTCTCTCTCTATCTCTCTCTCTCTCGCTGCCTGCCCCCCCCCCCCCTCTCTCTCTGCCTCTCTGCCTCTCTGTCACTAGCTCTGGGTTTTTTCTCTCTGTCTGCCTGTCTGCTTCTCTGTTTCGCTATCCCTCTCTCTGTCTCCCTCTCTCTGTCTCCCTCTCTCTGTCTCCCTCTCTCTGTCTCCCTCTCTCTGTCTCCCTCTCTCTGTCTCCCTCTCTCTGTCTCCCTCTCTCTGTCTCCCTCTCTCTGTCTCCCTCTCTCTGTCTCCCTCTCTCTGTCTCCCTCTCTCTGTCTCCCTCTCTCTGTCTCCCTCTCTCTGTCTCCCTCTCTCTGTCTCCCTCTCTCTGTCTCCCTCTCTCTGTCTCCCTCTCTCTGTCTCCCTTTTCTCTGTGTGTCTCTATTTTTCTCTTTATATATTCAAGATGAAGTTTGGACGCAAACAATTAAAAGTGATTATTGTATAACCCTGAAGGAATAAGAATTGATTTTTGTTTATCTTATCTCATCTTATGTTATCGTATCTAATGACAGATCTGACTTGATGATGTAAACAAAATACTATTATACAGTCACTATAATTTGAATCAAACGTAAAACATTGGAGATCTCATGAAAAAAAAAAATAACAAACCACCCGAGCCGAATACCACCATCACTAACTTAACAAAACAAGCAACCAATCGTACAATTTTCTTTTCTTTTCAATGTTGATGTACTCGAACAATGGACATTGCATGACCAGTGCTCGTGGGTGAACATAACCTGATCATTCTGCTTTATCTCTGCATAGGCTACCCAGATTGATCCACCCTATAAACAACATGATTACCAAGCTAAAGATTAATTGCCGGTGGGTGTGTCAAATCTTGCGAACGAGTTGATGGGTTTTTTCTCAATAAAATGCAAAAAAAGTAATTGTCACCACTGGAGGATTATTCCCTCTTAGGGGCGATGGCCATGCAGATTTGAAAAAAAACATATTATTGTTGTTTTTTTGCTGATACGATGTCGCTATACGTTGGCAATAAGGCTATCACACACGCATGAAGCGAGGGAGAGAGAGAGAGAGAGAGAGAGAGAGAGAGAGAGAGAGAGAGAGAGAGAGAGAGAGAGAGAGAGAGAGAGAGAGAGAGAGAGAGAGAGAGAGAGAGA
>NC_090251.1:34725058-34742558 GCF_037325665.1 Littorina saxatilis
GAGAGGGCGTTGCCTTCTTTGGCACTGGGACGCTTTCTTTAACTATTTCTGCAAGGCAGTTCACATCGGTTTCGTTGGCATCCATTCATTCATTGCTCTTCCAAACCACGACAGCTTGGGAAAGGTGTCAGAAAGTGTTGTAACCCTACATTACTAAAGTTCGTTGCCGCAGAGTATACAGGTCAGTTGGTCAAGATGCCGCTCCGTGGTACACGCAGTGGACACTCGATGGGTTTCATTGCGAGAAGGATTCCTCTTCTTTTTTTTTTCTTTTTTTTTCTTTTTTTTTTATTATTCTTTTTTCTTTTCCAAACAATACAACATAAGACAGGTTAAAACAGTCCACATAGGGTAACGAAAATAGCAAATATCCAATTGAAACCATCTCAACCATTCCTCTTCTTACTGCTTTTATTAGGCGAAGACTATCCCCGTTTATTGGTCAAAGAATACCCACGTTTTATTGATCAAATAAATTTATGTTTTATTGGTCAAAAGTACCTTCATCTCCCGAGTTGGACTGAATGTGTAGCACCAGCGAACGCCAAGAAGAATTGGTCAAAAGTCGAGAACGTTTTGTTTCAGGATATCTACATTTTATTGGTCAAATGATATCTGAAGAGGATTCCTCTTCTTACTACTTTTATTAGGCGAAGGCTATCCCCGTTTACTGGTCAAAGGATGTATACCTACGTTTTATTGATCAAATGAATTTACGTTGTATTGGTCAAAAGTCGTAAACTTTTTGTTTCAGGATGTCAACACGTTATTGGTCAAATGATATCTGAAGAGGATTCCTCTTCTTACTACTTTTATTATACAAAGGCTATCCCCGTTTATTAGAAAAAGAATACCCACGTTTTATTGGTCAAATGAATTTACGTGTTATTGGTCAAAAGTCGTGAACTTTTTGTTTCAGGATATCTACATTTTATTGGTCAAATGATATCTATCTTTTGATGCTGTTATATGGAGGTCCACTTTTCTGATAAAATAATGATATCCACGCTTTACTGCTCAAATAATATTCACGTGTTATTGGCAAAAAGATATCAACGCTTTATCACTCAAAGAGATTCACGTTTTATTGGCCAGCGGATACCCGCGTTGCGTGCCTGTAGCAGAAAGGGCCAGTTGGTCGAATGGCATCTGAACGGCTTTGTGGGCACTGAGAACTATGGCTGGGTCTCAGTGACCCAGGATGAGTTGTTTGACCTTGGTTTATGCTGGCCTTTTAGGGACAAAAGCACTTTGCTGGCCCTGCTCCAAGGGTCGTTTCACAGAATTACACGGCTGCCCGTTCATGTACCTCTGAGTCAGAGTGGAGGATATAGTGGCGATACCGTTTATCTCCCTTCCCTTGATGCCTTCACGATCTTGTTCGTCTGTGCTTTGGTCTGCTGTGCTGTACTGTCTGTTTATTTCTTCTTTTTCTCTGCTGTACTTCTACGTTTTGAAAAGAGAGACCTACATAGTAACCAAAAAACATTAATTTTCTCAGGATTGAATTTGATGTAATCAATCCCTATCCCGGTGCACCTTTCCGCATTTCTACTTCAACTTTTGTAAAAGATTCCCCATATGTAATTTCACGATCACATGTTAAACACGAGTCGTTTACGGCGAATGGACACACAACCCTGAAGCGCTTCGTAAGTACATGTAGATAAAATTCGTCCTTGCCCTCCGCCCTCCCCCTCTCTTTCTTTCTTTGTCTGTCTGTCTGTCTGTCTGTCTGTCTGTCTGTCTGTCTGTCTGTCTGTATATATGTGTGTGTCTGTCTGTCTGTCTGCCTGTCAACATGTCTATCTCTGTCTGGCTGTCCGTCTGTCTGTCTTTCTGTCTCTGTCTCTCTCTGTCTGTCTGTCAGTCTGTCTGTCTGTCTCTGTCTGTCTATCTGTCTCTCTCCTTTCGATCGGTGGACGCGCCAGCCCTACTTAGACAAATTCTACCAAAATAGTCGCACGAGAATTTTAACAGTCCCAAAGCAAGACTAAAAACACATGCATGGCAGTCGCGACAACCAATCCTAAAGCTTCTTACTATTTGATAATAATGACGTGCAGTCGATATTTCCCGTCGTCGAGTGGTCTTGGAACGGATTGCATGATGCAACTGTCAGCGTTATTACGTATTACGTATATAGAGCTGCACGACTTTCTGATATACACGCGAAAATTGGCTTTACTGTCAGAGACAGGTGATTGTGTTGTTGTTTTTTATCAGCGGCCCGCGTCCTTCGCCGAGAGAAAGGAGAGAGAGAGAGAGAGAGAGAGAGAGAGAGAGAGAGAGAGAGAGAGAGAGAGAGAGAGAGAGAGAGAGAGAGAGAGAGAGAGAGAGAGAGAGAGAGAGAGAGAGAGAGAGAGAGAGAGAGAGAGATCGGAACGATAGCATGCACGAGAAATTAGCACAAGTATTGCAGGTACCCTTCTTTGGTGATTAGAGAATTCAACGTTTTTAATGTTCGGGAAATATACGGTTGTCTTCTTCAACAAGAATATCACAATAAGTCTGTGTTACTTTTATTTTTGGGTGTAAGATTTTGGTTACGGTCGATGAATACAGTCCAACTTACTTTCCTTCTAATGAAGACCATATTATATTATTGTATTTTAATGAAGATCCGTCCATACTTTTACATGAGATAAAACCATTCTTTCACTTTGTCACATACAAAACATGAACAGCCTGGGTACTGTTTGTGCTCAGTGCGATTTAAACAAATTATTAAAAAAAGAAACAAACAAACACACAAACAAAATCACTACTGGTTTTCACGAATCTTATTCATGAAAAAGTTCCAACCCACCACAGCAAGCAGTAAAAGTGTTGATTTGTTATATATATCCAAGTGGAGTGGCATTATCCAGTTTAAAAGCATGACCAGGTATAAGACATTGGGGTGTGCACGTTAAAGATCCCACGATTGACAAAAGGGTCTTGCCTGGCAAAAATGTATTGGCATAGATAACAAATGTCCACCAAATACCCGTGTGACTTGGAATAATAGGCCGTGAAAAGTAAATATTCGCCGTAATGGCTTGAGATTTACTGGCCGATGTGAATGCGTGATATATTGTGTAAAAAATTCCATCTCACACGGCAGAAATTAATATGTAAAGCGCTTAGAGAACGTCAAGCGCTATATAAATATCCAATATAAATAAGACGATGAGCCGAACAGCATACTCGCGAGAAGCAGGTGTGCCTTTAACTGTAACCTTTCACGAAATATAACTCAATTACTTGCACAATTTTAGACCTGAAATCCATAACCTTGCACACCGTTTCACGGCGTTTATTCACCCAGTAGTTCCAAACTAATGAACCCTGCGTAATAACTTTCACATAGTGGTTAGCAAACCATTTGTCTGCACCGCAGCCAAACGTGAAAACATCTGTGCTACAATTTTGTCGAAACTAAAAATTGCATGCCCTGTTTGCGCCAGAACGTGAAAAGTACATGTGTTGCGATTTTATCTAAACTTGAAAATGGCATGCCTGTTTTGCAGTTAAACGTGAAAAAGTATGGGTCACAGTTCTATGAATACTAGAAATTGCATGGCCATTTTTCTGCAGAATATCGTTGGCTGTCATCAAAAAGGCCTTAGAGATAACATCGAGATGGTATGTTTTTGTGTGTGTTTTTGTGTGTGGGGAAGCTGATCTAAAAAAAAGTCAGCACAAGCTGATAAAATACTGACAGTGTGGTGTCAGAAACATTTAGTTGCCCTTTCCGTCAGTCTCTCCAAGTCATGTGTCCCAATTACACCCCCACCTCCCTCGCTCCCTCTCTCCATCTGACTCTCTCTCTCTCTCTCTCTCTCTCTCTCTCTCTCTCTCTCTCTCTCTCTCTCTCACTCTCTCTCTCTATCTCTCTCTCTCTCTCACGCTCTCTCTCTCACGCTCTCTCTCTCACGCTCTCTCTCTCACTCTCTCTCTCTCACTCTCTCTCTTTCTCTCTCTCTCTCACGCTATCTCTCTCTCCCACGCTCTCTCTCTCTCTCTCTCTCTCTCTCTCTCTCTCTCTCTCTCTCTCTCACGGCCTCTCTCTCACTCTCTCTCTCACTCACACACACAAAGTCGTTCTCTCACTCTCTCTTTCGCAGACGCAGGTGAAAACCTTGATGGGACAATGTTTTCCATAGTGGAAAAAATACTTTGCCCGTTTGCAGGATAGCGCCCTGAGGCTACGCTCTTTACGGTCAAACAGGATTCAATTTTAGCTTTGCGATACCATCAACGATGCGTAATTAGTGTGAGAGAGTTGGGTGCAAAGACGGGTCTTTTCGTCAACATTTGCTTTGAAAATGGTGACGATTTTTAGCATAACAAAGAAAGACAAAATATGTAATAGATCCCTTGACTTTTGGGTAGCGCGACTCTGTTGCTGCTAGCTTTTCACTGGGAGGAAGCGACCCGAATTTCCCAGCGATGAGACAATATAGTAATGAAAAAAAATAATCTAATAGATCCCTTGACTTTAGGATAGCGCGACTCTGTTGCTGCTAGCTTTCCACTGGGAGGAAGCGACCCAAATTTCCCAGCGATGGGACAATAAAGTAATGAGAAAAAAAATCTAATACATCCCTTGACTTTGGGGTAGCGCGACTCTGTTGCTGCTAGTTTTCCACTGGGAGGAAGCGACCCGAATTTTCAAGCGATGAAAAATGAAGTAATGCAGTAATGAAATATGCATACAGTAATGAAAAATAAAATCAAAAAATCTAATAGATCCCTTGACTTTGGGGTAGCGCGACTTGTTGCTGCTAGCTTTCCACTGGGAGGAAGCGACCCGAATTTCCCAGCGATGGGACAATAAATGATGAAAAAAAAAAAAAAAAAAAAGATTCCTTGACTTTGGAGATGACAAGAAAATATCGGGCGCATTTACGCGATTTGTAAAATGTTTTACATTTTTACAAATCACGGGTTAACAATAGTCTCACTTTCATGGCGGCTTTATTGTTTCTCGTTGTTTGCGTCTCTTTTGGTACCCCTTCTTTCCTTGGGTGTCTTCTTTTAACGTCTCTTTTGGTACCCCTTCTTTCCTTGGGTGTCTTCTTTTAACGTCTCTTTTGGTACCCCTTCTTTCCTTGGGTGTCTTCTTTTAACGTCTCTTTTGGTACCCCTTCTTTCCTTGGGTGTCTTCTTTTAACGTCTCTTTTGGTACCCCTTCTTTCCTTGGGTGTCTTCTTTTAACGTCTCTTTTGGTACCCCTTCTTTCCTTGGGTGTCTTCTTTTAACGTCTCTTTTGGTACCCCTTCTTTCCTTGGGTGTCTTCTTTTAACGTCTCTTTTGGTACCCCTTCTTTCCTTGGGTGTCTTCTTTTAACGTCTCTTTTGGTACCCCTTCTTTCCTTGGGTGTCTTCTTTTAACGTCTCTTTTGGTACCCCTTCTTTCCTTGGGTGTCTTCTTTTAACGTCTCTTTGGTACCCCTTCTTTCCTTGGGTGTCTTCTTTTAACGTCTCTTTTGGTACCCCTTCTTTCCTTGGGTGTCTTCTTTTAACGTCTCTTTTGGTACCCCTTCTTTCCTTGGGTGTCTTCTTTTAACGTCTCTTTTGGTACCCCTTCTTTCCTTGGGTGTCTTCTTTTAACGTCTCTTTTGGTACCCCTTCTTTCCTTGGGTGTCTTCTTTTAACGTCTCTTTTGGTACCCCTTCTTTCCTTGGGTGTCTTCTTTTAACGTCTCTTTTGGTACCCCTTCTTTCCTTGGGTGTCTTCTTTTAACGTCTCTTTTGGTACCCCTTCTTTCCTTGGGTGTCTTCTTTTAACGTCTCTTTTGGTACCCCTTCTTTCCTTGGGTGTCTTCTTTTAACGTCTCTTTTGGTACCCCTTCTTTCCTTGGGTGTCTTCTTTTAACGTCTCTTTTGGTACCCCTTCTTTCCTTGGGTGTCTTCTTTTAACGTCTCTGTCCGCTGTTTCTTGATTTCTGTGTCCGTCCGTCTCTGACTCGATCCCTGTCTAGGCCTACCTATCGCATTCTGTTTATTTCCTAGCATGATAACACCTCTATTTTTTTCCATTCAATCTCTTGATGTTCACAGCTGTCTCTCTTGTCTTCTCTCTCTCTCTTTTTCCCAATGTTCTTCCAGTCCTTCTTGCCTCGGGCTATTCTTTCCCCCCCCCTCTCTCTCTCTCTCTCTCTCTCTCTCTCTCTCTCTCTCTCTCTCTCTCTCTTTCTCTCTCTCTCTGTTTCTCTCTCTCTGTTTCTCTGTCTCTGTCTCTGTCTCTCTCTGTCTCTCTCTCTGTCTCTCGCTTTCTCTTTGTCTCTGTCTCTCTCTGTATCTCTTTCTCTCTCTCTCTCTCACTCTCTCTCCGTCTCAGACCGTCTCTCCCTCTCAGTCATTGTCCGTCTCTCTGCTTAGTTTTATTTCAAGGCGGCCATTCTGCACCTGTTTCAACATCCGCGCACCTCGGATCAATGGGTACATGATCACTTTTACTGCAGTTCAGCGACGAACGGGTTCTCTGTGATACTGAGAAAATGACGTCTTGGTATTGCGTTCAACAACGTCATTCGTGGTCTCTGCACGTCTCAACTGCGTCACGTGCGAAGTGGCAGGTCTTGTCCATTCACCTGCGACTTTCCCCCACTGGTGTCAATGTTGCTTATCTTTGAAGATTATATCTCTCTATGTCTCGCTCTATTTGTCTCTCTCTTTCTCTCTCTTTCTCTCTCTCTCTCTCTCTCTCTCTCTCTCTCTCTCTCTCTCTCTCTTCGTCTCTCTCAAAAAAAAATCAATTCTCTGTCTCTCTGTCTTTGTCTTTGTCTCTGTCTCTCTCTCCCTCTCTCTCTCTTTCTCTTATTAGGGATGGATTGTAAAACTAGGCGTAAATTATGAGTGTAATAATGATGAATTAATGATTGAATCAATGAATCAATGAATGAACCAATCAATCAATGAATCAATGAATGAATCAATCAATCAATTAATAAATCAATCAATAAATCAACCAATCAATAACGCCCTCTCCTTCTCTCTACCTCACTCTCTCACTCTCCTGTCATTCCGTTAACAATTTCCCTTTATAATAATCTGCAAATGCTTAGATCCTATACTGAACGGTGTCTGCTTCCTCGATTCACATACATCAATAATTGAATGCACAAACACTGGTCGAAAAAAGAACCCCAACAGATAAGATAACCCTCACATGCACTTCACTTTTTTGCAAACGAACGTACACACACACAAAGACGGAAATTCTGACAGACAGACAAACCGACAGACGGACATACGCAGTACCTTAAACACGCTCACAAAGAAGGCGAGTGGGTAGAAGCTGAATGAGTTTTTGTGTAGCCCGCGGTAAAGAACGGCTAGAGAGTAGCGAGTAGCGCGTTTGATCTTGACTCCCAGAAAAGGTCATCCTGGAATCGGTTTGGGTGTGGAATCATGCTAGAGGCTTGTGGACCAACCACTGGAAATAAGTCTGGATCGTCTGCGGACTTTTTCAACACCATCCCGTCGGCTTGCGGGCGTACAAGTGCATGCAGTTAGAGGGAAAGAAATCATGATCAATGTTTGCATCGACACAAAAAAAGAAAAGAAAGAAAGACGGAGATAAAAAAAAAGGCGTGGGATGTTGTTATAAGGAAGGTTTTTTGTTTGTTTTGTTTTATGGAGTTTTGGGCAAATTTGTGTCTGTCTTTCTGACTGGCTGTTTTGATATTCTTTATGTCCCAAGTTATGGTCGGGTGGTTGTCTGTCTGTCCGGTCCTACTCTCTGTCTGCATGCATTGTCTATCTCTGTCTGCCCGTCTGACTGACTGACTGTGTGAGGCGTCTTTGTGACTGTGTCTCTTGCTCATGTTTCTAAAACGATCTCTCTTTTCTGTCATTGAAATTATAAATCTGTGTGCGCCTTCGTGGTTTTCTTTCTCTTATTGATTTTCTTTCTTTCTTTTTCTTCTTTTCTTTCTTTCTTTCTTTCTTTCTTTCTTTCTTTCTTTCTTTCCTTCTTTCTTTTTTTTCTTTCTTTAAAACTTTCGTTCCTATCTCTTCTGTGGGCCCCTCCTCCCATCTGTTTCTCTCTGGCTGTCCGCTTCTATCTCTCTACCTTTGTATCGCTGTTCTTGTTTTAAATGATTACTTCAATCCTCCCCCTCATCGTCCTCATCCTTTATCTATCTTGCTCTCTGTCTGTCTGCCTGTCTGTCTGTCTGTCTGTCGCTGTCTGTCTGTCTGTCTCTCTGTGTATCTGTCTCTGTCTGTCATTGTCTGTCTGTCTCTCTGTGTATCTGTCTCTGTCTGTCTGTCTGTCTGTCTATGTCCCTGTCTCTCTCTTTTTCTCCCTCTCTCTCTCTCTCCCCCCCTCTCTCCCTCTCTCTCTCTCCCTCTCTCCTCTCTCTCTCTCTCTCTCTCTCTCTCTCTCTCTCTCTCTCTCTCTCTCTCTCTCTCTCTCTCTCTCTCTCTCTCTCTCTCTCTCTCTCTCTTACTCTCATTCCATTGCACCAAACTAACTGAAACAAAAACGAACTACAAGCTAATAATACGCTGTCAGTCAACTGCAGTTTTTTTTTTTATTTTACTTTCGAATCTTGGCATGTTCATTGTTCGCTTTCCCGGAAACATGTTGACGTATCTTGAATATTGGCAACCACTTGAAAACCGGATTCTTACACCTTAGATTGTCAGTAAGTTGGGAGTTTTTTTTCAATTTTCTTTCTCTTTCTAATGAATTGAACGCATGCATTGGGTTCCCATTTCTCGTGGAAGAATTCTGGATTCTCTGCGTTTATTAAAGGAACATTCCTCCCCACGCTTAGTATGATATAAACCATCACAATGACAGATCCGTTCAGGCTTTTGCATGCAACAAAACGATCCTTCCACTTGGACAAATACCAAAAATAAACAGCCTGGCTGCTTTCAATGAAGATCGAGAATTTTGTTTTTTGAATTTAGATATATTATTGCTGAATTTCGTTTGTAACTTTAATACACTAGTGTCAATCTACCAACATATTTCTTAAAAAAAAATAAGAAAAATAAAAAATCAACGCAAAGAGGGTAGCATGGCTGTTGAATGTTGATGTGTGTTCAAGTTAAAGGATACAAAGGATATGCCCAGTGTTAAAACCTGACAAGATATGTAGTGCATGGCATGATGATTTACACTAGAAGAACGCTTTACAAAGAAACAGACAAGCAAAAAAAATACACAAAAACGTGATATCAGAGAAACAACTTTAGTTCAAGAGAGTATAATTTAAATGACGATCCGCTTTATTTATTTTTAAGATATTTGTTTGTTTGAGCTGTCTTTAAGTAAAATAAGTACGAAATTGAAAGAGAGTTCAATGACAACAGTGTGTGTGTGTGTGTGTGTGTGTGTGTGTGTGTGTGTGTGTGTGTGTGTGTGTGTGTGTGCGTGTGTGTGTGTGTGCGTGTGTGTGTGTGTGTGCCTGTCTGTCTGTCTGCCTGCCTGTCTCTGTCTGTGTTGTGTCTATGTGTCTGTGTGTTCGACGGTGTGAGTGTAGACAGCAAGACTTACCCATGCATTTTGTAACACGAACGAGACTTGCTAAACATATATATATAAACAAACACTCTTTTATAAGTAAACGTTTAACAAGAACAATCCAAATCTAATTCTATCCATGCACTTTTTCTCTTCTCGAGTAACATCGAACGAACGTCGAGTAACGTCGACGTACAAAACACATTAATTTTTGTCAATACAACGGCCTTGCAAAAACGATATGATTCCAGAGTTGTTACGCTGAGCGATTGTTTTCTGTTGAACCACCTGCCAATCACGGAAAGGCATGGCCCTGAGAAGTGTTCTGCTCTGATCGGTAGATCTCCAAGATGACAAGATGTGTGTGTGTATTTCAAACACTAACATGTTCATAAGCAGAGAGAGAGAGAGAGAGAGAGAGAGAGAGAGAGAGAGAGAGAGAGAGAGAGAGAGAGAGAGAGAGAGAGAGAGAGAGAGAGAGAGAGAGAGAGAGAGAGAGAGAGAGAGAGAGAGAGAGAGAGAGAGAGAGAGAGAGAGAGAGAGAGAGAGAGAGAGAGAGAGAGATTTCTTGTCTGATGTTAAAGTTATATTTGAATTTATTTCAGAATTCACATATAAAGCTGCCTTGGCTGTTTTATGTTTTTTCATTATTAAACCAGTTAGGGTTTTCAGATTTGTGGTTTGTCCAGCCGTTTACAGTAAATGTCTTCAAGAGCCTTGTAAAACAAAGACTGCGAGACCAATATTTGCAATGCTGGAAAAGTGAATCTGCCAACAATAGCGTTTGTTATAATTATTGTTTGTATATATAAGAATGAGTTTTGCTTAGAAAAATATTTGATGTGTTTGACTGGGTCCCTGAGAGAAAAATTATAAAAATTTAGGTTAAGTAATCATAAGTTACCTATTCACCAGGAACGTTTTTTGAATATCCCTAGGGACGAGAGAGTGTGTAAGCTGTGTGGAAGTGGTGAGATAGGAGACGAATTCCACTTTTTGTTTAATTGTCAATATGAGAGTGTCGTGAAGAACGAAAGAAGTATATTGGAAATTATTTTCAACATCATGCAAATGTTATAAAATATAATGCTTTAATGAATGTAAAATCAAAAAAATAAGTTGGTTAAGTTGGCTAAGTTTGTTAGTGTTATTATGAGTTATTTTCGCTAGACGATTTACGTGTATCGTTGTGTTTTGTTGTGATTCTTACTCTGTTGGTTTTGTCTGTTTGGTTTTTTGTTTAGTTTGTTTTTTCCCTTAATTTTGTGAGGTAGAGCTCTAGTTGATGAAGATGTGGTTTCCTTTTGTTAGTGTGTTATGTTTTTCTTTTGGTGTTTAATTAAATACACTGTTTGCTGTGCCTGCGTGCACTCTCATTGTGCGTGTGACTTAATTGTGTATTTTTGTTTGCTTAAATACCCTATGGGCCTAACGCCGAAATAAAACCTTGAAACCTTGAGAGAGAGAGAGAGAGAGAGAGAGAGAGAGAGAGAGAGAGAGAGAGAGAGAGAGAGAGAGAGAGAGAGAGAGAGAGAGAGAGAGAGAGAGACGGTGACAGACAGACAGACAAAAGAAACAAAGAAAAAACAAGCACACGAAAACAAATCACTTTTAATCAATCTGAACTAAAAAAAAAAATAAAAAAATTAAGATATAAAGCAAATAAACAATGGCGACTGCACGTGAGAGCGAACAACGAAAAAGCACTGTACTCACGTTAAAATGACGAACAGGGAACACATAACGGCGACGTTTCGACCTATGGGTCTTCTTCAGGCACGAAAGGTAGACACACAAAAGAAGAAGAAGGACGATAGAACAGAAAGAAAGGAAAATCACTGACAAAACAACGGCACTGCACAAACCAACAGAAGACACAGACAGAGGAGCAAGGGAGGCTACTCCAAGGAAATAAATAAACAAACAAGGGAAGGAACCGTCAACAAAGATATAAAATAAAACAAGTCGCGTAAGGCGAAAATACAATATTTAGTCAAGTAGCTGTCGAACTCACAGAATGAAACTGAACGCAATGCCATTTTTCAGCAAGACCGTATACTCGTAGCATCGTCAGTCCGGTCCACCGCTCATGGCAAAGGCAGTGAAATTGACAAGAAGAGCGGGGTAGTAGTTGCGCTAAGAAGGATAGCACGCTTTTCTGTACCTCTCTTTGTTTTAACTTTCTGAGCGTGTTTTTAATCCAAACATATCATATCTATATGTTTTTGGAATCAGGAACCGACAAGGAATAAGATGAAAGTGTTTTTAAATTGATTTGGACAATTTAATTTTGATCATAATTTTTATATATTTAATTTTCAGAGCTTGTTTTTAATCCGAATATAACATATTTATATGTTTTTGGAATCAGCAAATGATGGAGAATAAGATAAACGTAAATTTGGATCGTTTTATAAATTTTTATTTTTTTTTTACAATTTTCAGATTTTTAATGACCAAAGTCATTAATTAATTTTTATGCCACCAAGCTGAAATGCAATACCGAAGTCCGGGCTTCGTCGAAGATTACTTGACCAAACTTTCAACCAATTTGGTTGAAAAATGAGGGCGTGACAGTGCCGCCTCAACTTTCACGAAAAGCCGGATATGACGTCATCAAAGACATTTATCAAAAAAATGAAAAAAATGTTCGGGGATTTCATACCCAGGAACTCTCATGTCAAATTTCATAAAGATCGGTCCAGTAGTTTAGTCTGAATCGCTCTACACACACACAGAGACACACACACACACGCACACACACACGCACACACACACGCACGCACATACACCACGACCCTCGTTTCAATTCCCCCTCGATGTTAAAATATTTAGTCAAAACTTGACTAAATATAAAAACAACGTTGAGAACGTACTTTCTGACCCAATGTTGCCATTTTTCAGAATGCACTTAAACAGTGGAACTGTCCGAAGACATTTTGTGACACGATCGATTTCAACAGCATGGGTCCATACAATTCGTAAAAAAGTAACGAGAGCGACCAGCGAGAAATAATAAATAATTTAAATATTGATGCAAACACGACAAAAACCAATCTTCCCCATGCACTTAACCGATTGTAGTCTTCGGCACAAAACATAAACCTCGCAAGAAGAATTGCAGAAATATGCAAACTACAAAAAGGCGCACAGACAAGCATGTACAGAACAAATAAATCCACGATTATGCAAAAAATGTTCGAGGAAAAGCGTGCGAAGATAAATGCTGACTAACATTTGTCAACACACACGAACGAAGAGAAACAAACGTCCACACACATGAACACACGGCACATGTACACGAACGGCACACACTAGCAAGACGACATAGACACAGCAACGTAAAGACACAGCCACAAAGCGACACACGACCACACTCTAACACGCACGCACGCACGCACGCACGCAGTATTTAAAAGGGTATTAGAATCAAACCTTTCTGAGTGAAATAATGAATTAGAAAAAGGTTTACAAGATACAGTAATATACAATATAGTCTCAAATGCCTAGTATTTCTTTTATTTCTCTCAGTCTGTCATTCACGGACGCATGCACGCACGCACGCACGTACACACACACACACACACACACACACACACACACACATTCATACACACACACACACACACTCACACACACACACACACACGCGCGCGCACACACACACACACACACTCACACACACTCACACTCACATACACACACACACACACACACACCCTCATCATCCTCACACTCCTCCTCATTTATTCACCCACTCCCCCCCCCCCCCCACAAGCCTCCCCCCCTCTCCCCCCGCTCATATTTCTAGTACGGTCATGTCCATGTTCACCGTCATGTTACAGAGTTGTCGCCCTTACTAGGAAGCTGCAGGCGGCAGACAGTAAGCAGCACAGAGGAGAAAAAAGCAGAAAAAAGAGGGCGCCACCGTTCCGGGCGATGACAATTTGATTGGCACGCCCGCGGAGAATGGCCACCAGTCACGGAAACTACACCCAACATCAACTAGTCATCTAATACCCTCAATCTGCCCCTCGGAGCTTTTGGGACAGCGCGAGAGCCGTCATTTTTCTTGGCCTCTCCGCGCTATTCTCCCCCCGTTGCTTCCTCAATACCCGTCCTGTCTTCTCCTCAGCACGTCCAGAAAAGCACGAAGGCCATCACGTTTCTTATGCTCTTCGCCGTATTCTCCTGCATCGTGTCTTGGGTGAGAAATGAAAGGTCCTGGGATCCTTAGCACGTCTAGAACAGCGCGAGTACCGTCATCTCTTTTACCTTCTTCCAGCTATTCTCTTCCGCCGTGTTTAGGTTGAGAAATTAAAGGTCCCGGATTACTAAGCGCCCAATACAAAGTGGCGATGGTGGTGCAGGGGAAGAGGGAGTGTGAGAGGAGACGGGGTGGGGGGGGGGGGGGGGGGAGAGGGGCAATGATGTATGTTCATCGTGTGCTTCCAGACTGCTTGTTTTCCGCGGAGCATCCCAGATTCAGTCAGGCGCAGTTTCTGGAACATGTGTCTTGTCCAACAGCAGGGATGGCGCGTCTGGCCTCGGCAGTCGGCACACTCCCGACACTTCTAACAAATCGACCTAAGCTTTGCGGTCATTTCGGCAGATTCCACCGATATCTTTTTTGCTCGGTTGAGGGAAGTTTTTGCTTCTGTGTTTATTTATTGTTGTTCCTTGTCAAGAGAGCCCAGCGGGCCATGCAAGACCGAGTCAGCATCTTTATTAATGAGATCCGTCACCGATACATGCACAGCCTGGCGGTGACCTCGCGATTAATTTTCATCTTCTGATATGACGAAGTCACCGAGACAGACTTCTTTTTCGAAATTCTTTGTCAGTTCCTGAGAGACGTGACACAATGTTTTCGTGACGTCATGCTGCGCATTATGACGTCACAGTCTTCTCTACGTTTTCTCACTTATAAGGTCAGAGATGTCACTTTGGAATACAGGGTCAAGAAGAGAAGTCTTCTTTTATTCAGTCGACGTCGTTTGTTATAAAAGGTTTCATCTGGCTAAGAACACTTGATGACTTTTGAAAAGTTAGCCTCAGGTGCATTAATTCAGACATAGGCTTATATCATATGTATTAGGACAGATGACGTCATCTTGCAACTTGTTGCCCTTTAGGGACCGACCACAAGTTATCGCTTGGGGCAGGTGGTCGCTGTGGAAAGGTGAATTACATAATTAAAAAAACCTAAACTTGTCGGGGATCCTTTGGGGTGGTCGTTAAGTCTCAAATTAGATTAACGAAGTCTTCTTTGTGAAGCTGGCTGTACGCCGCTTTGGCACTGAATTTTAGGTAAGACGCCGAAGCGAAGAACATCCGTAATGGACAGATGGTTGTAGTCGAGAAACGGTTGCCAGGGCAGGTTGAACTGTATTAATTTTGCCACCAACCGTTTTTTGGTCAAAAGGATCGCAGCATTGAGCAAAATAATGAGAAATGAATGAACGTCTATTGTTTTGCGAACATTACTTCTTTTTTGGCCGCTTCCTAATCAAAGGAAACGCAGCAGTGAAGAACAACAGAGAGAGAGAGAGAGAGAGAGAGAGAGAGAGAGAGAGAGAGAGAGAGAGAGAGAGAGAGAGAGAGAGAGAGAGAGAGAGAGAGAGAGAGAGAGAGAGAGAGAGAGAGAGAGAGAGAGAGAGAGAGAGAGAGAGAGAGAGAGAGAGAGAGAGAGTCTTGTTTTGCTAACAATAAGCCGTTGGCCAATTCCAGTGACAAGAAACGCAGCCGTGTAGAAAACAGAACACTATCAGTTCAACATACACAATGACGTTGCGAATAATGGAGCAGGTTCAAAGGTTGAGTGTGTGGTTATAAAACTTATCGGGATCTTTGAGAATCGCGTTTACACGGGTCATGAATCACTCTGCAATTTTTTTTTAGGTCAGAAAATCAATCTGTAGCATCTTATAGGTAGGTGGCTCTCTCAAGTTTTCAATAAAACAAACCACAAGCTTGAACAGTCCTAGAGAAAATCTTGAAAGGTCATTCACGTGGGATAGGGGGAGAATTTATCAGTTTGAGTTCTTTTAACAAAGGCAATTTATTGCGTGGGTGTTGTTCAGTCCAGTATTATTGGTGCGGGTCTGTGGTGGAAGGCAGATTCATCACTTCGGGACTTTCAGGCGACGGTGATTTATGGTGATTTACGGGAAGCGTTGTTTGATACTCAAAAACAAATGTTATTCGTGAGAGGCCCTGATATCATTGCGTACATGACGCTTGTTATCAGAAATGCAGCAAAGGTTCTCGAGTCTGAATTTGCAAACGAATATGATTAATCTCGTATAAAGTTTTTGCAGTAAAGTGTTACGTTGCTGTGAATGTAGAGATGGATCTCTTATCAGGCCTGTTTTCTAAATGAACTATTTATCATGTATTGTTTTTTTTTGTTTTTTTTTTGCGATGATTTTTTCGGAAGAGTTACAGAACGACAGCTTCAGTTTGGATTTCTCGAAGGAAAAAAACATTCTGTAGCTGAGAAAAACAAGTGGTACACAAGTAAATGAATTAAAAAAACAGACAAAAACAAATCCACACGCAAGTTTGTCCACCCGAGGATTTAGTTCATAAGGAAAAAGGAGGAATGCATTGTTTATCAGCTGTGATTTTCAACTCACGGCCATTCGTTCTCTGCTAGTACACGAATCGTTACGTTCGCAGATTTAATTTTCGGTTTTTTATATTTTCTTTGTTTCGTGTGTGTGTGTGTGTGTGTGTGTGTGTGTGTGTGTGTGTGTGTGTGTGTGTGTGTGTGTGTGTGTGTGTGTGTGTGTGTGTGTGTGCGTATGTGTGTGTGTGTGTTTGTGTGTGTGTGTGTGTGTGTGTGTGCATAATTATGTGTGTGTTTGTGTGTCTGTGCGTGTGTGTAAGTATGTGTGTGTGTGTGTGTGTGTGTGTGCATGCGTGCGTGCGTGTTTGTGTTTTAATTTTTTTTTAATCTCTTATGTTTGGCGTGCAAATAAATTGAGCTCCAGTTCAAATTTGAGAAAGTGGGTTGAAATAATCAATCTGTCTTAGGCCTCCATGATTTTATATATTAATCAGCATCATATATTTGGGATGCTTGTTTGCAGATGGAAGTTAACACTATACCGTCTTACATCCCGTCACCCCCATTTCAGGCGTATCGACGTCGAAAATATATCAACACTGTTGTCTGAATGAATTTTGTTGTTGTTCCCCATTCCGAAATTGCCCGGTTTCTTGAAAGGAAAAATGTGTTAGCTTCTTTATTCCAATACGGCTCCTGGTCTATATTAAAAAAAAATTTAAAAAATGAAATAAATTAAAAAAAAGTGTATTTCCAACAGTTGAAATGTGTAAAAGGGTGTGTGTGGGGGTAGTGGTGGGTTTTGATAAAAGTGAGAATGTGTGACAAGAAAATCTCATAAATTCCAGGCTTTGAGCACGTGATCGCTAATTTAGTTCCAGATGTGATCCTGCACGTTTAGAAACCATTAAGGTTTGTTTGCAGGTCTCAACCGTCCATGCTATTGAAGCATTCTTTTAAATCAGTAAGAACAAAACAAAATCTATCAATTTGTTGAAACACGCAGAGGTAGTTTATTTCGCAGCTTTGGTCCGTCTACCGCGCGTATAGAACTCGAGGGGAAAATCAATCTGCCAGTACATCTCCATGAAAGACTATCATTTACATCAAGATTTGTCGCTTGCCAAAAAGTGATTTTTTTTCTGCATATTTTGTTTTGTTTCCTGTCAATGAAAAATGTTTAAAATAAAATGAAAGGAAATAAAAAAGCTCATTTTCATCACAAATGTTGTCAATCGTGGAACCAGGGATGTGATCAGAATTGGATTATGCTAAATATACTTTATTTGCATGGGGAATGTATGATACTTCCCGATTCCACATCGCCATTATACTGCAAGGTTGTGTGGCCTTTGGGTCGGGTATGCTCTGCTGTAACAGTCAATCCTCGTTTGAAAATATCGAGAGAAAGAGAGAGAGAGAGAGAGAGAGAGAGAGAGAGAGAGAGAGAGAGAGAGAGAGA
>NC_090251.1:34747558-34749172 GCF_037325665.1 Littorina saxatilis
TTTGAAAAAATCACAGACAAATAAATAATGGAATTCATCACCTATGTCATGCGATACACATTTGGTGCAAGTTCTTTCTGACCTCGGGATGTTAAGATAACGTTCTTTCTGTACAGGTAAATTGTTGTTTGATGTTCTAAACTTCATCATTGAAACACATTGCTGATATGGCAGGGTTGTGACGTAGTCTTCGCATGCAAAAATATCTTTGAACATTCGATAATTCCAAAACATATTTTTTGTTCCAATTTCTGTAAACCATTTATGGATATACTGGTCATATAGACTTCTTTTTACTTTCTTTTTAAACCATGTACTTGAGTATTGAATATTTTCTTGAGAAGTCCAAAGGCCAGAGAGACCAATTTCATTTAAGGTTTTTTCAATGAAACATAAGTACTTGGATTCAATCATCTTGTTGATATACAATCTATAAGTAAAGCAATACACAATACTTGAAAATTTATTTTTATGAATAGGACTAATCAGTTTATACCAATAGCAAAGCATTCTACATTTCATATTAACATCTAGTGGATATCTTCCAAGTTCACCAAATATCATAGCATTTGGAGTTGATTTTTTTAGTTTGAAAACAATTTTATAAAAACGCAATTGAAGTTTAGTAGCAAGTTCACAGGAACCAAAACCCCATACTTCACATCCATACAATAAAATTGGAGCAATCATTTTATCGAACAGGTCAACTTGTATGTCCACAGGTAGTGACAATTGTCTACAAGTGCGCAAAAGAACAAACATTGCCCTTGAGGCACGATCATATAGATTCTTCTGTGCGACTGAAAATGTATTATTATAATTAATCTTAAGGCCCAAGTACATTACATCAAACACTACTTCGATTAAATTGCCATTGTACGTAAACAGTGGTTTATTTCTAATTTTACCTCTGGAAAAAACTATAACTTTCGTTTTGTTTACATTAATATTTAGACGCCATTTTAAACAGTATTCGTGCATTTTGTTTAAACATTCTTGCAGGTTTTTTTCCGACTCTGAGCAGATCACAGTATCATCCGCATACAATAATAAAAACATTTGAAACAAAGCATTTACATCCGTATCATCCATTCCAGCCACAATAGCCTCTCTTGACATAGATTGTAAACCATTACTGTTTTCCAACAGAAAAGGCTTTAGATCATTTAAAAATAGAGCAAAAAACAACGGTGACAAGTTTTCCCCTTGTCTAACTCCACACAAACTGGGAAAATATCCAGAACACTCACTATTAACTTTAACACAAGATTTGGCATTTTCATACAAATTTCTTACAGTTTTTAAAAACTTCCCATTAACATCAGAACTAACTAATTTCTCCCATAAAAATGCACGGCGAACTTTATCAAACGCTTTTTCATAGTCTACAAATGCACAAAACAGTCGCTTCTTTTTGTTGAGAAAAAAATGTAATATACAATGCAAAGTAAAAACATGGTCTAGTGTTGAAAAACCTGTGCGGAAACCTGTTTGTTCTTGACCTAATTTGTTATTACTCTCCAAAAAGTTTGATAACCTATCATTTAAAATTGCACTGAAAAGTTTTCCGAAGCAGCTGAGTATAGTAATTCCTCTATAATTTGTGGGGTCAGC
>NC_090251.1:34751872-34764372 GCF_037325665.1 Littorina saxatilis
TCTCGTCGAAAATTATGGAACATTCGTTACTGGCTCCATAGACATTGACGTCGTTTGGTTGAGAAATTAAGAACTCAAAGACATATATATATTTAAATATTTGTTTTAATGTCTAACTTTACCCCCAAAAAAGAAAGAAAGAAGAACAAAAGCTCTCCCCAATATTATGTTTACAGAAATCGTACCTGAATTTTTACTTAATGTGTATCAGCAAATACAAAGATTGCATTTCACAACCCAGCATCTACGGTTAAAATGTTTATAAACAGGTTGTTTTTTTCAAGATGGGGAGAGAGATCAAAACAGTAAAAGAAAACAGAAGGGAAAAGGAAACAAAAGATTTGAGATGCTGTTTTAATCACATGCATAACAATCTGATCGGACTTTCTTTTGGTGGTATACTTCTACAGGTACGAGCTGAATGTTTTAGATTCTGCCATGTATCTTTCATATGGTAAAAACACACCCAACATAAAACAAAATTGAATACATGTATACATATAAATTAGGAAGATAAAACACAAGCGCAGGTATACGTATAACTATAATATGATGATTATTGATATGATATTGATTATGTTACACTCTTTAAATAAATCGGATTTGCAGACAAGCACAGCGTACCTCAAAGGCGGCCCTATCATTCTACAACATGGACAGAGAGAAAAAGCAACACAGGCAAAAAGTGAGATTAGAACCAATGGGTTCAAACAGGTATATCCATCAAGAACTCATCGCAATCTTTAGTATTTCTAACGAATAGAGTTAGTTGAAAGACATGCACTATTTCAAAACGTGAGATTTGAACCAATGGGTTCAAACAGGTATATCTACCAGGAACTCATCGCAATCTTTAGTATTTCTAACGTTAATTAAAAGTTAGTTAAAAGGCATGCACAATTTCAAAACGCGCCACCAAAGACCGTTTTCTACACATCAAAACCATCAATTAAAACATTGTTTAGATAAGAAAGATCTGTTATCAAAGTTTTCTTAGCTTTAGCATTTGGAAAAAAAATAACGGAAATCATTGTCTACGTAAAAAGGCTGTCATCAAACTATCCGTAGGTTCAGCACTTGGAATTACGGTGCTTCCAGTCAGGTAGAAAAGTGATTAAGTAAGGCATTAAAAAACACAAAGACAGGAACTATAGAACAAATAACAAACACGAATGCAGCTTCTCTTCGATGGAATTATCTTTTAATCTCAAAAGCGTTTAGACTCCAATGAAGCATATCAAAAGATTATAAGAGTCTTTGCAAGGGATCAGGGTCTTGATTCCCACGCAAAGCTTTTCGAAATCTGTTTTTTACTATTCCGCATTAAAATGTGTGGCTGTGGGCATTATCTCTAAATCTCAGATACAACAACGTTAGACGCAGCCTCGAAGTTTACGTGACCTCATTGTCACAAAATTCAATCAATTTTTTTTTTAAAGACAAAAAGAACAATTAAAGAAATAAAACAAAGCAATGACGCAGCACACAAAAAGAATAGAAAATAAGGATTTTTTTTTTTATGTAACAAAAGAACGTAAAATCGGGATTTCCATCTTGTTTGATTCAGTTGTTGTAATACCCGGCAGTGAACTTGTAAACAGTACACCCACAGGATGAAACAGTAACAATCTTTTACAAACAAAAGCAATTGCTTTTATTCCCAAAATCAGCGCTCAGAGTGTAACCAAACTTGAACAAAAGAACACCAATGTGTTTTTTTTAACATGAAAGAGAAACAAGTCGCGTAAGGCGAAAATACAATATTTAGTCAAGTAGCTGTCGAACTCACAGAATGAAACGCAATGCCATTTTACTCGTAGCATCGTCAGGCCACCGCTCATGGCAAAGGCAGTGAAATTGACAAGAAGAGCGGGGTAGTAGTTGCGCTAAGAAGGATAGCACGCTTTTCTGTACCTCTCTTTGTTTTAACTTTCTGAGCGTGTTTTTAATCTAAACATATCATATCTATATGTTTTTGGAATCAGTAACCGACAAGGAATAAGATGAAAGTGTTTTTAAATTGATTTGGACAATTTAATTTTGATAATAGTTTTTATATATTTAATTTTCAGAGCTTGTTTTTAATCCGAATATAACATATTTATATGTTTTTGGAATCAGCAAATGATGGAGAATAAGATAAACGTAAATTTGGATCGTTTTATAAATTTTTATTTTTTTTTACAATTTTGAGATTTTTAATGACCAAAGTCATTAATTAATTTTTAAGCCACCAAGCTGAAATGCAATACCGAACCCCGGGCTTCGTCGAAGATTACTTGACCAAAATTTCAACCAATTTGGTTGAAAAATGAGGGCGTGACAGTGCCGCCTCAACTTTCACGAAAAGCCGGATATGACGTCATCAAAGACATTTATCAAAAAAATGAAAAAAACGTTCGGGGATTTCATACCCAGGAACTCTCATGTCAAATTTCATAAAGATCGGTCCAGTAGTTTAGTCTGAATCGCTCTACACACACACACACACACACACACACACACGCACGCACGCACGCACATACACCACGACCCTCGTTTCGATTCCCCCTCGATGTTAAAATATTTAGTCAAAACTTGACTAAATATAAAAAGAGTGATGAAGCTCTCAATACTCGTTGCCTGTCGCTGTTTGGGAAAAAGCAAAGGAAAAGGTGCAAATAGGTGTTTATGCTCTTGTAAGCATTGCATTGCATTTGTGTGTGTGTTTGTGTTGTTCACAACAGTTCGTGGTGCAAACGTCCATAAAGATCACAACAGATTTAAACTTGGGTGATTACGAGAGAGACAGACAGGGACAGAGAGAGAGGGTCAGAGAGATAAACAGAGAGAGGGATAGAAAGAGAGGGTTAGAGAGAGAGAGAGAGAGAGAGAGAGAGAGAGAGAGAGAGAGAGAAAGAGAGAGATAGAAAGAGAGAGGATTACAGAGAGAGACAGAAAGACAGACAGACAGACAGACAGACAGACAGGCAGGCAGGCAGACATACATGGGCTTCAACAATACTTAAGTTTTCAAGCCTTACTTTTTTCTTTTAAATCTAAATCTATGTATAGTGGGGAAGGTTGTTTTATTTTGGAACCTTTTTTTGTAAAGAGAAAAAGAAAAAAATGCGTTTTGGATTACCTGGCCAACATAAACACAACACACATTTTGTACAACAAACTTTAGCACAGTAAGGTATCTGAAACTACCGTAAGAGGTGTATATTCAGTACTTACCATGAACTTCAAGAGAGCAAGGGAAAAGAAAAATCATTAAATTAATTATGCGCAAAAGAAAACTGCACTGACCCAATATTCAACACGTTTTTAAATAACACTTTATCAACACATTCAAAAGGGAAGAGTTACAAACGAAGTGTTTTCCCCCATACATGCATAGTTAATCACTTAAACTAATCAAAAGACATTTTGGTTTGTTCTGTTTCTAAAATGGTACATTCGATCATTTGTGCAAACTTCATAGTTAGGGGAGCCCGAACATAGTTCTTTGATTCCAGGGAATTTATACACGAGTAATTCAGTAGCCTTTTTATTTTAACACAAGATTTTACCCTGCAAGTTTACTCTAGATTGATTCAAGAAATAAGGTGCTGCAAGAGCTCTTGGTAGAAGACAACAACAGTAAATAATAGTTAGGTGGAAATAATGTCCCGGCCTCCGCGAGGATAGGAAATATTGCAATTAACAAACCGCTTTCATCATCAATGCTTTTCTGTTCGTTTTTCTCACTCCAGATTGATGCAATTATATTCCATTTCCAGAAACGACACTGTAATAAGTGGTAGGACGCCTTTGTCCTTTTCCACCCTCAAATGACGATAAAAACAAACACAACAAATTACAGATCACGTTGACGAAAGATAAATCTCGTTTACTCTTCATTAACTGCAAGAGAAGACAAGAACGCTTTACGAGGTAAGGTCACACACACCAAGACAGCGTCGTTAGAACAGCGATACTTTCGCCTTCATTGATTTCTGTTAAATCTGCTTGCTAGAGGAGGAAAGGGGACACAAAAAGCTTGATCTTTTGTCCATTTTCCCGGCATTGTCTGGGATAAATAATTCATTAAAAGCGCCCGACAAAGCTTGATCTCACTCGTTCAACGAAAAGACGGATTAGAACAAACTCGAGCCTCGTTTTGGTCATCCCAGAAACGAACGAGCGAGAGCACATTTTCCACGCAAAAAGCTATCTAACGGAATTTTTTTTCTGTTTGGTTCTTTGAACATTGAAAAAGCTACAATACAAACAGAAAATAAGCAACAAGCTTCAAGAGAAGTTAGCTGTCGTAAGAAATAAATGCACAGGAAATGTGTGTGAAGGTTAATATTCAACACCATAGGCTGATGACAGAGTGACAAAAAGCAAGATTCCATAAGACGTGTTTACGCTGACATGTAAGCAAAGATAAACATATAATTTGAGTGGGTGAAACAAATACAAACAAAACTTGACTAAATGCAACAAAAAGACCGAAATACACACACTTAAACACACACACAGACACACAGACAAACGGACGGACAGACTGACAAACAGATGAACAGAAATGTAAGTAGCAGACAAGCAAAGTGAACGCAGAAGGTAAAAAGGTACACTGTAAACTGAAGTTGTAAACACCAGTTGTCAATGAAGTGTTCCACTTTTGAACACACCTAGCTACTAGATGATTTTACTAGCAAACGTAGCACGGAAATTAAACACTAAATAACGTTTACAATCTGTGCTACTTGTGCAAGTAGAATGACTTAGTATCTCACACAATGTTCACAACTGGTTACAAAAAAAAGTGTGTTCAAAAGTGGAATACTTCAGTTTAGAGTGCAATTTTTAATAATATTCATGAGTAATTACCCTCACAAAAAAGTCATTTAGCACATTTAGCGCCTAGGACTATATTTAGATTAGGCGCACAAATGTTCATAATACTAATAATAATAATTGAATTTAGACGTGCCTAGGAAAGTCCAATTGTAACATGGTACGAATTGCCATATATAGTATATATATACTGGTGTAATGTAAATCCCCACTGGAGTTTAAAACAGAGTATTTGGCCCACGACTGTGACCTATCTCTCGCTAATGGGCCAAAGGTTTCCCCGGATTCGAAGTGCTGACACCTGTAAATTGGTGGACATTACAGTTAGGGGTTAAAGTGAGTTGTCCAAACTTCTTCTTCTTCTTCTTCGTTCATGGGCTGAAACTCCCACGTTCACTCATGTTTTAGCACGAGTGGATTTTTACGTGTATGACTGTTTTTACCCGGCCATGCAGGCAGCATACGCCGATTTTGGGGGAAGCATGCTGAGTATTTTCGTGTTTCTATAACCCACCGAACTCTGACAAAGATTACATGATCTTTTCCGTGCGCACTTGGTCTTGTGCTTGCGTGTACACACGAAGGGGGTTAAGTCACTAGCAGATCTGCACATAAGTTGACCTGGGAGATTGGAAAAATCTCCACTCTTAACCCACCAGGCGGCAGCGACCGGGATTCGAACTCACGACCTCCCGATTAGGAGGCCGACGTCTTACCACCAAGCCACTGCGCCCGTCCAAACTGGAGCTCGGGAGTCAGAGAGCCGAATTCTATTTAAACATGGGTCTGTGAAAAAAGGGTATTACTTTACCCAGTATAATTACATTTTCTGATTACAAACGATTATAAGTGTGAGTGCTAGCTAAAAATGTGCGTCAGAATGTAGGGATAATACAGCACTTTATCAAACAAGCTATTAAGCATAGATGTGCAGACAATAACAGAAAAAGACAGAAAGATGGTGCGATATAAAAATCTTGAAACCAGTTAGATGTCCGCAAACCAATTGTAACAGTCTGGCCGCTTGAAACATAACTTCACATGAAATCTAAAAGCTAACAAAAGTTATGTTGAAGAAAAGAAACCCTTTGCTTATTCCAACACAATTTAAAGGAGGACTTTATCTTTCAACAAATCAAAGAGTTATGCTTATTTTTCGGGAGGGGCGGAGGGGGGTTACATTTAAAAGTTACATCCTTCCGAAAATATGACAAAATCGACATCGTTTTCCATATCAATGAATCATGTCTCCATCTGTTTTCAAACTGTACAGGAGTGGACATAAATCATAATCGGAAACACAAGGTAAAAACTACCTGTTGTAAGAGAAAAACAAAAACAATTTTTTTTTAAATCTGATTTACGGTGATAACAAATAATGTACACAAAATTTAGAAATAATGACAGATTCAATGTTTAAGTGTGTGTGGCAATTATCTTTCTATTTTGATTACTTTAAGTACGCCATAGTATGTACAGAGACTAATCTATGATATTTGGAATTTAAGTCATCGTCAATTTTTGTCTTCTGACTGATCTATCAGGGGCTGTCGCCACGAGGTCAGGGAAGTGTAATAATTCTTCTTCTTCTTCTTCTGCGTTCGTGGGCTGACACTCCCACGTACACTCGTGTTTTTTGCACGAGTGGAATTTTACGTGTATGACCGTTTTTTACCCCGCCATTTAGGCAGCCATACGCCGTTTTCGGAGGAGAAGTGTAATAATGATCAATTGGAAAACCTCGAGCTACTTGACCCAGGAGGAGAGCGACTTTAATGACAGCAATCGATGACAAAGGTAAACACAGTGCACCGCTGACTCCAGGCAGCTGCACGGGAGAACCGGTGCTGTCTTTGACGCGTCACTCTCTTCCGTAAATCTGAATAATTCAAATGCAAGGGTCACGCGCAGCTAAAGATGAACGAACTAGTGGGGGATAAATCAGGCCCCTATAGTTACAGTAACAAAGAGACTCTTAATTGAGACTGAATTCAAGATCTACCATTCAGAATCAAGAGGGGGGAGGTTAATGCGTCTCTCCTAAAGGAATGAATAATATTGGCTTTTTATTTCATTTCTGGAGATGATAATTATTCAAAACACGGGAAAGGAATATCCAGTTTTAATGAATTACCTCCTGCTGAGAATTCAAATATCGCCCTGTTCATGATCAGGATACAAAATCTAAATCGAGAACAAGTTTTTGTGCCTTCCTTTACTAGTTTGTTTATTAATTCTTGTTCTTGTGTGGAGGTCTTCTTCTTCTTCTTCTTGGCGTTCGCAGAGGTTACACGATCAGTCCAGCACTGGTGATAAATGTTGTCGTTTTCTCCAACTCCTGTCGACTGCCATATAGTTTGGTCTGCAAGGGAGTTGGTGACGGCCACACTTTTCTTTCTGGTTGTGGTGGTGCCAGTCACTCTCCTCCAGCATCCCCTGGCGTGACAAGACGGACGGGAGGGACCTCCAGTAGTTGGGGCTGGGTCCCTTTGAGGCATGGGACCCGACGCTGCTCCACCCTGGGGGGTCCTCAATGGGCGAGCGCCATTTCCATCTGTGCTGGTTGATTGTGTCATCATTTGCGTAAGCGCGTGTACCCGTGGTTTGTTAGAATGCGCCGTGCGGCCCGGGTCCTCCGTCTTCAGCATTCGGGGTTTTCTGTCGGGGTTACCTCACCCTTAGCTCATGGCCCGCACGTCCTACCATGAGAGCACAGGGGGGGAGGATTTGCCGGAACCCACCCGGAGCTAGGGTTTGAATGCGCCCTTAATCGCATTAGATGAGTCCCGTCAATGGACGATGGAGCATTTCAAAGGGGGTAGCAGAACAAAATAGCCCCTTGGAAATAGCGTGGGATACGGAAACAAGGGTGAACATTTTCAGATTCTTTAAGTGCGACAACGAAGACCCAATGTTATGCTTTAAGTAGTCTTCTGACGGTTGGCAAACGCTAAGTGCACGAATTAGAAACATGTAAGTAAAAATTGACGGAGAAGCGTGCCCTGTCAAACTTGTCAGCGTACCATGGTGTGCAAGAACGTCAAAAGCCCAAGAACAGACAAAATTGATTGTCTTGCTGCAAAGCTTTGTTTCCAATGACAATGTTAGACAGCATTCGACAACTTTGTTATAACAAAGCCGGAATTTGCTGTTAGGTTCATAAAACGTCGACTGCCATGTATGAAACAGTTAAGACATTGAGTGCACTTCACACCAGTTGTCAAATGTCGAACCACTACAAGGCATCTTCAATGTTTTCTCGCATTGCATACTGGTGATACGAATTACAAATAGGTCACAGATGTAAATGACGACAAAGACAATAACGACGCGCAGTTTAAACATATGTCGTAGACATATCAATTTTTTTTAAACCTGACAATTAGAAGATTTCGATGCCACAACTAAAAAATGTGTTCTTTTATCTGGAGCAAGTCTAATAAATGTTTAAACAAAAACAAGTGCACACATTCTACGGTTAACACAGCGAATCTATAACTATGGAGATCCAACATGTCTTTTGGAACATGGTGACAGACAAAGTTAACGAGGACGTTAAAAGGTGCAGTACGATCACAAGAATACACAGCTCACTTACTCCCCCTCGCGGCTGAAAAAGGAAACAAAGAAAAATGTCAGTTACACTCAAAGTAGAACCAAACGTCAAGACAGTAACTTATTGTGGGATGTTATAGAACAAGAGGGCAAAACGAAAGAAGGGGGTGTGGTTAAAACAAATCGTCAACACAGGAATCTTACCCGGACAGGATTACTGAAAAGCATGCCCACTCTTTCGGCGTTTCTATTTCGAAAGCACACAACGTATTTTCCTGGAAAACGGTATCTAAAATTTATTCTGCAATTATGAAAAAGCGGTGGATGTTCAGGAAGGTTAACTATAATCAGTGGCTGCAGCAGGGGCTTACTAGCAGATTGATCATACTCATATCGCATCTCTGTACACGAGAATATTGACATTTTCTGCATGACCAATACAGCCACATTCAAAAACAGATCTGATAAATGAAAACGTTTTCTCATGGACCGCATCTCCAAACGTTTGACGTGGTCATGAGACAGGGGAACACGTGCTTTGTTGATAACACCTGCTGCCTTATAAACAGCAGAAAAAGCTTCGTCCTTCGATCGGTCAAAAGTAGGAGATAGAACAAGAAGGAATGGCCGCAGACACAAAACCTACTAAGATGGACATACGGACGGATGGAAACAGAGAGACACTGAAAGACAAACACTTTCGATAAGCACAGAAAGTCACGAAAGAGACCTAGAGGTAATTATGAAGATCTAAAAATAACATGACTAATAGACAGACAGAAATTAAGAGTTGAATGTCAGAAAGGGAGAGCGACAGAAGAAGCAATTAAGACAGGACGAGGGCAGACAGAAATAATCACAATTGAGACAATCACCTTGGACGAGGAATGAAAGGACTAAGATGATAATTAAATCATACACGCATTAATTGATGTAGTCCACGGTCAGCAGAAATTCAGCAGCAGCCCCCCAAAAAAGAAATAAAAGTATCACTTCTGATTATCTTTCCGCAGCCTCAGCTATATTTGAACCCATTTTAGGAATAAGACATGTTTACTTACCGATCGTTTTACTGCTTGCACTGGTCGAAACTGTTCTTCTCTGTTCTCTGTCACGTAAGCTGCACACAGACAAAAGAAACAAATCCATTAATACATGTGTTGCAATTCACTCTCTCTCTCTCTCTCTCTCTCTCTCTCTCTCTCTCTCTCTCTCTCTCTCTCTCTCTCTCTCTCTCTCTCTCTCTCTCTCACACACCTCTCAGCTGTTCTGATTCAAGAAGGCGTGAAAATCTGTCAAGATGTTTGTTCACCCGCGAAGAAACATCGAGTGATAGTGTAAACAGAAAGACATTGATGGGCAAAGTTAGCGAAGATCTTGAGCAGATGGTGGCTTGTTGTTTTTTAACGTCCCTTCGACCGATAGTGCTGTGTGGGACCGCTATCTTGAGGACAAGCAAAAAGACCAGGAACAAGACAAAGAGAAGATAGTGTAAAGATACAACCCTTCCCCTGTACACGATCACACCGCCATATATCTGCCCACGCTTGTACAGGAGACAAAGGGCATCTTTTCATCCGTACACACACCAAACATCAACTGCAGAAAACTATTAAAAACAATAAAAAATAAAAAAATGTAAAAAAATAGAATAATAAAAGAAAAAAAATTGTCATGATCTTCAGCAGTATCTTCAGTACTACGTGTATATTAGCAGGAGCAGGGTGGGTATTTTTTCTGAGCAGGGTGATATTTGTTTTGCTGAATGGCATTTTGTCCACTTTCGTCAATGTGCAAAACAAAATCAATTCAGCACCAACGCGTGCTCTGCACAGGAAGCAGCCAGGCTGCTTTTTGTTAATGGTTATAATGAGGATGCTAATGATGATAATGACAATTTAGAATGTGTTTTCTCTTTCTGCCACGCAGACTCGGAGATAAAAGCAGCAGATGTAATGATAAGTGTTGGTGGCCTCCTTCAAAAGCATCCGTTGTTACAGTTCAAGTGTGGGTGAGGTCTGTTCAACTGCCAGTTCAAGTATGAAGACACATCGAACGAGAATGTCAAAACCAACATATAGCAGACAAATAAAACGCTAGAAGAGATACTCGTACGTCGGGGTAACAATTCTACGAAGACGATCAAACACTGAAAGAAAAGATCAGTTTGATGACGGTGATGATGACCGTATGTCTGACGACGACGACGACGACGACAACGACAACGACGATGATGACGATGACGATGAAGGCGATGAAGCCGATGGAGACTATGATGACGATGACGATGACGATGACGATGATGATGATGATGATGAAGCTCGGGGCCATTGGCAGATAACGGCAGTGGGTGTGTTCAGAGGATAAAAGATTACACAAAAAGTCTGCCAACAAGAAACATGTCTTGGATTTTCGCACTTCTAATTTTTGCCAGATTTGATTAGATCACACAAAAAGGCTTACCCCAAAGAACGATGTCGTGGGGTTTTGTCTGAGGTTATGTTGTTGTGTGTGTGTTTTCGCTTTCCCAATTTTCTGCATCCAACGCATCCCTCTTACCGTCTAAATGGAAAAGGTTCACGTGGGCGGTTATTTGCAAAAAGGTTGGGAAAATGCGAATCTTTCATCCCGACGAAGTTTCATCGTATCAATATTTAGTACGCAGCACGTCTAATTTTCACCAGCCAATGCATGCAACACTCCTAAAGAATAATATTGTCGTGGGTGGTTGTCTCCAAAACCGTCAAACATGAATGACAAACTGCGCATACTTCTCTCTGAGGAAACTTCATCGTTTCAATCTTTAGTACCCAACAACCTCCAGAGCACGGAGGCCAATCTTGAGAGATAATGACAGACCCGACTTCGCGGAACGATGGCCAATCATACCCTGGGCAAAAGGAGAGGTCCACTCATGTTTCTCTTTGACATGAGCATAACACTTCCTTCTTTCGCTGGAGATTGGACGAGCGAATTCTATACAAAACTCTCCATAAATCAACTCAAACTTTCGTTAATTCTGGGTGTTCCGAGCATTTGTAGTGTGCGAAACTTCACACCCTGTCTTCGCAAACCCCTCTATGAACTCTCAGACTTTGAAGTTTGTCTTTTGAGCAGGATGTCCTACGTGTTGCAGTGAATCATGTGTCTCTATACTAAACTTTGATATAGCTTTAAGGCGTTTTGGAGCCTGTGCAGTGTGCAAAACTTCATTATTTATCTCCATAAATCTCTCCATGAACTCTTTGGATTTTGCTATGTTTTGCAGTTGATCATGTCCTGCGTTTTTTAACTCAACTGTTCATACATTCTCAGCATTTCGAGTCTGTGCCGTGTAGACAACTTCACACCATACCAATACTGGCTTCTCGTTAAATTCTTGCGAGTTCCAAGTTCATCTTTTGAGCGTAATGTCGTACGTTTTGCAGTTAATCTCGCCTTGCGTCACAATGAACCCTACGGACTACAAAGGATCAGGTTTATCATCTTCAACGATGACCTGCAGCTCTATGATTGCAAGAAAAAAAGGACATTTCAACAGGTTGTCGTTGGGTTACAGGGGTGCCCACTTGTCGCAATTGTTGCATTTTTGTGTGTAAGGGTTTGGCCACGTTTTCCAAAGAACGGTTTTAGCAACAAACTATGAACGTTCACCAAGCTGCGATAGATTAACAATGACGTGCTTTCGTCTCAATTTTACTCGTGTAAGGGGAAGCCGATTGCTCTACAGGACAGTAAAGCCTAGGTCCCACTATCACGAATATTTTGGCGAACCACAACGATATCCATTTACTACGATTTTGCCACCACGATGTTTGCCACAAATAATTGTAAAAAATCGGCCGAACAAGAACGAGGCAATACGAACCACAACGACCTCGGCAATTTTCTCCACGATTCCCAAATCGTTGTAGTTTGCCGTCAAAATTCGTCACAGTGGGACCTATAGCCTCAAGCAAGAAGATATGAACCCGGTATATATGTCTTGCAAACATCATGCTCGTGACAATTTGTTCATACTCGACTCCACAGCAATGCTTAATGCCCAATTCTGAGTTATCTCCAGACCTGATCAAAGCATTTAAAAGTTCTGATTACATAACTAAATGTAAAGGCTT
>NC_090251.1:34769372-34780283 GCF_037325665.1 Littorina saxatilis
ACTTCCGGAAAAGAAGTTTTACACCTCATAGTGTGTTCTTTCATAATAAAGTATCAAGGCTCTCAAGAATACATCGAGAATGCAAATGTAGCATGATAGCAAGGTGTTTGTAATTACTAAAGAAGTTTCAATGTTTCATCTGTGCTTTCTAGTCCAGCAATAAGTTAGGATTGTTACCGTCCTGTCATATACATCCAACACATGAAATCTGAACAAGAAACAGAAGAGTATTTACCTAAACTCCTTCAGCCGTACTAAACAGCAATAAGCCAGCATCCAATCTCATAAAAGCGAACGTAGATTGTAAGTGAGGGCTCTTGCACAAAATCATTTTGGATTAAGAGGGCAATGATACCTTAATCAGGACACGATATTATAAGACACTGTGTGTTTCTGCTTAAGGTACAATTTCCTGCTTGTTAATTATATTCCTTCCGAGAGTAAATTTGACTCGTCAGACCGTGTTCTTGGTAAAGTATCAAAGCTCTAAAGACTGCAAAGACAACTAAACATGACTACTCTAACAAATTAATCCCCCATTGTTACCGTCCCATCGAATGGAAAGCAATAATTATTGCTGAGGACCTCTTGCACAGAACAATCTTGGATTAGGCTTGCGTCGATTCCTTCTGATGACTAATCCAGACCACGTTACTCCGGACAATCGACGCACGTCTGGTCAGCCAGAGTGACCAACAACACGACGAAAAGAAATGACCACAACGAAAGAATTAATCGTGTATCCTTGCAGTCAGTACGGCACGGACGATCAAATCAGTCTGTATGTGGAATGAGACTAATTGCACATTGTGGCCAATTCTGCACGATTGAGGAGGGAAGTGTGGGGGGTGTTGTGTGTGTGTGTGCGGGGGGTGAGGGGTGGGGATGGGTGCAATAGAGTGAAAGAGGGGGGGGTGTGAGTAGGAAAGGAGGGAGAAGGGGTGCTCTTGTAGAAGATGCAAGTGAGTACGAATCGTGTTTAGATTCCCTGGGGTGGGATTGGGTGATGTGATAGAAACCAATGTAATGGTACACGTTACACTTTTGCAACCTGGCTGTATCTTCATCAAACAAATTGTCTATCGATAGTGCACAGTCTGATCATGTACTGCACTCTTTTGATTAAAGCTACAAAGTGCAAGTCTAAAAGTGACAGGAAGCAAAATCAGGACTGTTATTTAACAGGACAGTCTGTTCATTTACTGCACTCTTTTGATTAAAGCTACAAAGTGCCAGTCTAAAGGTGACAGGAAGTAAAATCAGGACGTTATTTGACAGAAGTTATTTGACACAACACAACACATCCGAATGGGTGTCGGACTCTCTAGAGAAAGATACTTTATCAAATCGTAGGTACTTGATCAAATATCGCAGGAATCAAATGTACATGTACCTACTGAACTCGATTTGTCAAATCGAATATGTTAAGCATAATGGTACCTACACAACTCGATTTGTCAAATCGAATAATGTTAACCATAATCATCATTTTCCCTGGTGGTGTGTAGAATGAACCACTTTTGCTGTAATATGTTTGTGTAACCTGAATATGTGACACAAAGACGGCTTACGCGTTAAACATTTCCGTGTTCCTGTTCCTCTGATAAACGCAAACTCCGTGAACCAGGAAGAGCACCACAAGTTCTTTTGCCGGAGATCAGAATCAAACTAAATCGTTCAGAATACGATTAGGCCAAATAAAAATATGTTGGTTTAGGGTAACCCGACCAACCCTATTTTTTGCCGCCGACCCTAACACTTTTGTTTCATTTCTAAAAAAATCAAAAACTTTTGGCACATTTTGCGTACTACTAAATTTAAGAAAGAATTCTATTTTTTTTAAAGCCGACCTACCGACCCTACCTTTTGTGGTCACGTTACCCTAAACCAACATATATTTTTATTTGGCCTTACATTAACGAATCGTCGAAATTTGTCTGCAAATGTATGTGTTTGTCCGGAAGAAATCCGAAACATATAAAAGGTGTTCATTTGTTCATCACTATCATTGGTCTGTTGTGTGTCTTGTTCGTCCTCGTTAATGATCGATACTGACTTTTTGCACGATACTTCCTTTTCTGTTTTATTAGTATGTGTTTGTCTGCGCACTAAAAAAGACCGCTGGGTCAATATATCTGTGAATATAACGTATTTTGTTGTCAATAACAAACGTTCCAACAACTTACCTTTCTTGGTTTTTTTATTTCGTTACTGATTGGTTTCGTTGTTTCCATAATTAAAGGCACACTCTTTTCCGTGCTCAAAAAACACCCAGGATTTTCATTTTTGGTAAGTGGCCAAGTGGAGGGATAATCTATCCCATTAAAGGCCTCGCCAAATCTGACATGGTGAGCCAAAGTTTTCACGGAAAAGAATGTGCCTTTAAGTTTCAGTTCCGAGGCCACACTTCTTCTTCTTCTTCTTCTTCTTCTTCTTCTTTGAACATGGGCTGAAACTCCTACGTTTTCGCACGAGTGGGTTTTTACGTGTATAACCATTTTTACCCCGCCATTCAGGCAGCCATACGCCGCTTTCGAGGGAGGAGACCACACTGAATATAACCATTGTCTTGTTATGTGGTCATCAGAAGTGACTTAGCTGTTCATACATGTCTGTCTGTGTTTACAGGAGAACATCATGAGTTAAAAAAAAACTTACAAAAAAAACACCACAAACACACACAAACTGTAAATCTTAATTTGTAAGAGATTAATGCACAGAAAGCAGTCGTACGTTTCATTTTGGGAATGTGTCTAAGTAGATGGATGGCGTTATATCCTATAAATAGAAACACACAATTAAAAGCCCGGCCAGAACTGAGATGGTGAGCGGAATCGTTTACACGAGAAGAAGTGTTCCTTTGCACGTTCCATAACCTGACATTACTTTTTTTTTTTTTTTTTTTTTTTTTTTTTTGGTGCCATGTCTAAAATCAGCTGATTACTTTGCATCCACGTTACGATCTATACCCTGCAGTCTCATCGTCCATAAAAATACAACCCCAAATCCTATTGTAGCGGACCTAATTCCTCGCCGTATCCCCTTTTATTGGCGACAGTGCATTATTGGTCTATCGTGCACGTTTGCTTATGGTCTGACAGTGACAGTAATCTGTCGCATCACGCGTCCGCGTTCTTGTTGCCGTGTTGCGGGACACGCGGTGCACGTGCAAAACGCTTTATTTCTGTTGTTGTGGAAGGCGCAAGTCTTCTCGTGAAGACAGTTCAGCTCATCATCTCAGATCCGGCCAACATTTTACATGGGAGAAGAACATCCCTCCTTTGCACGTTCCATAAACTGACATTACTTTTTTTCTTTCTTTTTACATTTAGTCAAGTTTTGACTAAATTTTTTAACATAGAGGGGGAATCGAAACGAGGGTCGTGGTGTATGTGTGTGTGTGTGTGTGTGTGCGTGCGTGCGTGCGTGCGTGCGTGCGTGTAGAGCGATTCAGACCAAACTACTTGACCGATCTTTATGAAATTTTACATGAGAGTTCCTGGGATTGATATCCCCGAACGTTTTTTTCTTTTTTTCGATAAATGTCTTTGATGACGTCATATCCGGCTTTTCGTGAAAGTTGAGGCGGCACTGTCACGCTCTCATTTTTCAACCAAATTGGTTGAAATTTTGGTCAAGTAGTCTTCGACGAAGCCCGGACTTCGGTATTGCATTTCAGCGTGGTGGCTTAAAAATTAATTGATGACTTTGGTCATTAAAAATCTGAAAATTGTAAAAAAAATATTTTTTTTATAAAACGATCCAAATTTACGTTTATCTTATTTTCCATCATTTTCTGATTCCAAAAACATATAAATATGTTATATTTGGATTAAAAACAAGCTCTGAAAATTAAATATATAAAAATTATGATCAAAATTAAATTTTCGAAATCAATTTAAAAACACTTTCATTTTATTCCTTGTCGGTTCCTGATTCCAAAAACATATAGATATGATATGTTTGGATTAAAAACACGCTCAGAAAGTTAAAACGAAGAGAGGTATAGAAAAGCGTGCTATCCTTCTCAGCGCAACTACTAAACCGCTCTTCTTGTCAATTTCACTGCCTTTGCCATGAGCATGAGCGGTGGACTGACGATGCTGCGAGTATACGGTCTTGCTGAAAAATTGCATTGCGTTCAGTTTCATTCTGTGAGTTCGACAGCTACTTGACTAAATGTTGTATTTTCGCCTTACGCGACTTGGTTTTTTTTGCCAGATGTGGAAGACTCAAGTCTTCTAGTGAAGACAGTTGAGCTCCATCCTGAGTGGAGCTAGCTCATCATCTCAGATCCGGCCAATATTGTACATGGGAGAAGAACATCCCTCCGTTTGGACACATACCCAAAATCAACATTCTGATTGATTCCTGTGTGGAGTGAGAGTTGTGTGGGTTTTATTGTTTCTTTTTATATTTAGTCAAGTTTTGACTAAATATTTTAACATCGAGGGGGAATCGAAACGAGGGTCGTGGTGTATGTGCGTGTGTGTGTCTGTGTGTGTGTGTGTCTGTGTGTGTGTGTGTGTGTAGAGCGATTCAGACTAAACTACTGGACCGATCTTTATGAAATTTGACATGAGAGTTCCTGGGTAGGAAATCCCCGAACGTTTTTTTCATTTTTTTGATAAATGTCTTTGATGACGTCATATCCGGCTTTTCGTGAAAGTTGAGGCGGCACTGTCAGGCCCTCATTTTTCAACCAAATTGGTTGAAATTTTGGTCAAGTAATCTTCGACGAAGCCCGGGGTTCGGTATTGCATTTCAGGTTGGTGGCTTAAAAATTAATTAATGACTTTGGTCATTAAAAATCTGAAAATTGTAAAAAAAAATTAAAAATTTATAAAACGATCCAAATTTACGTTTATCTTATTCTCCATCATTTGCTGATTCCAAAAACATATAAATATGTTATATTTGGATTAAAAACAAGCTCTGAAAATTAAATATATAAAAATTATTATCAAAATGTTTTTTTCGAAATCAATTTAAAAACACTTTCATCTTATTCCTTGTCGGTTCCTGATTCCAAAAATATATAGATATGATATGTTTGGATTAAAAACACGCTCAGAAAGTTAAAACGAAGAGAGGTACAGAAAAGCGTGCTATGCAGCATAGCGTAACCACTACCCCGCTCGCGCGCTCTTCTTGTCAATTTCACTGCCTATGCCGTGAGCGGTGGACCACGAGTACGGTCTTGCTGCGTTGCATTGCGTTCAGTTTCATTCTGTGAGTTCGACAGCTACTTGACTAAATATTGTATTTTCGCCTTACGCGACTTGTTATATTTAGTCAAGTTTTGACTAAATATTTTAACATCGAGGGGGAATCGAAACGAGGGTCGTGGTGTATGTGTGTGCGAGCGTGTGTGCGTGCGTGCGTGCGTGTAGAGCGATTCAGACCAAACTACTGGACCGATCTTTATGAAATTTGACATGAGAGTTCCTGGGTATGATATCCCTGAAAACTTTTTTCATTTTTTTGATAAATGTCTTTGATGACGTCATATCCGGCTTTTCGTGAAAGTTGAGGCGGCACTGTCACGCCCTCATTTTTCAACCAAATTGGTTGAAATTTTGGTCAAGTAATTTTCGACGAAGCCCGGACTTCGGTATTGCATTTCAGCTTGGTGGCTTGAAAATGAATTAATGACTTTGGTCATTCAAAATCTGAAAATTGTAAAAAAAAATAAAAATTTATAAAACGATCCAAATTTACGTTTATCTTATTCTCCATCATTTGCTGATTCCAAAAACATATAAATATGTTATATTCGGATTAAAAACAAGCTCTGAAAATTAAATACATAAAAATTATTATCAAAATTAAATTGTCCAAATCAATTTAAAAACACTTTCATCTTATTCCTTGTCGGTTCCTGATTCCAAAAACATATAGATATGATATGTTTGGATTAAAAACACGCTCAGAAAGTTAAAACAAAGAGAGGTACAGAAAAGCGTGCTACCCTTCTTAGCGCAACTACTACCCCGCTCTTCTTGTCAATTTCACTGCCTTTGCCATGAGCGGTGGACTGACGATGCTACGAGTATACGGTCTTGCTGAAAAATGGCATTGCGTTCAGTTTCATTCTGTGAGTTCGACAGCTACTTGACTAAATATTGTATTTTCGCCTTACGCGACTTGTTTTGTTTTGTTTCTTCTTTGTGTGTGTGTGTGGATTAATCAGTTTTACAAGATGCCACTGGTATATTTCAAGAAAATAATGTATCAAACTATTCCCACTCTCCACAAAAATCACAGGGCTGTTGATGTTCTGTATGTGTCCATGTGAAGGGATGGTGTTGATCCGTGTCAAAGTCTCAACACATCTGAGACGGTTAATGGAATTATTTATATGGAAAGGAAACCGGCACGGTTGGCCTGGTGGTAAGGCGTCCGCCCCGTGATCGGGAGGTCGTGGGTTCGAACCCCGGCAGGGTCATACCTAAGACTTTAAAATTGGCAATCTAGTCGCTGCTCCGCCTGGCGTCTGGCATTATGGGGTTAGTGCTAGGACTGGTTGGTCCGGTGTCAGAATAATGTGACTGGGTGAGACATGAAGCCTGTGCTGCGACTTCTGTCTTGTGTGTGGCGCACGTTATATGTCAAAGCAGCACCGCCCTGATATGGCCCTTCGTGGTCGGCTGGGCGTTAAGCAAACAAACAAACAAACAAACAAACAAACAAAATATGGAAAGGACCGTGCCTTTGAAGCTTCTTCTTCTTCTTCTTCTTCTTCTTCTTCTTCTTCTTCTTCTTCTTCTTCTTCTTCTTCTTCTTCTTCTTCTTCTTCTGCGTTCGGGGGCTAAAACTCGCTCGTACGCTCGTGTTTTTTGCACGAGTGGATTTTTACGTGTATGACCGTTTTTACCCCGCCATTTAGGCAGCCATACGCCGCTTTCGGAGGAAGCATCCTGGGTATTTTCGTGTTTCTATAATCAACCGAACTCTGACATGGATAACAGGATCTTTTCCGTGCGCATTTGGTCTTGTGCTTGCGTGTACACACGAAGGGGGTTAAGTCACTAGCAGGTCTGCACATAACTTGACCTGGGAGATCGGACAAATCTCCACTCTTAACCCACCAGGCGGCAGTGACCGGGATTCGAACTCACGACCTCCCGAATAGGAGGCCGACGTCTTACCACCACGCCACTGCGCCCTTTGAAGCAATGACGAGGAGATAAGTGTTCGATGAATATATACAATTCTGCAGATAGACTTATTAGACTTGGGACTATAGACAAGAGACTGCTAACGTTTCAAAATCCAGAATTTAAAAAAGTTACCCTTAACAAACACATCGACCGTGTGATATATTTTGTATTGTACATGTATTCATAAACTAATAATGAGACAATTAAAAGAATACAAACTAAGAACTTAGCTAAATAATGCGTTAACTTCTCGAAATAAGTTGGCAAAAGTCGTAGACTGTATTTGACGCACGCACGCACGCACGGTGCGCGTGTGTGTGTGTGTGTGTGGTTTAACTAGTTCCACCGGTTTTCCACTCCCCCAAAAAACTTAACAGGAAAGGTCAAGCCATAGACTGAAGGAGGAATTGTATGATTGAATGAAAATGGGATAGGGAGGGAGAGGTTAGCTTGAAGAATATGAACAATGTTTATTGTTCTGGTACCAGCCGCTAGTGTGTTTCTCAATGGCCACAGTTTCGATAGTGCGGGTCATCAGCTGTGCTGGCTTATTACCCAATCCCTGTTAACAGCACGCGCGACTCGTAGCCATCTGCATGTGGGTGGTGCGGCTCGTCTTTAATTAGTTCAGCAGCATTTCGCGGACAGCTTCAGTAGTGTTGACATGAGCGGACAAATAGAAATAATTAAAAACAAGTCGCGTAAGGCGAAAATACAATATTTAGTCAAGTAGCTGCCATTTTTCAGCAAGACCGTATACTCGTAGCATCGTCAGTCCACCGCTCATGGCAAAGGCAGTGAAATTGACAAGAAGAGCGGGGTAGTAGTTGCGCTAAGAAGGATAGCACGCTTTTCTGTACCTCTCTTTGTTTTAACTTTCTGAGCGTGTTTTTAATCCAAACATATCATATCTATATGTTTTTGGAATCAGGAACCGACAAGGAATAAGATGAAAGTGTTTTTAAATTGATTTGGACAATTTAATTTTGATAATAATTTTTATATATTTAATTTTCAGAGCTTGTTTTTAATCCGAATATAACATATTTATATGTTTTTGGAATCAGCAAATGATGGAGAATAAGATAAACGTAAATTTGGATCGTTTTATACATTTTTATTTTTTTTTACAATTTTCAGATTTTTAATGACCAAAGTTATTAATTAATTTTTAAGCCACCAAGCTGAAATGCAATACCGAAGTCCGGGCTTCGTCGAAGATTACTTGACCAAAATTTCAACCAATTTGGTTGAAAAATGAGGGCGTGACAGTGCCGCCTCAACTTTCACGAAAAGCCGGATATGACGTCATCAAAGACATTTATCAAAAAAATGAAAAAAACGTATGGGGATTTCCTACCCAGGAACTCTCATGTCAAATTTCATAAAGATCGGTCCAGTAGTTTAGTCTGAATCGCTCTACACACACACACAGACACACACACACACGCACACACGCACACACGCACATACACCACGACCCTCGTTTCGATTCCCCCTCGATGTTAAAATATTTAGTCAAAACTTGACTAAATATAAAAAGAACACAGCTAGACTGCTCACGTTCCAGAATTCGGAATCAAAAAACAAGAACTGTAGGTTATTGGAACGTTTAATTATTGACAAAACAAACAAGTCGCGTAAGGCGAAAATACAATATTTAGTCAAGTAGCTGTCGAACTCACAGAATGAAACTGAACGCAATGCCATTTTACTCGTAGCATCGTCAGGCCACCGCTCATGGCAAAGGCAGTGAAATTGACAAGAAGAGCGGGGTAGTAGTTGCGCTAAGAAGGATAGCACGCTTTTCTGTACCTCTCTTTGTTTTAACTTTCTGAGCGTGTTTTTAATCCAAACATATCATATCTATATGTTTTTGGAATCAGGAACCGACAAGGAATAAGATGAAAGTGTTTTAAAATTGATTTGGACAATTTAATTTTGATAATAATTTTTATATATTTAATTTTCAGAGCTTGTTTTTAATCCAAATATAACATATTTATATGTTTTTGGAATCAGAAAATGATGGAGAATAAAATAAACGTAAATTTGGATCGTTTTATAAAATTTTTTTTTTTTTACAATTTTCAGATTTTTAATGACCAAAGTCATTAATTAATTTTTAAGCCACCAAGCTGAAATGCAATACCAAACCCCGGGCTTCGTCGAAGATTACTTGACCAAAATTTGAACCAATTTGGTTGAAAAATGAGGGCGTGACAGTGCCGCCTCAACTTTCACGAAAAGCCGGATATGACGTCATCAAAGACATTTATCAAAAAAATGAAAAAAACGTATGGGGATATCAATCCCAGGAACTCTCATGTCAAATTTCATAAAGATCGGTCCAGTAGTTTGGTCTGAATCGCTCTACACGCACGCACGCACACACACACACACACACACACACACATACACACACACATACACACACACATACACCACGACCCTCGTTTCGATTCCCCCTCGATGTTAAAATATTTAGTCAAAACTTGACTAAATATAAAAACCCATATGTAAGTATGAATGAAACGTTTTGTTTTGTTAATCATTTAACGTTCAAATAAACTCCTTTTTTTTCATTTTTTTTTTCACATGAGAAATTTGATCACAGTCTTTTGGTACACTTAAGAACAAACTATTCCGGTACAAAATCGCTAGATAGTGTTGGCCACGTGCTAAAATCAAAGCTTGGACAGATCGGTAGTGGCTGAAATATGTGTTTACGCAGGAAGGAGAGTATATTTAATCTGATCTTAAACTTGCTTTCATGACGAAATACAAGATACAGAATTGAAACAAAAATGAATTACAAAAACGAATGAAGAATATCACAACTTAACGTATGGACAAGATTTCCGGCATCACAAGAAAAAAAAGTGACAACAGCCAACACAACAAAAATATAAGAATACAAATAAATAAAGCCGTGTTATTTCAATTAAAGAGATGGAAGAGAAAAATGCAGGAACTCTTGGAGAGAAAAAAAAGCACGAGTTCTGAGCGACCTCTGCATAATGAGGAGAAAGAAAGAGAAACAAAGAATCAAACCGGTGGGAGGGTGGATGAGAACTCACAAAAAAATACTCTAAATGTTTTCAACTTACCCTCCCAAAAACAACCACCAACATCACAAAATAACACCCCCAACAAGCCTCCCCCCCCCACACACACACCCCACCACCACCCCTGAAACAACACACGTGCAGACAATCCTTGAAAATAAATCAAAAGTGCAAAAAGGACAAATGTAGGACTTCTAAATATAATAAGAAAGCACACATGGACGCGTGGACTGCATTTGGCGTCACACACAAAATTCTTAACAGATCATACCACCCAAAGAAGACCAAAAAGACAGTGCTTCCAACGAGGTACACATTATTGGCTGTTGTTGTCGAAACATACTAACAATATTCACTCTATTTAGATGCATCGCACACGTCCTCTAGGAGCGTATTAATTGTATCGAATCAATTTTAAGTTCGGTGCATGCGCAGAAATTACCCCCGCAGGAGAATACCAATACCACGGGGAGAATAAACAAGTCGCGTAAGGCGAAAATACAATATTTAGTCAAGTAGCTGCCATTTTTCAGCAAGACCGTATACTCGTAGCATCGTCAGTCCACCGCTCATGGCAAAGGCAGTGAAATTGACAAGAAGAGCGGGGTAGTAGTTGCGCTAAGAAGGATAGCACGCTTTTCTGTACCTCTCTTTGTTTTAACTTTCTGAGCGTGTTTTTA
>NC_090251.1:34780483-34845483 GCF_037325665.1 Littorina saxatilis
ACACACACACACGCACGCACACACCACACACTTTCACTTTCACATGTGGGGCGGGGATGTAGCTCAGTCGGTAGCGCGCTGGATTTGTATCCAGTTTGCCGCTGTCAGCGTGAGTTCGTCCCCACATTCGGAGAGAGATTTATTTCTCAGAGTCAACTTTGTGTGCAGACTCTCCTCGGTGTCCGAACACCCCCGTGTGTACACGCAAGCACAAGACCAAGTGCGCACGAAAAAGATCCTGTAACCCATGTCAGAGTTCGGTGGGTTATAGAAACAAGAAAATACCCAGCATGCTTCCTCCGAAAGCGGCGTATGGCTGCCTAAATGGCGGGGTAAAATCGGTCATACACGTAAAAGCCGTGGGAGTTTCAGCCCATGAACGAACAAACAAAAAACTTTCACATGTTCTCTCTCTCTCTCTCTCTCTCTCTCTCTCTCTCTCTCTCTCTCTCTCTCTCTCTCTCTCTCTCTCTCTCTCTCTCTCTCTCTCTCTCTCTCTATATATATATATATATATATATATATATATATATATATATATATATATATGTATATAAGATTAGAGTAGTTCCACTCTGGGCGAGGGCTGGTTGAAAAGAAGCTCGTATATATAATTATATTGCTTATGCCACAACCCTCGTAAAATAAAATTTGATTTGATTTGATTTGATTTGATTTGATTTGATTTGATTTGATCTCTCTCTCTCTCTCTCTCTCTCTCTCTCTCTCTCTCTCTCTCTCTCTCTCTCTCTCTCTCTCTCTCTCTCTCTCTCTCTCTCTCTCTCTCCCCCCCCCCCCCCTAGCACACATATCTTCAGGGGCGGGGACGTAGCTCAGTTGGTAGCGCGCTGGCTTTGTAGCCAGTCGGTCGCTATCAGCGTGAGTTTGAACCCCACGTTCGACGAGAGATATATTTCTCGGAGTCAACTTTGTGCAGACTCTCTTCGGTGTCCGAACACCCCCGTGTGCACACATGCGCACAAAAAAGATCCCAAGTTCACAGCGAAAGTCTCAGGGCTTGGAAAACACGAAGACACGCATGCATCATCTCTCGTCTCTGATTATCATGATCGTATTTCGATACTTTGACGAGACAAACCCAATGCTGGTGTGCCGAAGAAGACAGCCACAGCGGGCTTGTTCGAGTCAAAGTATCACACCGTATCTTCAGCATATTACCAATACCTGTCCCAATATAGACCAACTGGTCTAAGAGGACGTTAAACCCTAAATAGTCAGTCAGACATATCCTCAGACCCCCGCCCCCCCCCCCCCCCCCCCCCACCCTCTACTGACGTTGAAAAGTTCACTCAAAAAGCCCAGCGGCGGGGGAGAGTAAAATATTGCCGCAGGATGTTTTTGTTTTGGAAGCATTCACAAGGCTAATTATTTTGGCTTTCTGGCTACTCATTCAGAAACTCTGCCTCTTCAAACCTTCATTTTTACAGACAGGAAACTATGTCACTCGACGAAGGTTTAAGAAATAATCTCTCTCTCTCTCTCTGTCTCTCTCTCTGTCTCTCTCTCTGTCTCTCTCTCTCTCTCTCTCTCTCTCTCTCTCTCTCTCTCTCTCTGTCTCTCTCTCTCTCTCTATCTATCTATCTATCTATCTCTCTTGTTTAACTTTATCTACCCCCCCCCCCCCCACTCACACACACCGGGACAGAGAGACAGCGAACAGAGGACAAAGACAGCGACAGAGAGATAAACAGAAAAACAGACAGACAGACAGACATACTTATTGACTGACTGACTGTATGACTGACTGAATGACTGACAGAGACAGACAGACAGACAGACATACAAACAAACAAGCAAAGAGACAAACAGACACACGGATATGCACTAAGAGACACTTGGAGACATAGAGAATACTACATGGCTTGCTGTGTCGTACCAGATTTACACGAGTGGTTTTTTTTTTACACCCCCGGTATAGGGGTGTGTATAGGATTCGGTCGATGTGTTTGTTTGTGTGTGTGTTTGTGTTCGCATATAGATCTCAAGAATGAACGGACCGATCGTCACCAAACTAGGTGAACAGGTTCTATACATTCCTGAGACGGTCCTTACAAAAATTGGGACCAGTCAAACACACGGTTAGGGAGTTATTGGTGGATTAAGATTCTACAAGGACTTATAGAGGGACATATTAATGGTCAAAGGGAAATAACCTTCTCAGTTGGTGGCAGTGAGAATGGTAAGGACGGGGGTGTTTTTCCTACCTCGGAGGAATTTCTTGTTTTTTTTAAATATTGAACTGCGAGCGAAACAGAGCTGTCCTCCTACGCACAGCGTGCAGTGTTTGGAGCTGAATATAGGTGGGCTCTGAAGAGTGACATCAATGTTTTCTCCATGATAGACGAATTCCGTAAAAAACAAGAAATTCCTTCGAGGTAGGAAAAACACCCCCGTTGGTCAAAGGGAAATAACCATTCTCACTGCCACCAACTGAGAAGGTTATTTCCCTTTGACCATTAATCTGTCACTCTTAATCTTAATCCACCAATAACTCCCTAACCGTGTGTTTGACTGGTCCCAATTTTTGTAAGGACCGTCTCAGGAATGTATAGAACCTGTTGACCAAGTTTGGTGACGATCGGTCCGTTCATTCTTGAGATCTATATGCGAACACAAACAAACAAACAAACAAACAAACACATCGACCGAAACCTATACACACCCCTATACCGGGGGTGTAAAAATGTATCGGGAGTATATGGGTTGTGAAAGAGTGAAAACACCTGCTTTTATTTGGGCATAAACAATTCACAAGTCAATCACAAGCGAGGGGTGTGTCGGAAATCTTTGGACAAGGAGTACGTCTGGATTTATTTGTCATGGCATTAAAGGTCCTTGTCTACATTTTTATACCGAAATCGCCATTTGACCATTAAAATGCAGAGTCTATTATCTGCAAATATCAACAATACACCCCCTTTCGATCAGGAAAGACGAAGCCAGTGTAGCCGTTTGAAAATTCATTGTAGTATTCCAGCGTAGTACTCATAGTAGGATATCCTTATTTGGAAAATGCCAAGCGCAAAACTCCTCTCAAATCCCGTGCATTTCGTGCGTTTAAAAAAAAAGCGTGGACAGCGCTCCAGTGTCAAACTGTTGCTGCACTTGTTTAGGCGTGGCTATAAGCATAGTGACATGAATTTGATTGGTCAGTATTTTTAGGCAAAGCACATGTTCTCAGCAAACAGAAAACAAAATATTGGAAGCGTGAGTCACGCTACCCAAAAATAAAATCTGTTTTTACATATATTTTTTTTTCTATAACTTTTTTCCCCATGGTTCATTCATCATTTGACATAATTTTGCATCGAAATCTAACCATAAGATTATTGAAAAAAAGCAAAAATGTAGACGGCCACTTTTAAAAGCGAGGGTATTCACTCTTTCCGAACATCGTCTTTTACGCATAACAATTATAATACGCCAAGCGGCTTTTATTCATTACGTATCATTAAGGTGTTGTTTTTGTTCATGCATTGGAGATTTCTGTGCGCTTGATTGAGCACTGTTAATTCAAACGTTATGTTTGTGTGTTGCAGGCACACAGACGAGTAAGTACCAGACAAGCGTATTGTATGTGAGTGAATGAGCGAGTGAGAAAGTGAATGGTTGCGTGTCCGAGTTAGCGCTTGCGTAAGTGCATGCACGCATGACTGTGTTTGTGTCATGCAAACGAGTCGATGTGTGTGTGTGTGTGTGTGTGTGTGTGTATGTGTGTGTATGTGTGCGTGCCTCTGTGTGTGTGTGTGTGTGTGTGTGTGTGTGTGCGTGTGTGTGTGCGTGTGTGTGTGTGTGTGTGTGTGAGTCTGTGTGTGTGTGTGTGTGAGTCTGTATGTGTATGTGTGTGTGTATGTGTGTGTCTGTGTGTCTGTGTATGTGTGTGTGTATGTGTGTGTATGTGTGTGTGGGTGTGTATGTGTGTGTGTGCCTCTGTTAGTCTCTGTTTCCTTGCCTATTATTTCTATTATGATTATAGCATATCAAGTAAGAGGGTGTGTGTGTGTGTATTGTGCGAGTGTATTGGCTGATCAAATGATATATCGAATTATCATAATGTGTGTGTGAGTATGATTCATGAGTGTTTGAGTGAATAGCATTGACATTTTGTGTTTAAGAAGGTAAACGTGTGTGCACTCGCATGTGATTTACCACCAAAAAAAAATTACCAAAAGTACTTATCGTTCAAATCCATAGTTAATAATGTGTTTTAATCTATTGAAAACAGAACTGCCCCGGAGGTGTAAGTATATTGCAGAAATTGTCTCATGTTGATACATTGTAATTGACTGTTATCTTATTAAATTGAGTATAAAATAGTTTATTTATTTCTATTATATTATATAAATGATAGTTGATAATTGACTGTTATCGTCAATTGTGATGCTTATGTGTGACAATGCACAGGAAAATCCGGTATAAGTGACTTTTTCTCTTTGACAAAATGAGATTGTGATGTCAATTTTAAATGCTAGAGTAGAAAATGCTGAACAACGTTAAACAAATCGTTCTGTGGTGCGTATAATTCGTTGTTTTGAACGCACAGAAACCGAGTGCACGGGTTTGTGGAGACAAATTAAAATAGACCAACATTCGGTTTTGCAAACGTTTAACACAATCATAAGAAGCAAGCAACAACAACGAAAACTCCACTTTTATTGCATTTGCAAAAGTATTTAGTATTTACGTAAACTAAAACAATGAAGATATCATAATATAATCTGAATAGCTAAACATCTTGACATCAATGACATCAATTTGTCAAGCACCGACGACTTTCAACGTGTAGCTTGAACATGTGTGTGTGTGTGTGTGTGTGAGTCGCGCTTTCCTACACGCTGTCACATTTGGTTGTTTGGTTGTTTGATTGGTAAAGCTAATGTTTTGACCGAACCTAAACCGCTTTTAGCTGTACTCGTGTTTTTGATCCCAGATTCTGTGTCCTTCTTTCTAAGTGTTGTTTAGTTGTTTGATTGGTATAGCTATTTTATACGCCGGCCCTCACACGATTTTAGTTGTACTCAATTTTGGGATCCCAGATTCCGTTTCCTGCTTGGTTAGAGTTCCATCCTAAGTGTTGTGTGCTACTTGATTAGTATCGCTACTTTTTCCATCGGTCCTCACACGCTTTTAGTTGTACTCGATTTTTAGAGCCCAGATTCCGTTTTTTGCTTGGTTGGAGTTCCATCTTAAATGTTTTTTGGTTGTTTGATTGGTATAGCTACTTTTTTTTTGCACCGGTCCTAGTTCACACGCTTTTAGTTGTATTCGAATTGTAGAGCCCAGATTCCGTTTTCTGATTGGTTGGAGTTCCACCCGAAGTGTTGTGCGTTGTTTGGTTGATTGGTTGGTATAGCTATTTTTTTCACCAATCCTCACACACTTTTAGTTATGCCGATTTCGTTTCAAGCCCAGATTCCGTTTCCTGCCGCGAAAAAGGTACCAACCACCTCCGACCCTTTCCTTAAAAAAAAGAAAGATAAGTAGACAGAAGGCAAAACCTAATAACAATTAACCACAACCAAAACCAAGGGGAGTGTCACAATATCATTCATATGCAGGATGGTGTTTTGTTGTTATTGCTGAATTCATTTCGTAACTGATACCAATATCCAATCGTCAAATTTAATCCATGAAAAACCTGTTCTGTAAAGGTAGCACCCATGCTTTTTTTATGTCGAAGAGGAAGGATGCTCTTATTTCTAGTTAAGCCTGGGAAGTGGTTTAAATGCCCGTGTGCACGAGTAGGCTGGTATCGTTTTGTTTGTTTGTTTGCTTAACGCCCAGCCGACCACGAAGGGCCATACTATGGCGGTGCTGCTTTGACATAATAACGTGCGCCACACACAAGACAGAAGTCGCAGCACAGGCTTCATGTCTCACCCAGTCACATTATTCTGACACCGGACCAACCAGTCCTAGCACCAACCCCATAATGCCAGACGCCAGGCGGAGCAGCCACTAGATTACCAATTTTAAAGTCTTAGGTATGACCCGGCCGGGGTTCGAACCCACGACCTCCCGACCACGGGGCGGACGCCTTACCACTAGGCCAACCGTGCCGGTGCTGGTATCGTTACGAAACAAAAAGAAGAGAGAAGAGAAAGGGCAGGGGAAAATAAACCCCAGCAGAATTGTGTTTGCATGACCTGCTTGTTTCTATCTGTTGTATGTCGCCTCAGGAAGTCTTACCAATAAAGGATTGTTCACTGAAGAAAATATCGACAGAAAAATGAAACGGCGGGTTTAATGTTCTTTTTGGCAATGTAACCTTTACTGCTTACTTTAAAAGTGCATCGTCAATGAAGGTATCATTTTCATGTTCGGCATTGTAACCTTTAACGCTGATATACTTTCAACTTAAACATTCAAAAAGGAACGGCTATTGTTTTACTTACAGCATTGAGACGGGCGCAGTGGCGTGGTGGTAAGACGTCGGCCCCCTAATCGGGAGGTCGTGAGTTCAAAACCCGGTCGCTGCCGCCTGGTGGGTTAAGAGTGGAGATTGTTCCGATCTCCCAGGTCAACTTATGTGCAGACCTGCTAGTGACTTAACCCCATTTCGTGTGTACACGCAAGCAAAAGACCAAATGCGCACGGAAAAGATCCTGTAATTTATGTCAGAGTTCGGTGGGTTATAGAAACACGAAAATACCCAGCATGCCTCCCCCAAAATCGGCGTATGCTGCCTGAATGGCGGGGTAAAAATGGTCATACACGTAAAAATCCACTCGTGCTAAAAACCTTGAGTGAACGTGGGAGTCTAAGCCCATGAACAAAGAAGAAGAAGAAGAAGAAGACTTACAGCATTGTAAACTTTACTGCTTGTCTTAAAACTGAAGCATCAATACACAGGAAATGCATGTCATATTCAAGACACCTGCAGTAAGAGGTATGACGTCTCAGCCTTCTAGTAATTAGTTACATTAAACCAGTTAACACTGCTAGAATTTCAATGCCTTAAAATGTATCTAGCCCACTTCCGGTAGATCTTTGACTTGTGTTTGATTTACACCCTTGTTTTCCACGTGTACAATTTCTGTTAAGATAATTATGTTCAAGTGTAAGTTACTTGACGATTTGATTACACATTTTCTTTCTTTCTTATTTTCGTCCTTTTTTTTCTTTTTTTGTTTTAAACATCTGCTCTATATTTGTAGATGTTGTTGTTGTGGTTGAGGATGTTGTTGTTTTTGTTGATGTTGTTGTTGTTGTATGTTGCTGTTATTAGTGTTGTCACGATGGCGTGCTTGTGTTGCCTCTTTGTTCGGTTGCTGTTGGATATCTAAAAGTGCAAATTATGTTGTGTCGCATTGATATGGTTATTGTCTGAAAAAAAAGTATACTGATGACTATTTCGTATGCTTAGTCACGCATTGAACATTTAGTCAAAAACGTTCGTACGGGAAGAAGCAGACCGATGTTAACATACAGAATGCTTCAGTGCAGGGCAAAATACATTCCTTCCTATATGATAACCTTGAGTCTTCCTTTTCCATCCATCACCCCCCCCCCCCCCCCCCACCTCCACTAAATAAAATGAAAAGAAAGCAAGAAGGAAAGAAAAACAAATACTCATCCCAATCAATCGGCCAATGAACTAGCACTAGCAATCTAGCCGTACCGACTTATCTCCGAATTCATACCAAAGAACACTCCGTTTTGGGAAGACAATGATTGGCAGGTCAGGATCTGGGCACGCTATTCCTGAGTCGTCTTGATTGTTTTGGTAAAGGCTGCCTTACTTCGTATTCGGGGTCAGAGACGGTCAGTCTGCAGTCGACCGAAACGCGGATGTTTGGAAAAACTTTGCAGGTTTTTTTTTTTTAAAGAAAAATGAAGAGGCAGGCAGAAGTGGGCGGTGTGGGGGCGGGGCGTGGGGGAATGGGTGGGGGGCATCTGTGGTGAAGAGAATGATAAGAAAAACATGGTAGACGCTTACATTTAAGTCATTTTGATGTCAATCAGTAGGATTGATTAGAGCGACAAAACCATTTTTAGGAGTAGTTTCCATTTATGTTGTACACGCAATGAATCTGTTTACCTCTCAAAATGTTGATTCTTGAATGACAGAAGAATACAAAATGTATCCGTCTTTTTAAATGTTTTACAAACAGATGTCTTTGTTTACTTCGACTTACAATGTTTTTCTTCTGTCTCCATGCTTCCTGTTTAGTTTCGGAAACGGTTTTCAAACGTGGTAAGTTCTCTCTTTCTCTCTCTGGCACACACACACACACACACACACACACACACACACACACACACGCACACACACACACGCATACACACATACACACACATACGCACGCACGCACACACACACACAGGCACGCACGCACGCACCCACGCACGCACACACTCACGCACGCACGCACTCACGCTCCCACGCACGCACGCACACATACACACACACACTAACGCGCGCGCACGCACACACGCACGCACGCACTCACTCACTCACTCACACACACACACACTCACACACACACACACACACACACACGCACACACACACACACACACACACACACACACACACACACACACACACACACACACACACACACATTTCTGAACCAAAATAAAAAGCCTCGTATGTCTGGCAACATCTACATTGAAGCCGAATAATTATTGATTTACGTCCCACGCGAGCTAAATTCGGGCTAACAAAAGGACTTTCCCCTGTTACCAGTTCTTTACAATTTGTTTTAACCAAAAGTGTCTATAAAGAACGAAAGAGACAAAAGAAACTTTTAAATAGTCACAGCCATTCGCATACCTCTGCACTGAGTTTTCTACGCGGTTGGCGGCGAAACTGAAATTGCTGTTGCAGCAAATGTACATCACACTGTAATGAACGAAAGAGACAAAAGAAACGTTTAAATAGTCACAGCCATTCGCATACCTCTGCACTGAGTTGTCTACGCTGTTGGCGGCGAAACTGAAATTGCTGTTGCAGCAAATGTACATCACACTTTAATGAACGAAAGAGACAAAAGAAACGTTTAAATAGTCACAGCCATTCGCATACCTCTGCACTGAGTTGTCTACGCTGTTGGCGGCGAAACTGAAATTGCTGTTGCAGAAAATGTACATCACACTTTAATGATCGAAAGAGACAAAAGAAACTTTTAAATAGTCACAGCCATTCGCATACCTCTGCACTGAGTTTTCTACGCGGTTGGCGGCGAAACTGAAATTGCTGTTGCAGCAAATGTACATCACACTTTAATGATCGAAAGAGACAAAAGAAACTTTTAAATAGTCACAGCCATTCGCATACCTCTGCACTGAGTTTTTTTACGCTGTTGGCGGCGAAACTGAAATTGCTGTTGCAGCAAATGTACATCACACTTTAAAGAACGAAAGAGACAAAGGAAACTTTTAAATAGTCACAGCCATTCGCATACCTCTGCACTGAGTTTTTTTACGCTGTTGGCGGCGAAACTGAAATTGCTGTTGCAGCAAATGTACATCACACTGTAATGATCAAGCAAACAATAGGGCAAACAAGTTTAGCCGGTCCCTAGCTAATTCGAGCAAGTTACCACATTTTTCAGACGAATACAATCATGCCTGCTAGTATAGTGCAGCTGAACCAAAAACGAGGTAAGAAGCGATAATTTTGAATTAGAAATTCGATTTATCCCGTCAATATATCCCAGGGACATACAGTTTTACATGTCATACTCTTGACAAAGCGTTCATTTGGGACATTGACATTGATTTTACCAACAGATGTCAATAAATGTCAATGCTGTCCTCATATCCGGGTTTTATTGAAAGTTGAGGCGGCACTGGTCATGTAATCTTTGACTCAGTCTTGACTATGGGAAGCTTGAACGCTTAACACTTTCTACCTTACCTATGTTGACCGTTTTTAGCCGAGACCAGCTGTGCTGCAGCAGGTCACTCAGAATTGTAGTAGCTGTGTAGAAACTGTGTATCAACACGCTGGAATGCAGGCGTTAGATCGACGTTACAAGAAGTGACTGAAGCTAACAGTCAGAGCGAATATATCCGTACCTTGTCAGATAGAGACAAATGAATGGGTACGGATATATCCGTACCTGGGAGACAATGAGTTATTAAACAAAAATATTAATTAGTTTGCTAAGTTATCCTTTAACTCGAACTTTTACCAACAGATTTTTGTTAAATTGCATTGCGTTCCTTACCGTCTCCTGTGTCCATAAATGTATACATAGAGAATACTACATGGCTTCCTTTATGTGATACCAGTTTCACACGGAGTGTGTTTTTACATATTGAACTGCGAGGGAAAGCGAGCTTTTCAATATGTGATAAAACACCGAGTGTTAAACTGGTATCAAATAGGAAGCCATGTAGTATTCTGTTTATCCTACATACTGTACTTGCGTGTCTATTGCTGCAAACGTCCCTCAGTCGAAGCGCCCAGATTGAAGAAGCTTCAAATGGAACCTGGATCTCTCCGAAAGCCTCGTGTAATCTTTGACGTCAAAGCAAAGAGATGTCACTCCAGAAAGCATATCGTGACGTGTACGTTCTTAGCATTCTTCCAAGTGTTCAATGAATGACGTTTGTCTCGGCGACTCGGCAACACGGGCAGTGAAAAATCAGGTCCCTGCCAGACACTACCTCCTCACATGCACTGTGGAGTGATCGATATTGTTATGACATGAGTGGTATGTCACACGTATGTGGGATAAATATAGAAATGTTATGTTAACTCTGAAAATGTTGTCAAAATTAAAGAAAACCAAGACGAGCGCAATTCGTCTTGGTGCACTATAAGATTTGGGCTAGCCAAGCCTGACTGCATGTAGTCTCTGTGTCGGTGATGACTGGTTGTCCGTGTTGTTTTAGTTTCAAGCCACATATTGACTAAGTGTTTTGATATCGCTTCACGCGACTTGTTTTTTGTCTTAGATTGACAGCGGCAAAACCGTGGCAGAGCAGCAACAACAGCCTGAGCAGCAGCGATTTCCCATGGAGTTACCTTCCCTATCAGAGCTCTTGGAAGCGCGGCGAGAAGCGATGATGTTGAACGCAGGAAATGATGACGACAGGTCGACAGAAATCCGGTTGCCTGGCCCTATACGATCAGCCTTGCTGGACGCTTTGCGACGAGAGAAGGAGTTGTTGACTCCTCGGCGATAGGGTTTCGCTTCGGTTTTTTAACGGTTCGTATTGCCTGTTTGTTAGTTGCATTAGGTTTTGCACTAATAAAAGAGACTTCTATGAGAGAGAGAACTCGAACTCGAACTCGAACTCGAAAACTTTATTACCGAGGGATGATAGCATTAGGTCCATATGGTCCTTTCTTACAGCTAGTCACTACTATAATACACACATGAAACGAAGAATAAGTATGAAGAATAAAAAAAGAAATCAAATAAAACACAATCATGTAGGGAAAAGTATAACAAAACACACAAAAAAAAAATCAAAAGTGTGCTTATTAATGGAAGCATACTATACACGTTCTCTTTCACGCATCCTCACACACACTCGCACAAATTGTACACCGACTTAGTCGTTAGAGAGGTGCTTTCGGAGCTGTCTTTTAAAAGAAGATAATGACAGACATGACTTGATATTTACAGGTAGTGAATTCCAAAGCCGGAACGCACCAGAATAAGAAAAACTAGTTTTAAACAAATCGATGCGGGGCCTTGACAAGGCAATGTTATTTCGAGTGTTTGAATAATATGACGGAGATGATTTGAAGAGTTGTATAATATATGTTGGGGCGTCCTGATAGACGACTTTATACATAAATGAACATTTATTATACAAAAGCTGCTTCTTTAAGTTTAATACTTTTCACCTTTTCCTTTGTAGAAAGAGATGGACTGGGCAGAACTAGTTTAGCAACTCTACGCTGGAGCGAGTTCAGCTTCTTCAAGTGAACTTCACTACACCCGTCCCATACTATGGAAGCATAATCAATATGGGGTTTTAATTTATGTGGGCATTGTAAAATAGTTTTCTTGTGTCTAGATTAATAATGCTTTGTAACTTTGACAAAAGAAACAGGTTTTTAGCATTTTGTTTGCAGATTCCATTGATGTGAGTCTGCCATTTGAGATTATTATCAACAGTAAGTCCCAGTAAACGGTGCTCAGCTACTTGCTCAATGGAGTGCTCATTTAGGGACAGACTCAGAGTCATTTCTGAAAGTTTATGGTTTTGGAAGAGAGAGAGAGAGAGAGAGAGAGTGCGAGAGAGAGAGAGAGAGAGAGAGAGAGAGAGAGAGAGAGAGAGAGAGAGAGAGAGGGAGGGAGAGAGAGAGAGAGAGGGAGGGAGGGAGGGAGAGAGAGAGAGAGGGAGGGAGGGAGGGAGAAGGAGAGAGGGAGGGAGGGAGGGAGGGAGGGAGGGAGGGAGAGAAGGCGAAGGCGAAGGCGAAGGCGAATTTTTATTGCATCAAACACAATGTGTATGTACAAGGGGGAGAAATAGTTAGCATGTGAACAAAGTGGACTTGACCGTCCGGAAGCAAGGCAACTTAAAATCAACACCTAGCACAAGAAGTAAAAACAGAGAAGAAAAAAAAATACAGTAAGATGAAGACAAGGATTTTGGGTTGTACGATCATACCGGTCTATTTCACAATTGATTTTCTCTTTGTCTAAACGCGTAGAACACATAATTTGACAATGCAATCAGTCGTAATTTGTTGTCAGTCTGTAAAATACACAACGATGAGTTGGAGAACTGGTCAAGGTCAAAACAAGCACCAATGTACTTTTGACGGATTGCATTGTAAGCTGGGCATTTAAACAGGAAGTGGTTTTCATTTTCTTCAGTTGATTTACAAAATGTACAATTTCTGGATTCAGCGCACTCGGGATTATAGCGGAGGGAGGGAGAGAGAGAGAGAGAGAGAGAGAGAGAGAGAGAGAGAGAGAGAGAGAGAGAGAGAGAGAGAGAGAGAGAGAGAGAGAGAGAGAGAGAGAGAGAGAGAGAGAGTAGTGTAAAGCAATCATAGTATTCTTTTTTTTCTGTACTCGTTTGTCTCAAACCTTAAACCGTTCCGGACAAAAACGAACTATCCCATTTGAACGGATACGTCTTCCAAAGTGAAATCTCTCACGACATAAGGCCAACAACAACAAAAAAGTCTGTTTACGGTAACATAGGCACACAAAAAATAGGGTCGGTAGGTCGGGATTTTTAATTATTTTCATTTTTTTTTTAAATGCCAAAAAAAGTCCAGGGTCGCGCGAAAAAATAGGGTCGGTCGGGATACCGTAAACAGACTATTTTTTGTTGTTGGCCTAAGCGAAGTAATTTTATAAAGACGCAACCATAGGAATGAAAGCTTCCTGCATGTGTAAGTTCTCAACATTCTTACAGCGGAAACAACAAAGTGTTTCGAGAATGAAGTTTGTCTCGGTGATTTTGTCCTCATGAGCAGTGGAAAACCCGACCTCATTTACATGATATACGCCGCACACGTGAAGACATGGCTTAGTTGTCGGATGGATGTTCTCTCTCACGTACATAGGATAAAACGCAATTAAGGCACTGTACAGATGCGTTTAATTTACATGAGGTTTAGAAGGAAAACGTCGGCGCGGCCGTTTTGAGAACGAAAGGGAAACAAATATGGCGACCAAGTACACAAATGACCAAATTATGCTCAATTTTAACAGCTCCTTCCTTCAATTATTATCACAAGAACTATTCCTTGTTTTTGTTTTTATAAAAGTGACTTGTATCAAATACATTGTGTCATGGACTGTGAGCTCAGTTTGAATTTACAACGCTAAATTTCACCGGGATATGTAGCCTACTCTCGTCGGCGAGGCCTCATATTGCAGTACCACTGGCTAAATTGGTCAAAATTAGACGCAGATATAAACAGTATGTCTTTGATGTTCACATTTGCATTAATTTCGCTTTGGTTTGATTTCTTTCTGGTTGCAGATTCTCCCGGCTGAGAACCGTTGTACAAGGGGCAGTGCCGACCCCTTCTAACTAACGCACTCACAGAAAAACTACACAGACTTATTACCACATCAGGGACAGCGACAACCGCCACAACAGCAGCAGCAGCTTCAGTCAACGGAAAAAAATCGCCTTATTATTGGCAATGAGAGCTACGACAAACAGTCTACCAAATTGATTTTTTTTTTTTTTTTTAGATCCCTGCTTCACTTAACAAAAACCAGTGTTAACAAAATTGATCTTATAAGCGCTTTTTTTAGTTTTTTGTGTGTTTGTCTGACTCATGTTTTGAACGACCTGCTACCCTTTTAAATCACCAGTGTTAACAAAAATGAACTAAAAAGAGCTCTTCGGGGGAACTCGTTGTCTATCTCATATTTTACTGTAACAAAAGCTGGTACATTTTAAAATTGCCAGCGTTAAGAAAAATGTGATTTTTGTAGGAGCTCTTGATCTTTGATTGCCTAAGTCATGTTGTAATCGACACAATGTGTGTGCAGAAAAGTGTGCAGTATTGTTACTGTCATTTAACATAATACACTGCAGATACAGTGCGGGTACCGAAGCTAAATTCTGTCTTGTGAATTATGTTTTTTTATTTTTTTTATTTATTTTTTTTTTTTTGCCATTGTGAACTAAGTTAATTGTTTTTTTGTTGTACAAAACTTTCACATTTTCAGATAATGTTCAGTTGAATGCAAAGTTTGTCAAACGATACAAATAAAGAAAAGGCAACCCGGCTCGTACGAAAACGAAATAAACTTGTGTTTTTTTGTATCGTATGATAGAGGTCACGCGCTTTAATATTTGCCAGGCAGTTCCACGTAGTTCAACGTCTCAACTGTATAAGTAATACAGACTACAGTAGAATCATGTTAAGAAGGGCACGACACCGTAAGGCCAAATAAAAATATGTGTTGGTTTAGGGTAACGTGACCAAAAAAGAAAGGGTCGGTCGGTCGTTTTTGTTTTTTCCCCCTTAAATTTAGTCGATTTTAAAGGAAGTTACGTCCCTTAGTCTCGGTATGGTTCGCAAAATGTGCCAAAAGTTTAGTTTTTTTATTTTAGAAATGAAAAAAAGTTTCAGGGTCGGCGGGAAAAAATAGGGTCGGTCGGGTTACCCTAAACCAACATATATTTTTATTTGGCCTAATCGACAAATCCGACGGCAAACACTCTTGCAGAAGCGCTTGAGCACCCTTGCATAAGTGGACATCGTAATCTTGATTCGTGTGAAACATGCAGAGTTTTTGTACATGCATAGCATTGTGCACACTGTAAAGGCAATCGAATGTTCCACTTGGTAATTTTTTTTTTAAACACATCCATTATCACCAACAAAGATTCCACGTGACTTTGAATGTCCCTTTAAAGCGTTTGTTGAGGGCCTCCATCCACCCCACCCCCCCTCCCCACCCCCTTTCCTCTTTTTACCCAGAGATCGATCGGGCGTTTCAAGAAAGTTCTGCAGAAAGGAATCTGTCTAAATGATATTATTGGCAGATCTTGGACGTGAGCGTATTGTGTTGAAAACATTGATACTGCCGCTCCTCTCTCCCCGGTAATTTGAAGCACCCCCATCTCTCTCTCTCTCTCTCTCTCTCTCTCTCTCTCTCTCTCTCTCTCTCTCTCTCTCTCTCTCGCTCTCTCGCTCTCTCTTTCGCCCTAACCTCTCTCCCTCTCTACATTATAAAATCCAGTTCAAATTACTGAAATTAAAATCTTGTCTAATTGACATTCGTGAAATCGGGCAGGTCTTGCAAGCGTATTGTGTGCGCAGCATTGATACTGCAGCAATTGCAATTGGCATTTACACGCATTCGTCGTCACCATTCTGTCTTTCTCCAAATTCGCTCAGCGTATAATGTCAACGGTGTCAATATCATTGACTATGTCAACTGAAACAACCACTTGACATTTCCTTGAAGTTTTTGTTGTTGTTGTTGTTGCTTGAAAGGCTCAGTGTCTGCTATTTCTTTTTCTTCCTTCCGCTGCTCTTCCTTCCACTTATAACTCCAAGTTCGCTGGAATAGTTGGCCTAAATTAACATCCTTATGAGAGAGAAATAAGAAAACCACAAATTCCCATGTGTTGAAATTCTAACCTTTTAATTAACAGAACATCACAAATAAGGCCGACAAATCTTGCCATTTCACTAACAGAACATCACAAATGTGACCCTCCACCACGGAATGAGTCGCATGTCACCTTTGCATGATTTTCATATTTTTACATTTTTCTAATATGCTCTATCCAGTGGTGAAAACCGTTTCAGAAAAGAGCGAAAACTGTTTGAGTTATAAGCCTGTGACTAAGGTGACCCTCACACTGTTACCAGACACTCCCCGGACTTATATTAAGCCTAGCGCAGAACCGCGCGAGGTGACATGCGACTCATTTCGTGGTGGAGGGTCACAAATAACGCTGAAAAAACAACAACAACCCTGAACTCGCTTTTCGTGCTTTTAGAGATACACCACTTCAGCTATTTACAGCTGTTTTTGTTACTGCAAGTTCCTGTCAACGACATTGAAAATCCTGCACATCTTGTCGATGCACAAGAAGTCACGTTCTGAAGATGCGCAAACTATTTTCACACAAGTTCAACAATCTCTTTAAATTGTGTAAGGTGAAAACAAGTTCCTGCGTTATTTTGTACGAAAAGTTATGATTTCAAACCGAATTTTGATTTAAAATCAAGAGTTTACAAAAACCTCAAAACAACTTTGACACACAAAATCAAAAACATTTAATTTGGAATTGTAACTTTCTATTTAAAAAAACCATATAGCGCAGTCCGTCCTTTCCAAACGTGATTACTCTTTCCTGTCTAAGTTTGTTTCTTTGCATAAATCAGGCACGTTTAGCTTAAATTAATATTAGCATTGTCGTGTTTGGCATGCGAATTTCTTGACATCTGGTATTGAATTCTATCAGAAGAAAAAACAAGTCGCGTAAGGCGAAATTACTACATTTAGTCAAGCTGTGGAACTCACAGAATGAAACTGAACGCACTGCATTTTTTCACAATGACCGTAGTCCGCCGCTAGTGCAAAAGGCAGTGAAAGTGACGAGCCCGTTTAGCGCGGTAGCGGTTGCGCTGTGCTGCATAGCACGCTTTACTGTACCTCTCTTCGTTTTAACTTTTTGAGCGTGTTTTTAATCCAAACATATCATTTCTATATGTTTTTGGAATCAGGAACCGACAAGTAACAAGATGACATTGTTTTTAAAACGATTTCGGAAATGTAGTTTTAATCATAATTTTTATATTTTTAATTTTCAGAGCTTGCTTTTAATCCGAATATAACATATTTATATGTTTTTGGAATCAAACCATGATGAAGAATAAAATAAAAGTAATTTTGGGTCGTTTTATAAAAAAATAATTTTAATTACAATTTTCAGATTTTTAATGACCGAATTCATTACTTAAATTTTAAGCCTCCATGCTGAAATGCAATAAAAAAAAGTCCGGCCTTTGTCGAAAATTGCTTGGCCAAAATTTCAATCAATTTGATTGAAAAATTAAAATGTGACAGTACCGCCTCAACTTTTACAAAAAGCCGGATATGACGTCATCAAAGATATCATACCCAGGAACTCGCATGTAAAATTTCATAAAGATCGGTCCAGTAGTTTACTCTGAATCGCTCTACACACACACACACGCACAGACAGACAGACAGACAGACAGACACACACACACATACACACACACACACACACACACACACACACACACACATACACCACGACCCTCGTCTCGATTCCCCCTCTAAATGTAAAAACAAGATATAAAGATAAGACGTTTATTACGGAACATATATATTCTAATGTTAAGTAAAATATGGTGAAAACCTGTTTCAAAATTGATAATCGGAGGCCTCTCTGTTCGTGCATTTAAAGGACCAAGCTTTTGCATGAGATAAGACCATCCCTCTATTTAGTCACATAGCAAATATCAACAGCCCCACTGCTTCCTGACGTAAGTTGAAAAAAAAAGATAAATTAATTTCTTAAAAAGCCACTAGAGGTTTTTACGAAACTTATTTGCAAAGAGAGCACCCAGGATTTTCCTTGTTGGTAGGTGACCAAGTGGAGGGATGGTCGCATTCCACGTAAAAGCCTTGCCAGATCTTTGATGGTGAGATGATAAGCCCAACTGTTTTCACGAAAAGGAGCGTGCCTCTAAAGTCTTCTCTGCAAAGGCCTCTAAATCTATTGGTTTAAACAAAATTGTATTCAAAGTGATGACGAACGGAACTTGACGGGTGAGAAGAATCTTTGAAAATCTACATAAAAACTGTTATTTCACAAAAAGCAGCCAGGCTGACGATTTCTGCAATGCGTTCAAGTAAAAGAATGCATTCTTTGCAGGCTAATGCGTAAACGGATCTAACAGGACTGACAACTAAGTTACAAAACATGAACATTAACAGGGCAGCTGTCGGGTTGCCTGGCCTGAAAAATGCGCGGAGTCGTGTGCAAACACGCGTTTAAGAGTTTTCCGAGTTGATTCAACTAAAGACTGTTGATTTGGTCCAGAAGAAGATACTTTTATCATTAGTTTGAAACCATGAAAATGAGTGAAACTTTCTGCTAGTTCTCACAATCCGCAAGAAAACGAAGCAGCTGGCAGGCCGAAACGACTCAAAATCCGCGACCGACAACTCTGTCAGCACAAGAAGAGACGCCGCAGCGTTAGCCTGGCAGTGACGTCATCCGAGGAACCCGATAGGGCCGCTGCGAAGTTTACAGTACAATGCAGAGTACATGTGTACAGCTGGGCATCTGTAATGCTGTACGCGTGATTGATTCTTGCACAAAGTAAAGTATTAGGGTGGTGGTATCTTAATTCTCAGGACCCATGTTCCCATCTTCTCTTCTTTGATCTGACCAACTGCAACCTTCACAAGTTATTTCTAAAGTGGTTCACATGCTGTTGCTACTCCCCCAGTCCACCCGGTTAAACCATAAAGATGCTCAACCACAGACCCTCGTGTCCCTGGTCAGCAGACACTTTACACTGAAGAAGGTCCGCTTCAGGTGTCACGCCAATTACCGTGTACGTGTGAGGTACTGAATTCAAGACAAAAACCAACTCTGTCGGTGGGAAAATCTAGGAAAGAGATAATGACAATACCTCTTCAGTTACTCACTCAAGTAGGTAGACGAGATAAGATAAAGGGAAGAGAGACGAAGACAAAGATGAAACAGTGGATCTAGTGTGGAAAATGGGGGAGGGGGGTTCGGCCGCAAAAAAATCAAAGATGAATTTGTCAAACTGTGATTGTGATGGTTATCGTGTGTGTGTGTGTGTGTGTGTGTGTGTGTGTGTGTGTGTGTGTGTGTGTGTGTGTGTGTGTGTGTTTGTGTTTGTGGGTGCATGTGTGTGTCTGTGTGTGAGTGTGTTTGTGTGTTTGTGTGTGTGTGTGTGTTTGTGTCCCTCGACGCGTGACATTATATGCCAATAAGTTGAACAAAAACAGGGTTCAAGTGGGAACACCTGAACAAAAGCAGGAGGGGGACGGAAGACACTTTATAAACTCCGTTTTTTACTGCGAAATTTTGGCCTGGGAGAAGACACCCCATCCTAAGTTTCTCTTCACCTACCCGTGAAGTATGCTTGAGGGCTTGACTAGACAACCCGATTGCGCTCACTACACGGTATAAAGAGAGCGCCGTTCAACCCGGCCGATTCCTCGGCTGACGTCACGCGTCCAAGGCAAGTAATTTTCGAGCGGGCTGCATTGACTCAGCCAAGAATGCAAACTTTCTTCGATTAAAGACATTGTAGCATGTCTAAAATCTTCGGACTTGTGTTATCAAGCTGTTAAAATCACCAAGTAACTTTTAAGTATAGTTTCAGTTACATGAGAACTCATTCTGATGAACAAATTTTGAGAGCCACAACCCAACAGCTGCCCTTTAAAGGGACGTAAGCGGTCTAAAAGCATACGACGTGTGCAACACAGATAAGCGAGAGTTGTGCCGCGGAACCAATCTACTGGCACCTGAGAGAAGAACAAGCATTGAAATAAACAAGCGACTTTAAGATTTTCATATTTCTTTCAAAGCAGATGAAAGTTGCTTGTTCATTTCAATGCTTGTTATATTCTCGAAGGAGATTTTCTCCGCATAACTCTCGCTGCACATGCCATATGCATTTAGAGCGCTTACGTCCGTTTGTTTCTCAGAACTTCAAAGTGAATAGCACACATTTGATTTAGATCGATCTTTAAGTTACAAGATAGTTTGCACAGAAAGGAAAGCATCTTTAAAATGCCTCAGCGGCATTTGTAGCAAAACAAATGTTTTGATTTGCAGGTTGTGGTGAGACGTCATTAATAATCAAGTCATAATGTGGCATGTACGCGTCTAATTACTAATTACGCGTCAAATCTATGTTGGCAAAATATATTCTGACGAAGGGCATAATTTGTAATCGTGAATTCTCATTTACCCACTGCACAGCACTGATTCACAAATGTTCATGTTCACCATCCGGTAAATAAGGGTTGTTCGCTTTTGGAATGGCACGTGGCACAATCAAGCTATGCTCTGTGATTCTTTCTAGTGTAAGAACAAAATACTTTTCTGAGCTAAAATTGTTATTTTTGTTTGTTTGTTTGCTTTTGTGGGGTTTAATTCCGAGAGAAAAAAATCGTATTTCGTGTCGTTCTATTTATTCTTGGTTCTGGCAGAAAGGAATTATTACCTTTGTAAGAGTTTGGTTCTTTGTTTTGTTTGGACTTGCAATTGCCTTTCATCTGGTGCGATTTGTTTGACTTATTCAGTTATTTATCTATGTGTTCATTCATTTCTTTTATTTTCTTTCTTTCTTTATTTGGTGTTTAACGTCGTTTTCAACCATGAAGGTTATATCGCGACGGGGAAATTTCTTTTATTTGTTCGTTTTTTATTTATCTATTGTTTATATATTTACTATCTACTTTATTATGTATTTTTGTCTTTCTTTCTTTATTTTCTTTCTTTTTTGAAAAGGGGCGGGATTATGGGGTTTGGAGTTACATTTTAAACTGCAGCGGACAAAATGGCTTTAACAATGTTATTGGTGAGTTCAATAAATAGAAAAGCTATAAGTGATGTGGACAAAATCAGTATCTTTTGTTTAAATGTGCAGGGAAAAGATCAGACAAAAAAGAACAAAATAAAAATCTAGCGAATGTATCAATAAAACTGAAATTTCTATTCGATAGGTACCTGTCATTTAATAGTGTGTGTGTGTGTGTGTTGGTGTGTGTGTATTTTTTATCTCTATCTGCGTGTAAGTGAGCGTTTATATCGGTCTCTGTGTGTACAATTTGCATTATCGCCAGGTACGGGTACACTCATTCGCTGAGAAAGTAAACTGCCTTACTCAGTTGAAGGGAGCTGACTCCTGTCATAGTACAATTGGTCGATAACAAATTATGTCCTCCCTTGTGTGTGTGTCTGTGTGTGTGTCTAATCTCTCTCTCTCTCTTCTGCTTTGCTTTATTGTTTTTGTCAGTTCTTGTTACACACATACACACACACACACACACACAATCATGGACACACAAACATACACCGACATACGAGCGCAGCGATACATGTAACCAGGCGGTATCACTGATGTAGTTAAATGAATAACACTGTTGAGAGTTTAGCTTCGGTTTATATCTTCTTTTTTTCTCATCAAAAAATGTTCAATCTGGCGTAACTCCAGGCAGTGTCAAAGAATTCAAAACAAAACAAAATTAATAGAATGCTCCAAGTATGTATGTAACTCCCTCCAGTACTTAAATGTACACAGACATGCAATGATAAAAATATTAAGGGACTAGAGATTGGTATGCAAACAAAACCATGTACATATATTATGTCAGTTGAGATGAAAAATGTAAAACAATAAAACTATTTAAAAATGATTAGAAATCATAATAGCTTGCATTAAAAAATAGTTAAATAAACAAGCAAACTGTTGACTTGCCTTCAGTATATAACTAGTGCAAAAATTGTGAGTAATTTCCATAATGTCTATAACAGAGAATCAAGCATTTTGAGCAATTATATCCTTCCATACCCACAAATGGACAGGCACAGGATGACAACACTGTATTAAAACCATTAAGAAGAGAACAACTTTCTGTTATGTTGATGATATATTCAGGTGTATTTGATGGGAACACATTAACCCACAAGCAACAGTTTACAAGGGGCGGGGATGTAGCTCAGTTGGTAGCGCGCTGGCTTTGTAGCCAGTTGGTCGCTATCAGCGTGGGTTCGATCCCCACGTTCGGCGAGAGATTTATTTCTCGGAGTCAACTTTGTGCAGACTCTCTTCGGTGTCCGAACACCCCCGTGTGCACACATGCGCATGAAAAAGATCCCAAGTTCACAGCGAAAGTCTCAGGGCTTGGAAAACACGAAGACACGCATGCATCATCTCTCGTCTCCAATTATCATGATCGTATTTCGATACTTTGACGAGACAAACCCAATGCTGGTGTGTCGAAGAAGACAGCCACAGCGGGCTTGTTCGAATCAAAGTATCACACCATATCTTCAACGTATTACCAATACCTGTCCCAATATAGACCAGTTGGTCTAAGAGGACGTTAAACCCTAATAGTCAGTCAGTCAGTCAGTTTACAAGACATGTAAGTCTGGGTTACGGTGTACATGTATTTGCATTGATCAAAAGAGATCTGGAAGAGTTTCATACAAAGTTTGCATAATGACACCATGTATCATGCAAACAGCATTACATTTTGTTGACAAATTTCTTTTTCAAATTCTGTTTGTTTGAGGATGAAGCTAACCTCAAATCTTTCTTTCTTTATTTGGTGTTTAATGCCGTTTTCAACCACGAAGGTTATATCACGACGGGGAAAGGGGGGAGATGGGATAGAGCCACTTGTCAATTGTTTCTTGTTAACAAAAGCACTAATCAAAAATTTGCTCCAGGGGCTTGCAACGTAGTACAATATATTACCTTACTGGGAGAATGCAAGTTTCCAGTACAAAGGACTTAACATTTCTTACATACTGCTTGACTAAAATCTTTACAAAAATTGACTATATTCTATACAAGAAACACTTAACAAGGGTAAAAGGAGAAACAGAATCCGTTAGTCGCCTCTTACGACATGCTGGGGAGCATCGGGTAAATTCTTCCCCCTATCCCGCGGGGGGGTCTAACCTCAAATATCAACAGGTTTTACCTGACAACATAAAAAGACAAGCAACGAAATAAAACACATTAACTAACCCAAATAATTATAAGAAAAAGAACAGAAAAGAAAAAAAACACGAGAAAGAAAGAAAAGTAACCAAAAAAGAGACAAAATCAAAACACATAACTAGACAGTTTATAATACATGTACGTACAAGAAAGGAAATTTTAAAGGCAAGAAAAAAAGGAAAACAAAAAAAGTGACATAAAAAAAAAAGAATCTGTTAAAACTTTAATATGATCAAATGAATGTCTAAAAATCATTGGCAAGATACGAGAAATATGCATAACAAATAGACGGAATGGCTTGAACTAGGTAGATGTGACTCAATCAATGTCGCATCAGAGCTAAATTAGTTTCTAAAAAACCCAAAGGGAAGCTTAGACTATGTACAAACAACAACAGGAAGTATTACATTTACTGTATTTTTAGAATGTTTCCTGTAAAATATCAGACATTTTCTGTTAATGCTATCCCTGGCATCATGCGATGCATGATCTCATGTTCACAGTGGCATATGAACTAAAAAATCTATTTCAAATAAACAATTCACATGTCAAAAAAATTAAATATATACATATGTCTACATTGTGCCCAAACATGCATGAATGATAAACACACACACGAACGCATGCACACACACACACTAGTTCACACATAAAGAGGCACATAATACATAAACACACTCTTTCTCTCTCTCTCTCTTTCTCTATATCCTTCCATTTCAGAAAGTATGAAATGAGGAAAAATCAACATATGACTTGTCAGTACAGTGAAAAACAAATTCTTAAGACTTTTTTTTCCAACAAGAAATAACAATATTTGAATGAGATTCACTTACCTTGTGACATCATGGTATGACACACAAATTGTCAGATTTTGACTTATTAAATACTACATGAACCATTTAAATAAAACCCATTATAAATATGAGATCAAATAATAACGCAAACAAGTCTGAGGCTAATATGCGAGAAAGCTGTGATACCAACAACAACAAATATGATTAAACAAATCAAAATGATTTAATAATGGTGGCAAACAAATGATGCCATATGTGATGAAAGTAATAGAATAGTTTTGGAGACCCTCAAAGGCCGAAAAACTAACGTAGTGGGTCTTGTTTTTCTTTTATAATCCTTTTTAATCAAAATAAATAAAATGAGAAACCCAATATATATGTGTCGTAAACCAATAAGCATTTCCCCAACTGTTCCACAGACAAACAATGCCCACAGAATCATACTTCACAGAAGCAAATTGAATGTCCAGTGCAAGCCAATAAATAGAGCATATATAGGTGGGTGTCTTTTTTTGAGAAAATACATTCAATCACACTTATAATATGTACAAAGGCCGCAAAGTGATTTCCTTAATCAGTGATTATCAACCCCCTGAAATGGTGATGCCAATCATTTCCTTTCCCAGCAACAGATTCATGTGAATTCACAGACAACATAAACAAAAGTTTAAAAACACAGAAAAAAACACTTTAACATTAAATGCCCATAAAATTAAAGAAAAAACACCCTCCAAATCTGCCCGATTTCTAAAAACTTCAAGACCATAACCACCTCAGTCCATAAATCCTGAGGAACACTTTTGCATTAGAACGAAAATATGCAATAAAATATTTGTTAAAAATATTAACCAGCGGATAAATTAACAATCAGGTCATATTTAACAAGTATATATACAAATAGACAACACAAAAACTATGCAAATGCGTATGTAAGCATATTGATTTTTTTAAATTTATTATTCTCTTTATTTATATAGCGCCTTATCCGAAGTTCAAAGCGCTTTATGCCGTGTGAGATGGAATTTTTTACACAATATATCACGCATTCACATCGACCAGCAAACCTCAAGCCTGTTAGGCGAATGTTCACCTTTCGCGGCCTTTATTCCAAGTCAGACGGGTATTTGATGGACATTTTTATCTATGCCTCTACTATTTTGCCAGGAAAGACCCTTTTGTCAATCGTGGGATCTTTAACGTGCACACCCCAATATAGTGTACACGAAGGGACCTCGGTTTTTCGTCTCATCCGAAAGACTAGAGAAACACCAAATGACAAAATAAATACAGAGCAACTCATTCATTTAAGATTCATTAATTCTATTCATATTGAAAAAAGAAAGAAAGAAAGAAAGAAAGAAAGTATCCAGCAGAAACATATATAAACCTGCTACCTCCACACATGCAAATTAAACACATAAAAATATGAAATCAATAACAAATGTTTACTTACTCTTTTCAAAACATACACAAACAACAAATAACTGCATGTTGCTTCAAAGCACCCGATAAGCACAGAATCATTTACATTTAAACTTCCTGCAACTGTCTTCAAATGTCTAAAAGGCACACAAGTACACATTTCAATATTGCTGCATTCAGGTTAGCTTTTTTGTGTGAAGCACAGCAGCATTAACAAGAAACTGATGTAACTTACATAATCTAACTTTAATTCAGACAACAACAAAAAATGACTCAATTTGTAAAACTGAAACTAGTATTGTGCATATTATGTGATTCGCACAGCAGAAGAGAAGTAAATATGCCATATGGAACACAGTTATTTCCCCTTACCTAGTGAACTCTGTCACTGATCATGAATGTTGCTGGGATTTATTTTCTGACAAGTTTACCAAAATAGACCTAACAAAATCATTAATGAGAGAGGGGGCGGTAGCTCAGTTGATAGATCTCTGAACGGGTCAAAGGTTCAAATCCGGGGGGCCTCGACGGACACAGGTGAACTTTATGTGCAGACTCAGGGACGGTATTAATGTTCCATCTCTGTGTCACCACTGTGGCACGAAAAAGATCTCGGTTAATCTGCCACAAGTGCAGGTGACTGATTACACCTACACACTCACACACCTGGGTAGCACAACTCTGTTGCTGCTAGCTTTCCACAGGGTGGAAGCGACCCGAAATATTTCTGACGGGAACAGTTTTACATTGGTAAAAAAACTATTATGCATACACACTTGTCATTTCTAAAGTTGATCAATATACGACCGATTTTCTGGGCTTGGTTTGACAAATTATGAGAAATTTAAGTTTTACACCCTTACGGTAAAGCCATTAGGGGCATGGGACACATTATGACAACTGTCGGACTGTTTGGCTGGTCTGAATGGTGTCCTTTCATCGCTACTACCACTGTGCTTTCTTTTGAAATGTACTGCCTGCACAGCATTCAGCTTCAGAATATGAAACAACATCAACAACCAGTGATGGCGCTAGTTTTTTTTCAAACCGGTACACCCACTTATATGATGCAAACAGTCCAGAAAAAAACGGTAGGCTAGTCATTGGAACCAGTAAGAGTCCAACTCAGAGTGCTGGCTTTGTTGTTTTACCAGCAAAAAATAAACGTTAGTTCTAAAAATCAACTGGTAGGTCATACTGGCAGCCAATTTTGTTCCGGTATTTTCTCATTTCAACCGGTAAAATACCGGTAATTACCGGTTAACGCCAATACTGAACAACCAAAACAACAACAACAACAACAACAACAACAACAACAACAACAACAACAACAACAACAACAACAACAACAACAACAACAACAACAACAACAACAACAACAATCTCAGATCCCAAGACCTCACTTATCAGAACCCACATTTTCTTCAAGACTTCAAAAACAACACACAGGGCAGGTTTGCATCACTCAAAGCTGATATCTCCTCCGAAGCGTGCCATGAGAAGGATGACGGTGTACCCCAGGATAAGGCCAACGTTCTGGATCAGGAACGTTCTCATCATCCCCAGTCTTTTGCCCTCCTCTGAATCCGCTGCACTGTTCATCTCAGGCATCTGAGAAAAACGAACAATAACAACAAAGACAATAAATAATAACAATAACATTGGCTTTTTAAAAAGTTTGCAATGAAATACATGTATAGCAGTTAATTCCTGCAATGTAACTGTAAGGCTCCTCTGAATCCATGACAACCTTACAGTAAAGGGCACCTCCTGTTTTTCCAGGAACGAGTTTTTACATGTATGACAATTTTTTCCCCGCCATCTAGGCAGCCATATTGTTTTCGGGGGATGTGGGCTGGGTGTGTTTCGTGTTTCTACAACTCACAAAACTCTGACATGGTTTACAGGATCTTTATTTACCCTGCTTACTTGGTCTTATACCTGCTTGTACCCATGTTGGGGGGGTGGTGGGGGGATAAAGCACCGGCAGGCCTGCACATAAGTTGACCTGGGAGATCTGAAGAATCTCCACTCTTAACTCCTCAAGCACTGTTGGGATACGAACCCTGAACCTTCCACACTGAAGACCGATACCGTGACCACTAGGCCATTGTGCGCGTCATTCCATTTCATGTAACAATCAAACATGTAAAATAAAAAATAATAAAAAACACCTACCATGTCTACGAGGGATATGTAGAGAAACATGCCGCCAGCGATACCAAAGATCCAGGTGTGAGCTGCGGTATGCTCCCCGACCAGGATTCCCACCACCAAACCGAAATAGCACATCAGCGAGGATAGAAAGTTGTACATCAGCGCCTTTCGCAGTCGCATCCCAGCGTTTAGCAAGATTGCAAAGTCTCCTATATGAAAAATGAAGCAAGCAAGAGTTAACAGAGAACACATGAATGAACGAGCAAACGAATGAACGAACGTACGAACAAACCAACGAATGGACGCACGCACAGACAGACAAAGTTGATGAACACATAGGCATCACGTCATACATGAGCCAAAAAAACAAGACAATTTTGCCTGTTAAAGCCGCAGTTTTGAAAGAATGTCTGCTATGTGCTACAGCCAGTCTTCCTCCAAGTCTGTTATCATTAGTTGTCAACACCCAGCTTCCCTATGCCCACAGGCTAATTTACAGGCAGTCTCCAATTTCACATGAAGACACAAATGAACGAAACTGTGACTTCCCCTTTTTTCTCGGTCCAGTAATCAGAGATACCACCATACTACTGCTTATCTAAACAGTTCCAGACACTTGTTGGATAGAGGGTGTGAGTGTCAGTTGCGCGTCTGGAGGTCATTAATCAAATCTTCGTACTTGCAGAAAAATTCCTCCCGAACTTCGCCTTTAAAATCAACAAGCATAACATTAACAATATCAGACATAGGAGAACTGCATTATCCCATAGCAAAAGAAATTGATGTGATGCTGCTTGAACAGACAGAATCATATTACTTAATTTGTCATGCATACATAAAGTATTATCTGATAAAATATATATATATTCAGAACTTATTACAAAATATATGTATATATACCCTAAATGAAGCAGATAAATAACCTATTCATTTCAATCTACAGAAAGAGATATGATTGTTGTCTCTGTTGCACATAATTGGGATCATATTTACATAACATATTAAAGTAACAGCTGCTGTATAAATGTACACATTTAGAGTGTACAAACATACACGACATAACGCTCAAGTACTGAACTAATTACATTTTATCATAAAGACAATGTGCACCTTTCTCTTTCTCAGACAAAAAAAAGTACAACAACAGCAACCAAACAACAACAAACAACTCCAATCACCTTGAATTCCCCCCCCCCCCCCCCCAACTGCAGAAATGTTACCTTTACACACACAGACACACACACACACACACAGACACACACACACACACACACACAGACAGACACACACACACACACAGCAGACACCGACAACTAATCCCAGCTGCTATCTTGACTAATGAGGTTTTACGTCTTCACAGGAACTAGTGCCTATTTGGGACATTAATCGAAGATGATGAAAAAGGAGGGAAAATGGAGGATGGGGGGTGGTGGAAGGGAGAGGGGGGATGACTGGAAAGGACCAGTAACAAATTTGAAAATTGTACGATAAAATTTGTAAATATTGCAGCTGCTATCTATACTTGCTCCAAAAGCATATACACTCACACACACCAATACCAAACAACTCCAACCACCCCTAACTCATCCCCCATAATCTGCCCCCTTCCCCTACTCCACCCCCCATATTCACCCAGCTCATGCGGCAGCTCCTCGCACATCACAGCCACTGAGACGCTGATTCCAAGCAGAATGCTGTCCGTGAAAGCCGCACCAATAGACAAGCCGTCGATGAAGTTGTGAAGACCGTCGCCAAAGATGACCATGTATGCTACTGGAGCCACCTGGCCGTTGTGATTGTGACCGGCGCTCCCGTGACTGTGCCCGTTCAACGTCGCTGTGAGGTTCTTTTTAATAAGTGAACCTCCCACCTGTGTAAGAGAGAGGAGCATGTGTTACGTGGACGGGGAGAAAAGTTGTGGGATAAAAAGGAAGTTTAACATCTTCAAGAAACTCTCGCCACCTATAGTACACCATGTAGCTTAATTAATGTCCATTGAATGTTAAAAACAAGGTTAACAGAATGAATGGATTTTCGAGTTAAGTGTCCCAAGTTAATTCTATCAGTCACACACACACACACACCCCCCCCCCCCCCCCCCCCCCCCCATGAACATGAAAATCAGATTTACGAAATCAATAAAAAAAAAATGGAGTCAAAATTATCTTTTATGAACACAAATCTGCTTAAGTTTCAATGAACACACTGCCACATTCTTTCAATCAGCAAACTCGTACATCATACACAAAAGTAAGTAAACAAACATTTTCACCACACTCACATCTCCTTCACCATCATCCCCTTTCTTCCCTCCGTATCCCTCCTCTGTTTCACTCCTGGCGCCATTCTCGGAACTGTTGTTCGAGTTCTGCTCCCCTCTGCCCTCGGGAACATCAAGCTCGACGTTGCAGAGGCAGGAGGAGGAGGGTGAGGGGTCAAGGTGAACCGTGGCGGGGTCCTTCATTCTCAAACTGGCGTTGTGTGGAGTCTGGCGAGAAAAGGAGCTGGTGAGGGTTCCTTGCGTCGCCATCTCGTCCCGCCTCTTCAGATCTTTGGTATTCTGTGGAAAAGCAAATGGTTGTATAAAGTACAGTGTATAATAATAAAATAAAAATAAAAAAGTTGCGTGAAGCGATATCAAACTATTTAGTCAATCTTGTCTGCCTTAAACTAAGACATCGACATTGAAAAGCATGGATCTGTCATCTTCGCGGGAGGGTGGGGAAGACCATAAGAAGAAATTTAATTTCAGCTTTTTTCAGAACAATTTGAGGCTTCTCTCGAAAGGAAATTTTGAACCGAAGGCTTGATTGTAAAAGAATTTATGTATGTAAATAATGTTTGTAAATCGTGCATGGTGCTGCACTACCCTTGATATCGCCATCTTAAAATAAAACAACCCGGAAGAAGGAAAAAACAAGTCGCGTAGGGCGAAATTACTACATTTAGTCAAGCTTTCGAACTCACGGAATGAAACTGAACGCACTGTATTTTTTTCACCAAGACAGTACAACTTCGTCAATCCCCGCGAGAAGGAAATCGCTCACCTCCCACGTGCAAAACGCAGTGATATTGACACGCCAGAATAGTGCAGTAGCGTATTAAGCTAAGAGGAAAGCGCGCTTTTCTGTATTCGTGTTAACTTTCTGAGCTTGTTTTGAATACAACCTATCATATCTATATGTTTTTAGAATCAGGAAACAATAAAGAATAAGATAAAATCATTTTTGGATTGATTTTTGGCTCACGTAAGTGTAGCCTATGCGATGGTAAACTTTGTCTGTCTGTGCGTGCGTGCGTGCGTGCGTATGTATGTGTGTATGTCTGTGGTAGAAACTTTAACATTTTTGGCTAAACACCGAAATACTCATTTCACGTGGTTAATTTTCAAGCACCATCTTCAAATTATTGAAGCAATGATCAACATTGTGTCGGCATGTGTGTAGTTAAAGCGTGTATCCAAAGAAAACGGGTGGTGGGGGGGTTTTGAAGGGGTACAAGCAGTTGACTGATTTGTGTCGTGTTTGGCATGTAGACGGCAGGTCAGGTGTCAAGATCAGGTCAGGGGTCGCGCGAAGGATTGTGGTCCAGTTCTCACCTCGCCGATTCGCCGGGGAAGACGATTTCATGTTGTTCGGTTTCTAAGCTCCAGAAAAGTAAATAAAGAAGATACCAAAGGGAGATTTCCTACAATTTGATCTGCACAGCGTGTTTCCAATGTCCACGCGAGGAAGAGCTGTCGAAAGCGCGGCAGTCAGTGTCGATCTTGCAGCCGTATCCCGGTAAGTTCAGAGACAGATCTAGTGTCTCCCACTCTGATAACGTGTCACCTACTGTTAATCCGTTTTGTTTTAATTTCTTTTTATTTCAGCAGACACGGATGTCAAACACAGTGCCAGGCAGTCACCTCTAGTGAAATGAGTTGATCTAAAGTGCCTGTAATGTTTGGATGTCTTTGCTCGTGGTTCGATTTATGTGAATTTCAAGACTTGCAGTAGAGTCTCAAGTTAAGTTTACTCTGCCCGAAAAAAACTGTCCACCATTTACTTGAACATGCAGATATAAGGAAACGGAATGAATCTGTTCTCAAAGTCAAAATGATCACGATTTTTTCCTCAGATTCAAAACATGCACTGTCATGGTTTTGACTGTACAATTTAGTAAGTCTTAAGTACTTTGCAACAACTTCCTTGAACGTGAAAGACAGTTTTTGAATGCTAGATCTGTATCGCGTTTCATTCCAGACTCGATCCTCTCTTTGATTGTAGATCTACTGTTTGCTGTTTACGCACTATCATATGATTCGCTATGTAACGTTTGGTAAGCTTACCTTGCCACAGCTTTCTTGTCTTTGTTGGCATTTCTGGCTGTGTTGACCGTCAGAATTATTTTAAGAACCAGGCTGCTGCAGTCGACATGTTTCGCATATTGTAGGGTTACCATGCTGCATAGGTAAAGTGGCTTGTATAACCTGACTATTCTGTTTCAAAACACTGTTTATATTTGTGTAGGTTGTAGTCATCATAACTAATCGCATTTTGCCATTTGTTTCAGAAAGGAGGTTAACCTACAACAAGATCGACGCTATGTCAGATATATGCCTCAGCCACATGAAGACTTCCGAATTTAGATCTACTCGGCATGGTGACAAGTCTTGATGAAAAGTATAGGACTGAGGACAGCAGTGGAAAAAGTGCCCACATGGCAGGTACCTAACCTATTACCCTAGTCATTTTATCTGTTTGCCTTCTTTTGAAAATTATACATGGAGTTGATATGATGCGTTAGTTTTAACTGTGTGTGTGTGTGTGCGTGTGTGTGTGTGTGTGTGTGTGTGTGTGTGTGTGTGTGTGTGTGTGTGTGTGTGTGTTTGTGTGTGTGTGTTACGGAGTGAGTGAGTTTGTGTTATGTTACTGTTTGTTGATTTCTTACGGGAGCCTTGAAGGCTTCGCCTCTTGTTAAAATTTTAATCGTAAGACTAATTAATCTATTTTTGTTAATTGTGATCACATTTTAAGAGTAAACATGACATATGTATATATTTTTAGATTCAGAATGTGATGAAGAATACGATGCAATCAATTTTAAATCTGTTTGCGAAAAATCGATTTTAATGACAACTTTAATGAGCAAACTCATTAATTAATTTTTGAGCCTCCAAACTGAAATGCAATACCAAAGTCTGGGCTTCGTGGAAGATTACTTGACCAAAATTTCAACCAATTTGGTTGAAAAATGAGAGCGTGACAGTGCCGCCTCAACTTTCACGAAAAGCCGGATTTGACATCATCAACAAAACGAAAAAAACTCAGGATCTCTCATTTCAAGTTTCATGAAGATCAACCGAGTAGTTTGCTCTTAATCGCTCTACACACACACACACACACACCACGACCCTTGTCTCGATTCCCCCCTCTACGTTAAAACATTTAGTCAAAACTTGACTAAATATAAAAACTCCCGAGTTTTCTTTTCAGCGGACACATTTTTTGGGAGGACAGGCGATTTCATCTGCCTTTAGACAGACAATTCCCATGCCTGATTGTAGGTAAAAAAATTGGTTAAATTCAGGCATGGACCCATGCATAGTAAATGAGTCAGTAACTGTTATTGGAACAAAAGTTTATATGACCCACCTCTCTCCACGTATTAATCATGCGCATGATTCGTTCAATGAGGAAGAAGAGGTAGATTCCGCCTATAATACTGGTAGACGTCCATATATAGTCGTGGGAAGATCCCCCCTCCTTGGAGCGTCCAACACTGCTCAGCTCAAAGGCCTGAAGATAGAGGAAAAATGCACACTGTGAAATCAATGCTCAGCTAGTTACAACCAAAGCCACAGCAATATTTAAAGGCACAGTAAGCCTCCCGTAAACCATCACAGATACTGTTAGCCTTTTACACACAGTACAAAAACCCTTTCATTAAAACACTCACCGCTAGAGAACATCCTAGGTGCCCTCCGTAAAGAGCGATTTTTTGCGTGGTTTATCTTACCCCTGAGCCATCGTGAACCCGTGTGATCCAGTTTCCCTTTTTCACAATGTTGTCGTCAGTTTGTAATTAGCTGTGAGCTTATCTGTAATAGCACGTTATTATATACCTCTGACTATGCACGAAACAAACGGCTGTGGTTCACAAGTACTCTAGCGATGGTTTTTGACTGTTCAGAGGAACTGGCGATAGGCATAAACCGTCGTCTGCTATGAGAACCACGACCTTGCGTGACCCTGCTTCCGGGCTTTTCTTTTTTCAAACTTTCAAAACTTCAAATTGTACTGATCTTGTCTTGATGAAAAAAGAATTCTTTTATGATTTAAGAATGTTTGTGTAACAAGCTGTCCATTTATTATTTAGATTTTAAAAGTTAGGTCTAGCGCCAAAACGCACCACGGTTCGATTGTGTGAGGAGACAATCCGCAAAATTAATTCTTTGAAAATTGCTCGCTCTTTACGTAGGGCACCTAAGATGCTCCCGTTCGGTGAGCGTTCAAATGGAAGGGTGTTTGTACTGTGTGTAAAAGCCTGACAGTTACTTCTGCGATTGTTTACGGGAGGCTTCCTGTGCCTTTAACACAGACCTGGGAACCCCTGTTTTGCATGAGTATTCTCAAAAACTGGCTGGGAACAAGCTGCAGGGTCGGATTGGTTGAAACCACAACAAATCTTACTTTCAACCGACTGATCCAAGCCTGCTGCAGCGGTAATTAAACCACCTATTTGGGTGGCACCCACTTTCGCTTAGTACTCCTCAGCTCAAAACTCAACTTCAGACCAGTGTGCCACTATGAACACTCACACACACTCTCTCACTCTCACCCTCATAATGCATCTTGAAATATCTTATTAACTGCTGAACTGGTTGATTATATTATTTGTACTGGAGTTAATTTAACTTCTATGTCTTCTTGTTATAGACTTACCCCTCATATATATGGGCCGAATAAAAACAAAACACAAACATATTTGCATTGCTAATTCTGTCACCCTCAAAAAATAGTTCAATTCAATTCAATTCAATTCTGACGTCCTTACCTCAGGTATGAGCACCAAAACTCCACTTCCAACCAGCGTCCCGACAGCGAGCGCCACCATGAACATGAGGATGACTTTGTACATGGACGACTTCATGCACGGTAGCACCATGATCCCAGTCAGAGAACACAAGTTGATGAGTGTCACCATCAGAAAACTGTACCCCCATACTGGAACATCACCAGAAATGATACAAATTAATACATAGTTTAATCAAAAGTGAGTTATAGCAGTCTTTTTGAAACATGATGAAAACTGTTGCCCCGTGCTGAAAATTCATGAGAAATTATACAAATGATACAGATTTTTTTGAAAAGTCCTTTACCAGATCTTCACATGCGTTCAGTTCATAAAACTTTCAAACCGCTACAGACGTAAGCCTTTTTTTCAACACAAAAACAACAACCAAAAGTTTTTACAGCTGAATGAGCATTAGAACTCCTAAGTATGAGTTTCTGTTGATAAAACGTTCAAACCGTTATAAGAGCGTGCCATTTTTGCGACTCAAAAATGACAGCCTAAATTGTTTCAAGCCCTGACTGATCCTGCAGCAGCTAGCTTCCAAGCATGAGATTTTGTGAATGAATGACTGCCTCATCTGTTCTGTGTTCAACTTCAAGGATTCACAATTTTCTGCAATAAAGCGCTATGGTACACCTAACTTACTTATTTCTCTCTCTTTCTCTGCTAAGAGATTTTAACAAATCTCGGAAGAAAGTCTCTGCTGACTTTCAATTGTTTCTTTCACAATTTCTGATGTTATATATTTATACATCATATGTCACATTTACATGAACACCCAAGAAAACATGCCAGTCACAGACAAGCTAGCTTGCCCAAACCAAAAACCCACTGTCGATGTTTATCATGGGAACAAAAACAATTTAACTGTTACATGTATGTAAGTTGTAACAGTACACACAAAATGTGTATTACTTAAATATGCTTTGGGAGAGGACATTTCCTTGAAAAACAACAACTGTATAGTCACTGCAGTACAATTTCTTTAAATAAAGACCATCAAAAATCAGAACATTTCGGGTTTTAAATAAGATAATGAAAGTAATTTACACACACACATAGATCGTGTACACACACACACAGACACACATCCCAGCTAACAAACAAACACACATATATTGCACATATTTTCTCGCCCACCTGCTGAAGCACTCGGTCGTTGAGTGAGGGTGGCGTTGTCGGAACCATCCCCACAGGAGCTTCTCTGGTTCAGGGTGTACACGACAGCTGGCGCCACCTCTCTCAGCGCTTGAGTGTCAAGCTCTGTATCCAGTGACAGACGGAACAGGCGAGCCACCTCATCCTTGGTTATGCACTGGAATAATAAAGAAGAAATTAGAATATATTCAACTAGTACAGTATCAGACCAATACTCAATGAGCGCTTCTGGGGTGATAACGCGAGACAACTCCTGTGATCTTGCCGTGAGGTTCCGTCTGTTAGTGTTACCAAAGTTGTCTTTTTACCGTATAAAATGCACGACTTACACACGAACTGTTAGTGTTACCAAAGCGACATGCTATTTGGGACCAATGCACGTTTTTCTTTCCTTTCTCGTGTGATCTTGCCGCGAGGTTCTGCCTGTTACCAGCCGAAAGAAAGAAGGGGCATAACCTCACCAGAACCGCCCATTACTGAATTAGAATAAGAAGTATTACATTGTCAAACCCATACCATAATGATTGAGCATTGTCTCTTTTATGGAACCCCATTTGACTATGGAGACATCTTTTTTGTATTTCTGCTATACGTAATACAGAGTTACTAAGCCCCCTTCAATGACAGCTGTCAGGACACATCCAAATAAAGAACATATATATATATCCTGTTGTCCCTCAGACTATATACACCAGTTTGTCTCTATACATAGAGAGAGATTATTTTTATCCCAGGGACACATCTAGTTGGTCCTATAGCCTAAGGGTGTCCTTTCATCACAGGTACTAGCTATTGTACCCTGAATTTACTGACACTTTACATGCCGAACACTATATTAAGTTATTGCATAGTACATCAATAAAACAAATTCTTCATTTACATAATAGACAACAGAAATACTTAATACTGTTTTCAAAATGATAGCAAGAAAAAACGGCCTAAAAAAATCATGAAAACCTGACACATGGTAAGCTTAAAATAATGAAGACATACTTCTGAGATAAAATGACAGAATTTGCATATATTATATACATGTATATATATCATATAATTAATAGGAGAATAAACTGGGCAAAATACCAAGTTAATAATCTCATTCTTGCCATATGTTAGACAGTACTGTCACAGAAATACACACAATTAGAGCAACATGCAGCAATAACAGGGTGCGTATCGCTAGCGCTACGTGTCATTTGTGCTACGTGTCATTTGTCATACGTGTCATTTGTGTTACGTGCCGCTATCGCTACGTTGATTAGTGCTACAAATAATTTGTCTATGAGTCGCTATCATTCGTTCATTATCACTAGGTATCGACAGCACTACATCTTTTAGCGCTACGTGTCATTATCGCTACGTGTCGATACCACTACTTACTGACGACTCTCTCTTTCTCATGTTTTCTCTCGCTCTCACTCCTTCTGGTTTGTGTGTGTGTATATGTATGTCTGTGTATGTGTGTGCGTGTCTGTTTCAGTGTGTGTGTGTGTGTGTGTGTGTGTCTATCTCTCTCTCTTGCTCACTCACTCTCTCTCTCTCTGTGGCCTTTAGATAATAAACCTGAGTTCTGAGTTCTCTCTCCCTCTCTCTCTCTCTCTTCTCTGGGCAAGGGCTGGTTGAAAAAAAAGCTTGTTGTATTGCTTATGACACAACCCTCGAAAAATAAAATTTGATTTGATTTGATTTGATATCTCTCTCTCTCTCTCTCTCTCTCTGGCAATCTCCCGATATAACCCCGTCGGTTCAATCTTCAAATGGTTCAAAACTACAAACACCGTACCGGTTATGGATTCCTACAACGGGATAACGTCACGTGACGGAAAGAATGTCATCACACCATTGAAATGACATTCTTTCCGTCCCCTATAGGCGACGAAATAGGTCAAATTTTGTGCACTTTTTAGTGGAAAATGCGTCGACGCCGGAGCGGGTACTGGACCCAGTGCCGTTGTAGTGCAAGTGTACTTTGTAGTGCACTTGCACTACAACGGCACTGGGTCCAGTACCCGCTCCGGCGTCGAAGCATTTTCCACTAAAAAAGTGTGACCTATAACCGGTACGGTGTTTGTAGTTTTGAACCATTTGAAGATTGAACCGACGGGGTTATATCGGGAGATAGCCCTCTCTCTCTCTCTCTCTCTCTCTCTCTCTCTCTCTCTCTCTCTCTCTCTCTCTCTCTCTCTCTCTCTCTCTCTCTCTCTCTCTCTCTCTCTCTCTCTCTCTCTCTCTCTCTCTCTCTCTCTCTCTCTCTCTCTCTCTCTCTCTCTCTCTTTCTCTCTCTCTCTCTCTTCTCTGGGCAAGGGCTGGTTGAAAAAAAAGCTCGTTGTATTACTTATGACACAACCCTCGAAAAATTAAATTTGATTTAATTTGATCTCTCTCTTTCTCTCTCTCTCTCTCTCTCTCTCTCTCTCTCTCTCTCTCTCTCTCTCTCTCTCTATGTTAGTTTGTGTATAGTGCTATTAATCAACACGTAGCGCTACAGTACATTGGTTTTTCAAAAATTGTGATATCGACACGTAGTTCTATTGAGACATGCACATAGTGATAATGGCATGTGTGAATTGTGGCAATAGCACTACGTGCCGATAGCACTACTGTTTTTGGCAATTTGTGTCGATAGCACTACAGAAAATAGCGCAAACGATACGTAGCACAAATGACACGTAGCGCTAGCGGGACGCACTGGCAACAACATATATATATGCATGACTTTAATGACTGCAGTGTAGCATGTGTTTTGTAGGCCTACCTGAAGAATTTTTGCCATTTGTGTTGGATTTGGGATGGGACCAAAAACAGGAGTACGTATGTATAACATGCTAGAGCACTGAGATTTAAAAAAAGTGGTTTTGTTTGAGGAAATTGGCAAATTCCTGCATTAATAATATAGAATTAGAAATGATCTATCTAATAGATCTTCATGCCTCAGCTTTAAACAATAAGCGATGCTAGCTAAGCCCTAGGTCAACAATCTACCTAAAAACAACAACAGTGATCGAGCAAAAGTTATAATCTGGCACAATAAGAAATTGAAAGTGAAAGAGAAAAAACAAGACTCGATCAAAGCAAGAAATATGACAGAACTAATGTTTGATCAGAATTTGTTTGACGTTCATACTTGCCATATCATCTTACCTGGCTTTCTAAGCATGAAACCAAATTGCTGTAGCCATTTCTCGCATCAAAACAAGTGTTGTTCAAATTTCCATCAGTGGATATCCCTTTGAAAAGTTCGCCTAACGTTGTTGGACCTACAGACTTGGCAAACACTGATGCTAGTTCTGAATAGTTGGAAGCTGATATCACCCACTGTGTAAAACACAGGCAAACCAAAGTGAAAGAGATGAAGGTTGTTTGTTTCAATTGCGGTAACATTTTCACAGGATGTCCCTGAAACAAACAGCAAGATGAAATATGTCCGTTGCTCCTTCAGAAAAATGAAGTTGGTACATCCGTTGCAAGAACTTGAAGTTTACACTCGCGGCACAAAGGTATAAATTCGAATTCAATGTCACACAGATCTACACCTGCCTAGGCTCATGAACAGATCGATTCTGACGAATGAATTAATCAATCACGGCAAGATCAGACGAGCTTCGAATTTGATCACAGTAACTTATAAAAAGGCACCATGCACACGCCTGTCGCGTCGTGGTGTAATTTCACAATTCTTGCCACATTTCATTCAAAAGGTTTGACCCTGAAGCATTCGATTCGAGTTCACAGACAAATAAGGACGCGGTGTTCTTACTGCTCTACTCAGTTGACATGGTGTGCGACACGTGTGCCGCTTGGCAGACGACGCATTCGGCTTAGGTGGGATAATAAACCCAGACAATCGATAACAAATCTTGAGCGATTTACCTGTACCTCAAACAGAAACGACATCAAATAGAAGAAAAGTCACTTCATAATCCCGAACAAAATGCAAGAAAATTTCTTTTGAGGAACATAACAACAGAAGTAAAGTTTTTTGGTGATGATAAACAACTTCGCTGGAAACTTGTGACCATAACGCTTTGCGGCAATATTATAATGGCTGCTAAAGGTGCAACCCCAAATATGTTCCCCCCTTTCGAATAAACCTCGAGTATCTCAGCCAGCTGACGCCAAATTACAGACAAAACCATGTAATGACCAAATACAGTGAATAGAAAATACTGAACTGTGAAAATAATCTTATTCCTTCTTGTATCAGGACAGACTGGTGAGAATGATCTGATAATACATTTGACAAAGTGGTGCTATTTACAGTGGAAACACCTCAGTGGAACGGTGACCTTGTGTTGTTGGGAGGTCAAGGCCATGCTAAAGGGAAGTTATCAATGTCAGGTAGTCGACATCCACTACAGCGCAGTGGTTACTACATCACTGGAACGCTATAAGTTTAATCAAAATGTTCTTGAAAAAAAAAAATCCCCAGTTATTATCTCCCGCAAATCCTGACGGTTAATTGATTGTGTGAATCCTCAAATTATTTCAGTCGTCGGCGATGCGTCGAAACCGTTCTGATTTTTGCCAAAAAAATCAAGTTGTTTGTTTGGTATGTTTGTTTGACTGCTCAGTTTTCGTCTGTTACTTCCTTCTTTTCTTTAGTCGGTATTTCCGACGGTTCGTGTGCTTGTTTGTTCGTTCCTTCATTTGTTCCGAGTTAGTTCGCACTGAGTCAGTAACTTCAATGATTAGGTATGCTTGCCAGTCACCAGTCCTTTCGTCCCTTTCTTCAGTAAAAGTCCATCCTCCATTCCGTATTTCGTGTTTTTTGTTGTTAATTTTTTCCCCGTTTGTTTGTGTGTTTGTTTGTTTGTTTGTTAGTTTGTGTGTTTGTTTGTGTGTTTGTTTGCTTGTTTGTGTTCACTGACTCGCTTAGAACTCTCAACTGAATCACTAACCGATTGGTTGAACGCTGGCTGTAGGCTAAATCGGCTAAGTAAGACGAGTTTGACTCTGTGACCTGCTCCCCCCTTCGAATAAGTTTAAAAAGATGTTCAGCCGTTATCGACGAAGCCGGATACAGTAATCACAGTCCAGCGGATTCTTCAAGTGACACGTACCTTGAGGTCAACTTTGTTAACTGTGACACTCTACTTAAGAATTGACTCTATAACTGACCCTCATGATCAGTAATGGGGTCGAATCAAACCACTTCTGGAGAAAAGCTAGGTGACCCCAACCATTTACATTACGGGGTCTAATTCGATAAAAGTGGTCGAACACCACCCCGTCAATTTTAGTATCTTCAATTGCTTGATCGACCATTCTTGGATCGTTGTATCGATAAAAGTGGTTGAATTTGACCCTATCAGGTTTGTTTGTTTGTATCTCCATGCAGTTGCTAGGTCCATCAATCTGGGGTCGCTGATTATGAAGACAGATGGTTGAAATCCACCCCATCAGTTTTAGTATCTCTCCAACCGCTAGGTAGAGCATTCTGGGGTAGCTGATTATGGGTAAAAGGGGTTGAATTTGACCCTATCACTTTTAGTACATATCTCCAATTGTTAGGTCGATCATTCTGGGGATAGCTGATTATGAGTAAAAGTGGTTGAATTTGGCCCTATCAGTTTTAGTACACATGTCTTTGCTTGGTCGATGATTCTGGGTTCGCTGTTTATATGTGACTAGAGGAATACCCGGCTTCGCCGGGGTGAATCGCGAGACAGAGACAGACAGCGTGGCGGTTCACCACAATCACCTTTGAAGGCGAAGTCCTGTCAAACGGGTTTGAGAATTTTAGAGCTTATTTCTTAGCCCTATATTATCTGTTGTGGCTTCTCAAATGCCAGAACATACAGACAGATGATGATAAAATCGTTTATTTAACGTCACTCTGTAAAAACATTGGCGACATTTGTCTTAGATTAAGAACACACACAGGCACGCACACAAACTTTCCCTTTATGTACAGTGGTTCACCACCCTCCCGCCCCCCGCACACTCTCGCTCATCTAATTAAAAATGGTGTTAAGAGATACTTGGATATAAAATGGTATTTTTAAAAGTTCTGATAAAAATATATAGTAGCTGTATGAGAAGCAATGGCGTCAGCCGCAGCAACGTCTCTTCATATCCAGGGACCAAGTGGGTGCGTGTGCATAAGTCCAGCATAAGTCCAGCGATAAGTTTGGGACCTTGCCACCCAAGGTCTTTATTAAAACTTAAAAGATAGCTTAATTTTTCCTTTGAGGTATTTGGCAGAATATTTCTATTTGAGTTTATAAACTGAGTCAGGGGTTGAAAGTGGCATGAGTTCAAATCACACTCCAAAGTCAAATGAGCATACAGACAGACAAAAACCGCTAGACCCCATCACAAACAGAACTCTACAATCCACAGGTTTTTTGCCCACACACACACACAAACACACACACACACACAGAGAAGCCGTATATATATATATGTATATCTATATCTATAAATATATAGATAGGTGACAGTGTATTTTTCGCGTGGCTATAAATTGATTCGACCTTTTCACTTTGACAGTAAGAACAACTTACGGGTGCAAGGGAAGCGTTCTGGACAGCGCAGTGACATTCTAACAATAGTAACTTAGAAACGGGAATATGGATTGAAGCCACACGAAGGCGCAAAACACTAGAGAAGATAAGGAAGAGTTACTGGGAATGGTGAATTCGCCGGGGTGAATCGCGAGACAGAGACAGACAGCGTGGCGGTTCACCACAATCACCTTTGAAGGCGAAGTCCTGTCAAACGGGATTGAGAATTTTAGAGCTTATTTCTCAGCCCTATATTATCTGCTGTGGCTTCTCAAATGCCAGAACATACAGACAGACAAAAACCGCAAGACCCCATCACAAACAGAATTCTACAATCCACAGGTTTTTGCCCACACACACACACACAAACACACACACACACAGAGAAGCCGTATATATATATATGTATATCTATATCTATAAATATATAGAGATAGGTGAGAGTGTATTTTTTGCGTGGCTATAAATTGATTCGACCTTTTCACTTTGACAGTAAGAACAACTTACGGGTGCAAGGGAAGCGTTGTGGACAGCGCAGTGACATTCTAAAAATAGTAACTTACAAACGGGAATATGGATTGAAGCCACACGAAGGAAGGGAGATAAACGCAAAACACTGGAGAAGATAAGGAAGAGTTACTTTTAATGGCTGTGAAATGAACACAAAAACCAAAATCGGTTCAGCGCTGCGCGCTGAGAGCACGTGTTGAAATATCTCATCGATGATATTGTGTCCGGGGTGTAGCTGAATACGGTGTCCAAATTTGAAAAAGATCCACAGAGAACTTTGGCGTTGTGATGTGGTGTAGCGGCTTTGGTGTGTCGGTATGGGGGCCCGGGTACCTGAGGCGGAACCAACATCGGTTCAGCGCTGCGCGCTGAGAGCACGTGTTGAAATATCTCATCGATGATATTGTGTCCGGGGTGTAGCTGAATACGGTGTCCAAATTTGAAAAAGATCCACAGAGAACTTTGGCGTTGTGATGTGGTGTAGCGGCTTTGGTGTGTCGGTATGGGGGCCCGGGTACCTGAGGTGGAACCAAAATCGGTTCAGCGCTGCGCGCTGAGAGCACGTGTTGAAAATTCTCATCGACCAGGTTGTGTCCGGGGTCTACCTGAATATGCCCACCAAATTTGAAGCAGATCCATCGAGAACTTTGGCAGTGCATCGCGAACACACACACACACACACACAGACAGACACAAGTCGTATATATATATAGAAAGTGGTCGAATTTGACCCTATCAGTTTTTGGTGATAGGATAGCTTGTGCAAACTTTTCTTTCTTTATCTCGCAACGTGTCTCACCTGTTGGTTTCTTTTCGATTTCATCACACGTGGAAACACTTTGCAACTATAATTTATAGTGGATTGATGTGTCTTACGTGTGGTGATTGGTTCTGGTTCACTGCTGATCTTCTGATTTTGCTGGTATGAATTGTCAAAATGTCATCAGTTTTCTCTTCTGTAGTTGTTTGTACCATACGTCTAACATATTTCTAAGCTTTAACAGCTTTAAGTTCTTCAATGTTATAAACAAGGAGTGTAATTCGTGTGATTGATTAACAACAAGTATTGTCGCTTACATGTCTATTTTTCTTATTCATGTTTAACCTTCCTTTGTCTATTATAAATGGATCTTCCGTTCTTCCTTTTTATATTTCTTTAATCTTGTTATCCTCTTTTGTTTATCTGTCTCTCTTTGTAAGTTTTCGTGCTTTCCTACCTTTCAATGTTGGTAGATTTTTCGTCTTATATATTTTTCTTCTTAATAAATATTTAAGCTTTTAGCTTTAGAAATGTCGTTTTCTTGTCTTTCTTCCTCCTTATTTTATGTGCTTGATTCGGTCTGGTTATTTTCCAAATGTAAATCCATAATGAGAACGTTCTTGACCGGCTTATCTTTAACAGTGAAATTACAATGGCATAAACCCACAACGATTCTACAGACTTGTGAGAAAGTTGAATAAGTATAATGATAACTAAGAGAATGCACGTACGTATAGTATAATGATAACTAAGAGAATGCACGTACGTATCTATATATATATATACAAGATGATTACCCGCTTCGCCGGGTACCGGCTTCGCCGGGAAGAAGTAGAGCCGAATACCAGGCTGCGCCTGGGACCCGACTTTGCTGGGTGTACGAAGGAAAGGAGATAAACGCGCAAAACACTGGAGACCTTCTAAAAATAGTAACGTGCAGTGACCTTCTAAAAATAGTAACGTAGTAACGGGAATATGGATTGACGCCACACGGAGGAAGGGAGATAATCGCGGCTGAAAACACTGGAGAAGATAAGGAAGAGTTACTGGTAGTGGATCCCGACAACAACAAAAAAACCAACAAAAAAACCCAAAAAAATCGGTTCAGCGCGCACAGCGCTGCGCGCTGAGAGCACGTGTTGAAATATCTCATCGATGAGGTTGTGTCCGGGGTGTAGCTGAATACGGTGTCCAAATTTGAAAAAGATCCACCGAGAACTTTGGCCGTGCATCGCGAACAGACAGACAGACAGACAGACAGACAGACAGACACTAGTCGTATATATATATATAGATATATAGTTAAGATATACGACTTGTGTCTGTCTGTCTGTGTGTGTGTGTGTGTGTGTGTGTGTGTGTGTGTGTGTGTGTGTGTGTGTGTGTGTGTGTGTGTTCGCGATGCACGGCCAAAGTTCTCGATGGATCTGCTTCAAATTTGGTGGGCATATTCAGGTAGACCCCGATGAGAATTTTCAACACGTGCTCCCAGCGCGCAGCGCTGAACCGATTTTGGTTTTTCTGTTCATCTTCCCAGATCCATTCCCAGTAACTCTTCCTTATCTTCTCAGTGTTTTGCGTTTATCTCCCTTCCTTCGTGTGGCGTCAATCCATATCCCCGTTACTATTTTTTGAAGGTCACTGTCCACAACGTTTTCGTCCCGACGAAGCCGGATATTCCCGTTACTATTTTTAGAAGGTCACTGTCCACAACGCTTTCATCCCGGCCGCGAAGCCGGGTATTCCTCTACTTCTTCCCGGCGAAGCGGGTAATCATCTAGTAAATATATATATATATATATATATATATATATATATATATATATATATATATATATACGACTTGTGTCTGTCTGTGCCGTGTGTGTGTGTGTGTGTGTGTGTGTGTGTGTGTGTGTGTGTGTGTGTGTGTGTGTGTGTGTGTGTGAGTGTGTGTGTGTGTGTTCGCGATGCACGGCCAAAGTTCTCGATGGATCTGCTTCAAATTTGGTGGGCATATTCAGGTAGACCCCGGACACAACCTGGTCGATGAGAATTTTCAACACGTGCTTTCAGCGCGCAGCGCTGAACCGATTTTGGTTTTACTGTTCATCTTCCCAGATCCATTCCCAGTAACTCTTCCTTATCTCTCCAGTGTTTTGCGTTTATCTCCCCTCCTTCGTGTGGCGACAATCCATATTCCCGTTACTATTTTTAGAAGGTCACTGTCCACAACGCTCAATCCATATTCCCGTTACTATTTTTAGAAGTTTTCCTTCGTGTGGCGTCAATCGCGTACGGTGCGCCACTCACGGTACGGTGCGCCGCCGGGTACCCGGCGAAGCTTCTTCCCGGCGAAGCCGGCTACCCGGCGGAGCGGGTATTCATCAAGTCACTGATACGTGCGTTGCCAATTCAAGGGTTCGCGAGTACCGCTGTGAATCAGCTGAGTCACGCAGACCAATATTTATTGAGGTGCGCAATGAACTTAGCAGGCGAATTGATAGCGAAACTCAACAGCCGCTGAACGGGTCCAATTCGAGAAAGTCTAGCCGTACTGGGCGACCCCGCAATGGAGGAGCTCGCAATGAACTTACCAGGCGAATTGATAGAGACACTGTTCAGCCGCTGGACGAGTCAAATTTGAAAATGTTTACCCGTTCTGGACGACCCCGCGATGGAGGACCTCGTAATGAGCGACGCTAAGCGTCTCACATAATTAGCTCGCTGGCAACGCACGATGTTTGGCGATTATAGTTAAGCGCTCCTTATGCTTAATCTGTTCATTCAAAGGCATTGCACGAATAGTCAGCTCCGATGTGCATATACTTTCGAACGAAAAGAGCGTAATAGTGCGCTAACAGTGCAGAAAACACAAATCAGAGTTAGTTTCCACTGGGATGTCTGATGTTAAAGGCACAGTGCAGCTCACAGCCTTCGTTTTGCGTTTTTGTTGCAGCTGAGTGCATTTACAGTTCAAAAATCCTCCTATGGTAGTAAAACAAACCCAAAACTACCCAACGACGACATCTGTGAAGCTCGACAGTTTCTTGTTCACGCGAGTGCATAAATTAACCTAGTTATTACGTGGTGTTTGGTCGGAGTTCGATTCAACTGAGTGATTCCGGCCTCGATTTTGTTTTACACAAACTCATGATGACGTCTGACATAGTTTGCTAGTGACGTGTCTTTTTGTGCATGATGTGGTGATCTACCTGATCTAAATTTAGATCCAAAAATAGGTCAAGACCAGCCGGGTCCGAGTACGAAATTAATTCGTAAAAAAATCGCAGTTCTTGACTCTTTGGGTGCAAGTCAATGAAACTTGGTAGTTCTTCTAACGGATAGCTGCCTGAGGTATGACTAAAAGCCCCAGGGGCTCCGTGCACACCTGGATTTGATACTTTAAATGTCACGTGGGTAAAACAGTATACGTTTATCTTCTTGTGCTCCCTTGTTATATCCTTTATTCCACGGCTTAATACAACAGTAACTGAATAAAAAATGCTGTTTGAACCCAAACCATAAAAACCCGACAGAGCTTTTTTAATTTTTAATTCGTCTGTTCCGAGTGAAGGTGGTTGAAACCGACCATATCAGTTTCACTGCCCTCTGTTTACTCAAGTCAAACAGGGCCAGCGCCTGCTACTGAGCCAGTATGAATAAAGCCAAGGATATACGTGCATGCACCTGTATCAGACACTGACTGATCGGCTGCATTGGAAAAAAACCCACTCAAACTTGAAGGAAATTATGCAAGGGCCAAGAAGAGTAGTATGTCACAGTGATGACAGTGAAAACGCTTTTCAAATTGATTGAATTTAAATATTCTATTTAAAAGCATATATAATGTTCGACCTTTTAGGACAGTGGCGTGTTTACAAAAAGACACACTTTTTATGGACAGAGGATTTTATTAGGTTTAAAAAAAATTATTAGTATAAAAAAAGTTCTTTGGAACTAAGCGGTATCTTGGGGGGGTGAAATACTTCATTGTTCACACAAATCATTAAGAAGGTGTCAAACCGCGTGTATCTGTACCTGATTCGGAAGCTCCGCAATGATTGACCGATGTGCACCAAGTTCAGAAGTTCAGAGCCCCGCAGACACTACACAACCATTCATGACCTATATATAACCTTAACACGTCTTCGAGAATGCAATTCGAATGTTTCACTATCTGCATGTTCAGCACTCTCTGCTCTGCCTTTTGTGAACTTTCTCTTATCGGGAAAATATTACTAAAAAGAATATGGGGTAACTTATAAAGAGCAAGAGTGTACGTCGGAGATGGGTGTCCTTGTGACAAGCCTTTTCAAAGTGGTACTTGTAAACAGCCTCAAAAAGGGCTTGGTGCCCAACAGATAAAAATATGACTTCACGATCGAACTAGATCACTACTTGTAGGCCCTACTTTGCTTCTGCTGATACAACGACGAAGAGAGAGAGAGAGAGAGAGAGAGAGAGAGAGAGAGAGAGAGAGAGAGAGAGAGAGAGAGAGAGAGAGAGAGAGAGAGAGAGAGAGAGAGAGAGAGAGAGAAAGAGAGAGAGAGAGAGAGAGGGAGAGAGAGAGAGAGAGAGAGAGAGAAGAGAGAGAGAGAGAGAGAGAAAGAGAGAGAGAGAGAGCACGCACGCACGCAAGTACACTAACACACAGATACACACACACACACACACACACACACACACACACACACACACACACACACACACACACTCACTCACAATACAAACCAAGAAAACAACAACAGACAAACGAACAAACAACAACAACAACAACAACAAAAACTCCAGACCTTTGCATGCTTTTACATTACACACACACATACATCTACACACACACACACACACACACACACACACACACATACACCTATACACACACACACATACACACACACACACACACACACACACGCGCGCGCGCGCACACATATACACAAAACAAACAAACAAACAATCAAACACACAACAAACAGTCAGACGGAAACAAAATGCAGACCTCTTCATGCTTCTGCAGTTACAAGAGTCGTAAGTAACCGGTTATCGAGCAATAGCGATGAGCTGACTGTTTAAGCTAAGTGCACTTCTACTGACTGAGCAATGTCTGTGCCTGTTTGGTGACATAATACAGCATTTCTCGTGGCTATAACACCAGTTTATGTTTGTATTTCCTATGTGTCTCGAATATTCTTGACTGCAATTCATTTGACAGAGTCTCTTTTGTTTCGTCCACAGAAAACTACAAACCCAACGACATATCCGCAAAGCAACAGCTGTATTTATTGTGCTTGAAATAAACAAATGATAAGACGCGGGGTTACTTCGCGAAAACACAGCTTCTCTGTAGCATTGGACACCAATAAACTGATTCGTGCAAAGATTCATATCACGAACACAGTCCTGACTTTAACCCCTTTACTGACAGAATGTCAACAAAAAGGACACAAGATACCAATGTTAATACACTAATTCATAAAAGCAACGATGCTTCAAACACTGTTACAGAGAACTCAAGCACTGAATCACATTTGCACAAAATGAACGGAAGTTCCAACAATGCCCCGTCACTAGATGAGCTGCGGTCAAACAGCAAAGATGACCAGGTGAATGTCATCGCCGGCGAAGAGGTTGATGAAGAGAACAAAATGATGGTGGATAACAATGAGGACACTGTGCATTCTGGATTACCTGTGGACAGAGGCTGGGCATGGGTGATAATGACAGGTAAGATATTGCACATGTATACGGTTCTGTTCTTGCAGTTGACGACACTGATGATGACGATGACGGTGACGATGACGGTGACGATGATGATGATGGCGATGGTGATGATGTTGATGATGATGATGATAATGATGATGATGATGATGATGATGATGATGATGATGATGATGATGATGATGATGATGATGATAATGATGATAAAGCAGCTGTTGCTGCTGCTGCTGAATATTAGGAGGAGGAGGTGAAGGAAGAGGTGAAGGAATAGGAGGAGTAAGCATTATGATCACTCTTTTACAAGCCATCTAGGTCATTAGCACCTGGCCCACATCTTAACTCATACAATACAATCTCACACATTCGAATCGAATCGAATCGAATCGAATCGAATTGAATTCATTTCAATCCAATCCAATCCAATCCAATCCAATCCAATCCAATCCAATCTAATCTAATCTAATATAATCTAATCTAATCTAATCTAATCCGAATGTTCGTTACTTGCCGATCCCACAGCCCAGTTCGTGCTGACGTTTCTGATGGTGGGCTATGGACGTGCACTGTCCATGTTCTTCTTGGAGTTCATCGACCTCTTCCAGGTCTCTGTCACCATGGCAACCGTTACCCTTGGAATCATGACCGCATTCTTCGGGGTCGGCAGTGAGTTTCCGTGTGTTATCATTCACGCCCTGTTGTATAACTGAACCCAATTTGTGTGTTTATCAATGCGTACACGTTTAACGATATATCCCCCCTCTAGTGATGATCCATCATGTCTTTACCATCCGTGGCAAACGACTGCGACTGCGAAAAGCTCTCTGGAATCATCAACAGGCAAAGGTTACTGCTTTGTGCCCAGACATATGGACTTATCGATTAATTACCTACGACACACTTATAATAACTGATTTGTGCAAGGTCAGACTGTCACGGTTGTTTCAAGTATAACTGAATAATTTGTAACTTGATGAACTTAGAATTTCTGCAGAAGTGTGCAAGAGCTTAGGCCTTTGGGTGTTATTAATACTTTTCTCTTCTACCGAGATTTGTATGACCGTGAAAACAGCTGGTCTGACAACGTGAATGAAGGGACATACAAGGTTGTCGTCACCAAGACTGAGACTGGTCTCAAAAACCGGGAAATCTTTAGATGATACAGTTGTTTTTTATTTCAAACCCTCGAAGTATTCTCCCTTAGCGGCTACACACAGTTTAAGTCGTTGGACCCAGTCAAGAAATGACCGTTTGAAGTCGTTTTTTGGCACCTGGTTCAGACACTGGAAAACAGCCGATCCGAGGGCTGATCGACTGTCAAATCGACGCCCAGCCAATTGTCTTTTCAGATGAGGAAACAAAAAAAAGTCACAGGGTGCAAGATCAGGAGAGTAGGGAGGATGTGGCAAAGTTTCAAAGTTTTCTTCCTCCAGGTACTCTTTCACCACCTTGGATTTGTGAGCAGGTGCGTTATCATGAAGTAATTTGATCCCTTTCAATCCTGTAGTTGGTCTGGCTCTCTTGTAGTAACGAACGATGCCAGCAAGAACTTTTTCCTTGTAGTACACCCCAGTGATGCTTCTGCCTTTTTCGCGTGGTTTTTGAAAAATGACGCCCTTTGTGTTATAAAATATTGTGTATAAAACCTTCTTGCCGGAGCGACTTTTTCGCACGATCCGAGAGGCATTGGCACCTTTTTTTATCCATGCTTTGTTTTGAGCTTTTCTTTTTGGCTCAAAGAAGTACACCCAAGTTTCGTCTCCAGTCACGATCTCATCCAAGCGTTTTTGATCACATCCGTCGTATATCTTGAGTAGCCGTTGGGCAAACGTAACCCTACACCTCTTGTTCTCTTCAGTGAGGAAATGTGGTACCCATCGCGCGCACACCTTTGTGTATCCAAGTTTGTGTTTTAAAACTCTCAAGACAGACGACGACGAAATGTCCAGTGTTTCGGCGATAAAATGACTGCTCACTCGGGGATCTTCATCAACTAACCGTTGCACATGGGACACCATTTTATTGTCGGTTACAGGTGGTTTCTTCACTTTTCCCCTTGCATCTTCCACAGACGTTTTCCCTGTTGAGAAATGCTTTGCCCACCGAAAAACTGTCGCGCGAGATGGTGCTGTGCCTCGGCTTACAGTTCTCAGCTCTTCAAGTATGTCACCGGCCGTTTTACCAAGTGCCGTTCTTATTTTGATGTAGGATCGAAAATCCTTCTCTGAAAATGTGCTTTTTGCCGCCATTTTTTAGGCCAGTGTCTCTCGCTTACATGACTAAATACACTGTATCTTTACGAAAACACAACGGATCACAAAGAAATTATGCACAATAATACGTTGTGTACCAATCTTGATAATGACGTCATTTGTTATAAATGTCGTCATTTGATTCTGTGCAAAAAAGACCAGTCTCAGTCTTGCTGACGACAACCTTGTAATTATGACATCTGACAGAAGCTTTTCTGACCTTCTGCCGACGGCCGCCAACAGAACCGCCTAGAGAAGGGTTTCTGCCTCTTCTGCTCTCACATTTCCCCGACCACGGTCCCAGGCAGGGGACTGATGATGATGATGATGATGATGATGATGATGATGATGATGATGATGATGACTACGACGACGATGCTCATGATGACGACGACGACGACGATGATGACGATGACGACGACGACGACGATGATGATGATGATGATGATGACGACGATGAAGATGATGACGACGACGACGACGGCGATGCTCATGACGACGACGACGATGATAAAGAGGATGATGATGGTGACGACGACGACGATGATGACGACGACGACGACGGCGATGCTAATGATGACGACGATGATGATACATATGACGACGACGACGATGACGACGACGACGACGATGATGGTGATGACGATGATGATGATGATGATGATGATGATGATGATGATGATGATGATGATGATGATGATGATGATGATGATGATGATGATGATGATGATAACTTTCCGTTATTGTGTCTCACGTGCAGATGTCGTGGTGTCCAACGCGCTGTTGCCTCGCATGGAGGCGCGAACAATAGTGCTGATAGGGACTATCACTTCCACAGTCTTCGTGGCTCTCTCCTCGCTGGCTACAAGCATTGTCTTCATCATCATTACCCATTGCTTCATCAGTAAGATCGTTTGTCGCTCTGCTGTTAACACAGTGACGACTACGAAGACGACGCTGATGATGATGTATTGGTCGGTGGTGGGGTGGTGGTGGTGGTAGTGATGATGATGATGATGATGATGATGATGATGATGATGATGATGATGATGATGATGATGATGATGATGATGATGATGATGATGATGATGCTGCTGCTGATGCTGCTGATGCTTGATGATGATGATGATGGTGCCCGTGTTCAATAGTAATCATTATAGCTCGGCACAGAGAAAACGCGCATGCGCGAACAAATAACACGAGACAAAAAATGGATACATCTGCTGCATATCATTAATGATCAGTTTCGTGTGTTTTCTTTTGCAGGTTTCTCTCACGCGCTGATGTACATTCCAAGCGTAACGCTTCTGGGCCACTACTTCAACACTCGCCGATCTTTTGCCATGTCTGTGGCCAACTGTGGAGTGAGTGTCTCCGCCCTGGTCTTCCCTCCCCTCACCCAGCACCTCATCACCTCATTCGGCGCACGAGGTGCCCTCCTCTTGGTCGCTGGTCTTCAGATGCAAGCGGTGATCGCTGCCACTTTGCTGAGACCGGTCTCCTTCTACGAAAGAAAGAAGGGGGTAGAAACTAGAAAGGAAAGCCCAACAGAGTTGGAAAACCACGAGGCCGTGAAGTCCGCACACGAGGGGACAGAATCTGGATCCAATCTGGACGTTCAAAAAGCGACAACTCGCCTATTGGGCGATTCTGACCGACCAGAAGTCGGCGACAGCGTGGCTTGGAAGAAGTCAACAGACTTTGAAATCGAAAAACTCCTTCTGTCCACGTCTGTCCCAGAAAAATCCATCTTCTCCAGCTCTGACCCTGAGCGGTTTTCTTCCGTGGAGGTCTTGAACGTTCAGAATACTCACCTGAACGGCGTGGCTGCCAACAGAAACTATGCACGCCAACACAGCTGTCCACACAACAGTCACACAGGTTCAGGAGTTCACCACAGAGTGACTGCAGAACCGCTGAACAAAACAAGTGTGTATTCCACCTCCCTGGTTGACGTTTGCGGCTCTGCTGTGGATATTTCTGTGACTGTTTTGCCATTGTCGGATCCGGATACGGATACGGACTCGGATGACGGGAAAGGGATCGACAACAGAGGTTGTTGCCGAAAAGGCTTGTCTGTGGTGTTGTCCATTTTTGATGTGGCCTTGTTCAGAAATTGGATGTTCCGCTTGATAGTGACTTACGTGCCCCTTGGTTTGATGGCTGGCTTCATCGGGTTTTACTTCCCTTCTCTTGGGGTGAGTTGATGTTGTTGTTGTTGTTGTTGTTGTTGTTGTTGTTGTTGTTGTTGTTGTTGTTGTTAATGCGTACACAATCCTAGGTTGAGAAAAGCAAAGGAAACAAAAGAGACGAACTGTACTTATAATAGCATCAGTGGTATGTGCATTTTAAACCAGCATTACCAAAAACAGAAGAAGAAGAAGAATACATTGAATAAGTATAGCCTTTCTTGGACGACTGTTACCCTGGCCTCGGGCCTTGGACAAGTCTCAGGGCTTGGAATTGGAAAACATAAACATAAACATAATCACACCCATGCACAAACAAGGGTAGCGCCGTCGGAATGTATGGCAGAGAGAAAGCAGCCAGAATTTTTATGATGCTAACGTTACCGGACTATATTACCTTACCTTACCTTACCTTACCTTACCTTACTGTAACTTCGCATGACTATACTACCTTACCTTACCAGAAAAAAAATACAGTCCACATTTTTATTTGGTAACCTCACAAAAATATGTATTATGTTACCTTACCTCACCTTACTACGGAGAAAGCAGTCTAATTAATGCCCATGATCACTGGACTATATTACCTTACCTTACCTCACTTTACCTGAACTTACCTTACCTTTCATTATCTTACCTTACCTTGCCTGACCTTACTTTTTCCACGGCATGTTTTGCAGGTAGGACAAGGGTTACCACGCCCCCAGGCCGCTCTGTTGCTGACGGTGGTGGGAGGGGTGGACCTGTGTAGCCGCCTGGTCCTGGGCTACCTGGCTGACCTCAACAAGGTCAAGCGAACTCACATCGTCATTCTCTGCATGACGGTCCTGGGCATTGCTGCTCAGTTCTGCAGGTAAGGCGAAAAAAAGATACAGCGGATTACCCTTCTTCAGAGCATCAGAAATCGGTTGGCTTGTTGGTTGTTTGTTGGTTTTAGATTTCCCTTCAACCTATTTGGGACAATTCTTCTTCTTCTTCTTCTTCTTCTTCTTCTTCTTCTTCTTCTTCTTCTTCTTCTTCTTCTTCTTCTTCTTCTTCTTCTGCGTTCGTGGGCTGAAACTCCCCCGTTCGCTCCTGGTTTTTTTTTTCACGAGTGGATTTTTACGTGCATGACCGTTTTTACCCTGCCATTTAGGCAGCCATACGCCACTTTCGGAGGAAGCATGCTGGCAGGGGCGGATCTGGGGGGGTGCAATGGGTGCAATTGCACCCCCCCCCCCCCAGCGGGACAAAAAAAAAAAAAAAAAAAAAAAGAAGAAAAGTGTATCACCTGAAAATAGCACTTTACACGCTCAGATTGCACCAGATTGCACAATTTTGCTTCCTTTTTAAAACAAAATTCCGGGGGGGCATGCCCCCGGACCCCCCTAGCATGCTCGGCGCTTCGCGCCATCGGTTCGGCGCTTCGCGGCTTCGCTGATAAGATACAAAAACAACAAAAAAAAGAACTTTGCACCCCCCCTTTCAAAACCCAGATCCGCCCCTGTGCTGGGTATTTTCGTGTTTCTATAACCCACCAAATTCTGACATGGATCACAGGATCTTTTTCGTGCGCACTTGGTCTTGTGCTTGCGTGTACACACGAAGGGGGATAAGGCACTTGCAGGTCTGCACATAAGTTGACCTGGGAGATCGGAAAAAATCTCCACCCTTAACCCTGAACAGGATTGTGGCCGAGTGCATGTTTACACGAGAATAATGGTACGATAAAGCTGATGAGTATACCGTGGAACTAATTAATTGGCTTTTGAAAGAAAAAAGGGACACAATGCAGCTACCCTGGATACTGTCCCCTGGTGTGTGTGCGTGTGTGCGTGTGTGTGTGTGTGTGTGTGTGTGTGTGTGTATGAGTGTGTGTGTGTATGTTTGTGTGTGTGTGTGTTTGTGTGTGTGTGTGTGCGTTTGTGTGTGTGTGTTTGTGTGTGTGTGTGTGTATGTGAGTTTTTTTTGTGTGTGTTTGTGTGTGTGCGTGTGTGTGTGTTTGTGTGTGTGTGTGTATGTGTGTGTGCAGGGCCGGACCCAGGGGGGGGGGTTCCAGGGGTTCCGGAACCCCACCCCTGGAAAAAGCATGTACCTTGCTTTGAGTGTTTTTTTACTAGTTTTAGCACCAAAACAATGCTGCTCTTAACCCTCAAAACAAGGCCCAGAATGCACCAGATTGCACAGATTTTGACCGTTTTTCAAAAATTTTCCGGACCCTTGTGGCTTCGCCACTTCGCTGATTTGCCCCCCCCCCCCCAAAAGGAGGACCCCCCCCCCCCCCCTTACAACTCATTTGGTCCGGCCCTGGTTTGTGTGTGTGTATGTGTGTGTGTGTGTGTATGTTTGTGTGTGTGTGTGTGTGTGTGTGTGTGTCCCAACTGTCCTCTCCAAGTCTCCACGTAAAAGACCCGAGCAGTTTAACCAGTTATCAGTCTAACTTGAGTCAGCGTGCTGTAACATTCATACAATAATCTGTCACCGTTTCTTGCTATCGACAGATGTAACCAGCTTTGCAGTCAGACTATATGACAACTGCTCGGATTTTTTATATTTAGTCAAGTTTTGACTAAATATTTTAACATCGAGGGGGAATCGAAACGAGGGTCGTGGTGTATGTGCGTATGTGTGTGCGTGCGTGTGTGTGTGTGTGTGTAGAGCGATTCAGACTAAACTACTGGACCGATCTTTATGAAATTTGACATGAGAGTTCCTGGGTATGAAATCCCCGAACGTTTTTTTCATTTTTTTGATAAATGTCTTTGATGACGTCATATCCGGCTTTTCGTGAAAGTTGAGGCGGCACTGTCACGCCCTCATTTTTCAACCAAATTGGTTGAAATTTTGGTCAAGTACTCTTCAACGAAGCCCGGGGTTCGGTATTGCATTTCAGCTTGGTGGCTTAAAAATTAATTAATGACTTTGGTCATTAAAAATCGGAAAATTGTAAAAAAAAATAAAAATTTATAAAACGATCCAAATTTACGTTTATCTTATTCTCCATCATTTGCTGATTCCAAAAACATATAAATATGTTATATTCGGATTAAAAACAAGCTCTGAAAATTAAATATATAAAAATTATTATCAAATTTTTTTTTTCGAAATCAATTTAAAAACACTTTCATCTTATTCCTTGTCGGTTCCTGATTCCAAAAATATATAGATATGATATGTTTGGATTAAAAACACGCTCAGAAAGTTAAAACAAAGAGAGGTACAGAAAAGCGTGCTATCCTTCTCAGCGCAACGAATACCCCGCTCTTCTTGTCAATTCCACGTGTTCTGTGAGTTCGACAGCTACTTGACTAAATATTGTATTTTCGCCTTACGCGACTTGTTTTTTAATGTGCCAGGAGATTGATTCGGTATACCTCTCGCTTACTCCATTACACGTGTCGTATGCATTTAGAGCACTTACTTCCCTTTGGTTAATTAATACATTAGTTTTAACAGTACTCCTCAGCTTTAACACAGTGTTCTCTTTTCTTCAGGTTCTACACAAACTTCGGTCTTCTTGCGATGTTCGCAGTGATCTACGGGCTCTTCGGAGGAGCCTGTCAGAACCTGTTCGCTGTCGTGATCATCGATCTCCTGGGTCTGGCCAATCTGGGAAAGGTCATGGGGCTCGTCCTGCTCCTAAACTCTGTCTCGGCCTCCCTCATGCATCCCGTCATAGGTGGGTGATGGTGTGTGTGTGTGTGTCTGTTTGTGTGCGTGTGTATGTGTGTATGTGTGTGTGTATGTGTGTGTGTGTGTGTGATTGAGAGAGAGAGAGAGAGAGAGAGAGAGAGAGAGAGAGAGAGAGAGAAAGAAAGAGAGCAAGAGAGACAGAGACAGAGACAGAGAGACAGAGAGGGACAGGGAGAGACACAGAGAGAGACAGTGACAGAGACACAGAGCTACGTGGCTCACACAGAGGGGGGAAACTGTGTAAATCGGTCTGGTGTAAATGATCAAAGCAAAAATTGTTTCTTTCCTAGAACTTCTTTTTTTGTTTCATTGTCACAGGAGCAATGGTGGATCTCTCTGGCACCTTCGTCGTCCCATTCAACTTTGTGGGCGGCTGCTTGTTTCTGTCTGCGGGCATACTTCTGCTTGAGCCTTTTGCGAACCGCTTGGAAAAAAAAAGACTGCAGAGACTTGATAAAGATGACACAAGTGACAAGAGTGGTCCGCTGGCAATTTAATGTCTGACGACAGTGTGTGTGTGTGTGTGTGTGTGTGTGTGTGTGTGTGTGTGTGTGTGTGTGTGTGTGTGTGTGTTTGTGTGTGTATGTGTTGACTTAAGTCATAATACTATTGGATATTTGGATTCTGAAACTGAGATGTTTATGAAAAGTGCTTACGTTTTGAAAGCAATCAACATCCAACTTAAAATCATTTATCATTTGTGATCTGATTTGTATATAATATTTGCTGACAGTTTGTCGAACGCTGAAGAAGAAGAAGAAGAAGCTGACAGTTTGATTTTCAAGGAAGGATAATTAAAGTTAAAAAAAAACAATTCTTGAGACTTGGGGCACAAGATGACACTTCTACGGTGTGTGTGTGTGTGTGTGTGTGTGTGTGTGTGTGTGTGTGTGTGTGTGTGTGTGTAGATGTCGCGCACATTCGACTCTGACAGATTGTAAAAAAAGACGAGAAAACAACCATATCAAACTTTTAAGAATTAGAATACGGAAACTACGAACTACAATAGATTATCGTACAATCAGAGGAACCTGAGCACAGGCGTGCGGTGAGCAAACTCTACATGGTCATCAGCGCTCATGACCTTCTCATTTAATCTATACAGAATGAATGTTAGTCTGTCTGTTTGTTTGTTTGTGTGTGTGTCTGTGGTCGCGATACCTCAGAGATAGCAAGAAGCAAGAACACGATATTGATATCATGTACACTGCTAAGTAGCCACAGATGTGCACCTGGGTCTTAGTTTCTTAGTTTTTCGTTTCTTTTCTAAGATGGTGAACCAATATTGAATACAATATACAGTGCAAGGGCAGTACAAAGCCTACTATTCTTCTGTGGCAAGAACATAATGCCAGTGGATGTGACTTTAGATAATCTATATTGCTCTTTTCAGAAGAATAAATTAATCAAATAAGCAAGACAGTATACAGGAAGGTCCTAGAAGCCAAGGGAGAAAAGGGGAAAGTACCCAAATACCGAACACTTAAGGAAATCTGCCATATTCTCAACAACAGAAGACAGACCGTTTTTGAATGTGAATTTTAATAAAGTAAATAATCAACAACATTCATACCACTTCTTGTAGAAAGAAATCAACATGAAAGAAGTTATCTTAATCTTTAAAAATCATAAATAAGTTCGGAATTACAACACCCTAAATCCAAACAAAGAGGTTCAAAATCCAAACAGCAAAAAACAATGTTACTTTAACTGACAAACATCGCAAAAGTACTCTCTTTGGCTTTCTGTTGTCCCAGCGCAATCCACATGTACCCATTCTGAGCACATCAAACACTGAATCATGTCCTCACAGTTGCATTATCGGCACAAAAAACAGAACCAGCTAGCTTCCTGCTGATGACTGACATTTCTAGCCATCTTGTTGTAAGCTTTCTGTTTCTCTCTGTTCTCTGTGTTTGGCTTTGATTTGCTTGTTTTCTTTGTTGGTTTCTGTTTTGCCTGCGACACTTCACGTTTACGTGTGTATAGGGACTTGACGTGATAATTTTCAGCTTCTGTATAGTTCGGTATTTGAACCATAGCGGTGTTCGGTAATTGAAATGTACTTAACTGTCTTAAAACCACATGGTGCTCAGGCAAGATTAAGACGAATGGTTTCAAACAGACATATTTGGCTAGCAGATAGATCACACTGTTCATTTCAACCATAACTTTTCCCTAAAAGCAACTCAAATTCATACTATGATTATAGTCTTCTGTAGGTCGAAAATAGCTTTGAGAGTCATAAAATCCTAAAATCACTCATCGTTTTCTTGTGCAGCCTTTCGAAGCTGAAAGGGATGTATAGCTCTGACCATGCAACCATACCTTATCTTTGCCAAAGGGTGTGAAGTGATGAAGGTAAACTGTTCTGGAACCTCCAGGGAGATAACGTTTGCTTGCATGGCCATGTGCATTTTTGTTTGACCGTTTAACTGCAGTTCAGTGACCAATCAACTTCTTCAGCTTTCCAGTCTGTCCAGTTCTCACCAGTTTGTGTTATGTGAACACACTTGTCTGCCGCATTTCAGTACCCCGACCCCCCCCCCCCCCCCCCACCCGCTTCTTCCGAACACATCTGTCACTACCAACAGAGACACAGTAAACTGGCATTATTTGCACATAGCCCCCCTTAGACGTTGGAAGTTTCTTGACGCACCTGAAGCAGATCAAGCACTGAACTGGCGACACTCACTTTGTCACTGCTGTCAGACAACAAGCTCTGTCGTTTCTGGTCATTGTCAACATCCACGTCTTCTGTGTCAGTTGTTGTTGTAGCCTGACCAGTCAACGGTTCTCGTTGTCCGCTGAGATCAATATCTACTGCTGGCGTGTGACGTTGTGTCTTGCAAAGAGCCCGCTTGGCTCTCTTTCTGCAAAAAATCACTAGTCCGACGATGGCGACTATGATGACTACGACAGCGACAGAGGCGAAGATTCCAAGAGTAAAGTGCTTCAGCGGTGCATCTCCAGCAGTGTTTACGGCGTTGTATTTCGTAGGTACTGATGTTGGTAATGGATCTTTTTTACCAACAGCGAAGTGAGGGCAACTGTGTTGTGGGAGGATCTGCGAAGAAGACGTGAGAGAACTATCTGAAAAAGACTGAACAGTACAGTGGCACTTCCAAGATTCCTCGCACTTGTTTCTGGGAATTTCGAAAATTATTTTCCAGGATGTCTCCATCCTTTCAACCGAAACAAAAATCGTTGAAACTCTACTTTCGGTAATATGATTCGCGCTGTTGTTCGACCATGACGCTAATTCAGTTCCATCCTCTTTCACGAGAGCAGAATATGATACCGGCTTTATGCTGTTCGGCGGGTTTCCTGGCGCTTCATACTCACAGACAGCATGTACGCTTCTACGAACGGACACACTGAATCCTTTGGGATGTCTCGGTGGCGCTGCTTCGTCAGAAGTGTCCACAACCACGGTCCGTTCCCAGGTGACAATCCAAGTGTCAGCGGGGTGAGCTGTATGATGGATCTGGCAAGCGTACACCCCATCCTCATTCGGATCGATCTTGAAAATAGTTAGCTTTAGCCAGGAGTCTCGCTTCCGCCAGATAGAAAAATTACCGTCCAATTGGTGATATGGGTGAATATCTCCGAGATGGTTGGCGGGCTTTACTCCGCTGTGATCAACGAAGGCGAACACAACATTTCTGTCACCACTGCGTTTCTTGACGATCTGCAGGCTCAAAAGATGTGCCATTTTCCCTTCAAACCCAGACATGTCGCAAGTGAAAGTGACGTCATGAGTGGCAGTGAGTGACAGCTTGGGTTCCGCTGACGTCATTCCCAGTAATGTGAAGGGGACACAGAAGATGATGGCAGTAAGAATCATCACTGACTCAAGGCCTCACGGCGAGCAAGCGACTTCACTGGTGTGCACACTGACTGATAATAACCTGCAACACCAAATGATGAGCGTTAACAATAAGTAGACTATCTCAAATCTCAAAACACGGTATTTGTGAGGCAAACGCGAGAACAATCGTGGGGTGCTATTAATCTCGCTACTACGGCTTCATCCCTCGAAAGATCAAAGCCGGATGATTTTAGAGCGCGATTTGGCCATACCCGGTAAGTCCAAAAATCACGTTTTTAAAACAAACAAACCAAGAGATGGACAGACATACAAAGTAAAAACAAAAGTATTTTCGATTAAAGAATAAAACAAGTCGCGTAAGGCGAAAATACAACATTTAGTCAAGCTCAGTCGAACTCACAGAATGAAACTGAACGCATTGCATTTTTTCCGCAAGACCGTACACTCGTAGCATCGTCTGTCCACCGCTCGTGGCAAAGGCGGTGAAATTAACAATCCAGAAAAGCGCGGTAGCGGTTGCGCTGAGGAGGATAGCACGCTTTTCTATATCTCGATTCTTTTTAACTCTCTGAACGTGTTTTTAATTCAAACATATCAAATCTAGATGTTTTTGGAATCAAGAACGGACAATGAATAAGATGAAATTGTTTTTAAATCGATTTCAAAAATTTAATTTTAATCATAATTTTTATTTTTCAGAGCTTGTTTTTAATCCGAATATAACATATTTATATGGTTTTGGAATCAGAAAATAATGAAGAATACGATAAACTTAATTTTGGATCGTTTTATAAAAAAGTAATTTTAATTACAATTTTCAGATTTTTAATGACCAAAGTCATTAATTAATTTTTAAGCCTTCAAGCTGAAATGCAATATAAATGTCCGGCCTTCGTCGAAAAATGCGTGGCCAAAATTTCAATCAATTTGATTGAAAAATGAGGGTGTGACAGTGCCGCCTCAACTTTTACAAAATGCCGGATATGACGTCATCAAAGACATTTATCGAAAAAATGGAAAAAAAACCATCTGGGGATATCATACGTAGGAACTCTCATGAAAAATGTCATAAAGATCGGTCCAGTAGTTTACTCTGAATCGCTCTACACACACACACACACACACACACACACACACACACACACACACACACACACACACACACACACACACACACACACATACACCACGACCCTCGTCTCGATTCCCCCTCTATATTAAAACATTTAGTCAAAACTTGACTAAATGTAATAAGAGAAAAATGAACGAACTGTGTTTTGCCAAAAATCGCCTCCTGACGAGTCAGTTGTAATATACATATAACATAGTAGACGGTGACGTCTTCAACATCTTGTCTTTAGATAAATGTAGGCATATTATATTTAGAGATAAGTGTGTGTATTATACTTCCAAGCTACACACCGAAATCGATTCATAAACACTAGAGATATACGCAATAATGACTTTAACAGACACACAGACACACAGACGGACAAACAGGCTGAGTGAATCCTATAGAAAACCAGTATATACGGGTATGTACACAATCACAGTAGCTCGACCTCTTTACGGGATTGGTAAATGACTTTAAGTTCCTGTGGAGATCTTCAGGGGAAGAAGCATGTTATGGCCCATAATTATTCTGGAAGTTGGGCAGTCCGGACGCAATGGCTAATATGTAAACTATAGCTAACTTCTTCTTTTCAATACTTTTAGTTGTTATACATTGAACGCAATGCGACTCTTTTTCTTTTGTGAGCTAATATGTAAACTATAGCTACCTTCTTCTTTTCAATACTTATAGTTGTTTTTAAGGTGTTAGGATGCATTATGAAACATTACATTGCAGAAACGTTCATTGTCACGTAGGTTTAATCGTACCCACCCCCTTCTAAACTGCACATCTTTAAGAAATGAGAAACTTCTAGACGCCGATTCTCATTCTCGTATGCGATGTTATTCTAAAGACACGAAAATGGATTGTACATAGGTCAACCAAGCATCTTTTTCTTGTGGCTGCTTTTTTTTCTTCTTTTCTGTTTTATTTTGAATTTTTATATTTTTAGTGTAGATGCATTTGTTTTCCTTTTTATGGCAAGTTCTTGCAGTTTTCATTTGCCTGGATGGTAATTGCTTAATTCATTATCACAAACTTGCGAGGTTAACATTTCATTTTATTTGTTGTATTAAAAAGTACACTGCAAACGGTTACCAAAAAAACCCACACCACTCGCGTAACTTCGAGGACATGATATCGAATGAAACATAAAAAAAAAATGAGCGAAATTTTTTTAATAAGCCATAAAAAGGTAACAGTTATTGTTGCTGTTGTTGTTGTTTAATATTTGTTTCATTGCATTGCTAAAACAACAACAACAACAACATGATACATTTATTTAACAACAACATGATACATTTATTTGGCAAATAAATAATATCCATGTATACTTGCAGCATACCTATAATAACTCAATACTGCGCCAAGGGAAGCAATAGCAGTAAATCACCATTTGACTTACAACAAGTTGGTTGCCTCCCTTGGAGCTGTTTAAAAACAAAAACAAACTACTACTCTGGTTTTGGCTGGTAGTCATTTTGGGGCTTCCATGCCATTATGTTGTGTTCGTTCGACCCAGCTGCCAACACTAGCGTCGGCAACACTAAACAATCGATCGCCAGACTCAATGCAGTCCGTTTTGCCGCTTCGCCGCTTCGGCGTAGGGTTCGCAGGGGCAGCGTTCGCATGTACTGTAGTCACAATTCTGTTATGTCATTCATGTTCAGTGGTACATTGGATACAGCCCGTACGTGTTTCCTGGCACAAATTAAGCTCCTAACACAGCATGAATATATTGTCAGCTTTCTGGTTTGTTATAATGTTAGTATATCGGGCATACAGTTAATGTTTCGTGACACAAATGAAGCGTTCAACACAACATGAATACCGTCAGCGTAACTCGAGTGTCCTTCTTCGTCTTTCCGGCATTTTGATTAATATGATACAGTCAGTGTTTCCTGTCACACTGACATCAATTGGCTGTTTACACGACATGACTACAATCAGCATACGTCCGTTTTCTTGTTTGTCATTCATTGGCTCAGAACGTGACATTGATTTGACTTACCAAATACGAAGAGTATTTTCTTGCATCCGAGCAGGAAACGCAATGTCGAGAAAATCTTGTCAACGGGAAATCCCCGAACTGACTCATACCGTCGTCGACTGCAAAAATAAGCACGAGCTGGCTTGAACGAAGAAGACTTCGTGATTTGTATTGTCGCTGATACTGCGATGTTGACGACACCTGTCGCCTGGAACGATGCTGTTTAGTCAAGTATGCGGTGATGATGGTAATGGTGGTTGTGGCGGTTGTGTTAGTGATGGAGGCAGTAGTACATGTTGTAATAGGGGTAGAAGAAGTAGTACTAGTAACAGTTATAGCAACAGCGGCTGCAGCATCAGTAGAAGTGTTGTCGTTGTTGAAGTCAGGTGATCAGTATCAATCCATTTAAAGGGAATCAAATAAGAGCAAGCTGTTATTCAAACACGACGAACCTTTACTATTAATTTTGTTGTCTAATTGTAATTAGAAGCCACACTGATTAAATTTCTTCTTCGTTCACGGGCTGAAACTCCCTGAGTGTGTACGTGTATACCCGTTCAGTTTACCCTGTCATCTAGGCTGCCACTCGCCGCTTTCGGGGGATGCTTGCTTGGTCTTTTTGTGTTTCTGTAACCCACCCACCTTTGACATGGATTACAGGATATTTTCCGTGCGCACTTCAGTGATCTTGAACTGTTCGTGA
>NC_090251.1:34845683-34855683 GCF_037325665.1 Littorina saxatilis
TTGAACTGTTCGTGTACACACGAAGGGGGATAAAGCACTACCGTAGATCCCCGGCCTTTGAGACCCCCCCCCCCCCCCCCGCAATCCGTGAGAAAATCAGGTCTTAAACAGGGGGGAGTCTTAACACGAGGGTAAATGTGACCCTCCAACACGAAATGAGTCGCATGTCACCTCGCGCGGTTCTGCGCTAGGCTATGATATAAGTCCGGGGAGTGTCTGGTAACAGTGTGAGGGTCACCCTAGTCACAGGTTTATAACTCAAACAGTTTTCGCTCTTTTCTAAAACGGTTTTCACCACGGAATAGAGCATAACAAACTCTTTAGGAAAATTTACAAATATGAAAATCATGCAAAGGTGACATGCGACTCAATCCGTGGTGGAGGGTCACAAATTTACAGAGGTTAAGAACAGAAAATCAGTCTGAAACTGAACAAGGTCTTAAAAGGGAGGGAGTCTTAAGTTGGGGGGTCTTAAGAGAGGGGTCCCACTGTAGCAGGTCTGCACTTAAGTTGACCCAGGAGATCGGAAAACTGTCCACAATCAACTCACCAGGATCGAGCGATCGGGAGCGGTTCGAACCCACGAACTTCCGCCTTGGGAAGCCGGTGTCTCATCCACTGACTAGGCCATTGCGGGCGGCCGTCACTGATTAAACAAACCAAGACATCTTTTAGGCAAAAAAAAAATAATAGGTGTGGTTACGGTAACATAGCCAAAAACAATAGGGTAGGAAGGTAGGCAATCACTTTTTTTTTTTTTAACTTTTTTTTCTAATGTGTACAAATTAAACCTACTTGACAGGGAAATAAGTGTGCGACTCGGGCACTTTCGCTTTCATTGCGTTTTCTGCACTCGTTTACTTGTTTTTTTGGGTATTTTTGTGACAAATGTAATAAAAAGTTATAGGGTCGGCCCCAAAAAATAGGGTAGGTCGGGTTACCGTAACCACACCTATTTTTTTTTTTAGGCCTTAGTGGCCTCCCGGCCAATAACAGTGTGACACAAAAAAAAAAATAAAAAAAACCAAACAATTGTCATTCTTCTGCACGTCTCCCAAGAACTGACGAATAATTTCCCAAAACGTAGTTTGTCCCAGTGACTTCGTCATCTCAGCAGTAGAAAACTAATTATAAGGTCATCGCCAGTCTGTGCATGTGTCGGTATTGCATATCATTAACGATGGGTCGATGATTAGTCAATCTGAACATCCTTTCATAGATGCAAGTGTTCTTCCTAGCTTTCCTTTCCTAACGGAAACGCCGGACGACAGCAAAGTCATGTACGTCGGTCGATTCAATCATTTCTAAAAATACAAGCTGCTATTATGTGTCTCAGAAATTGTTTTGTCTAGATATATACAGCGTGACAGTCTATGGGAAACACAGTGAACAATTCTAAAGCACTTCTAAATTAGGATTGCAGTAATACAGATTTTTATCTGTGTAATCTTAAGGAGATGGCAGATGCTTTTCAGGAACATTTATAACTCATTCAATGCATAATTACCTAACTATATCAATGTATATTATATTTTATAATAATATAATTGAACGGTACTCAAGTGTAGTGGGACATTTAAAGTGGCTTTCACCTGTTTAGTTAAACGGCTCTACATTCCGATTGTAATTGCTATTCACTGACGTCACCAAGATAGAACGTCTTTAGCTATCAAGGTAGTTTTTACCTCGCTTCTTGCTCTGTACACATGCACACAACCACCTTTATCGAAGGATTTCACTGTCATTGACTCGACGGTTCCCTACTATCCGAGAGGTGCAACCCATTTGATAAAACCACACGCAGACACAGCCATCCAAACGTCGATAGAATACCGGCGGCATCACGCCGCCAGCGATTGTCAGTATCGGCGAGAGGGAGGTCCGGTAACTTTACAACCGTCACTTGACTTTGGCGGGTGGAAACTGAATTTTATGAATGGCATTTAGGGCGACGTACAGCTCAAAAAGCGCCACCATGCGGTTAAGTGCTGTTAAAAAAGCGTCCTGAATACCTCCCCTGGCTTTGACATGCGATAAGACAATTCATCTACTTAGTCATATTCCGAAAATAAACAGCCTGTGCCCGTGTTGTCTGTGCACAGTGGAATTTTTAATGAATTAATTTTGTAAAAGCCACTTGACCTAGCTGACATGGTCAGGCAAATGCGTTCGTTATGTTAAATTATTCGTAAAAGAAGCTGTGACAAAATTCGTGGACCTCAAACCATCATGTAGACACACTGACACAGAGAGATGCAGACTCAGACACAATAACATACGCACACATAAGCGGCATCGATATATACACACAATATAAAAACAAAAGAATGAACAGCTTTTAACTAGCTTGTGAATGAGCCTCTTACTTCTATGTGGGGCTAGCTGCTTTGAACTATTTTTAATGCCTGAAAAGGATAGTGATGGAAATTACTAGTTTAATGTCAGGTGTGACATATACTATTGATTGAACTATTTTTGTTATTAATCTGCAATTTTGTTACAACCTACTTTGTTTATTTGGTGACAAGCTAGTGGGAGGCACTTTTAGTGCTTGAATAGTACTGTGATGCACATTATTTATCATTTCAGTCTAGTTCTACTCATGATTACAACCAATAGCTCTTGTGAGCTTGTACAGTTATGTGATGTCTCTCAGTCTTTTTCCTTGAGGCAAACCATTTTTCCTTTGAACGACACATAGTTCAGTTTGACCTTTTTTTTCTTCTCATTTTTGTGTTCTTGTGGTATGCAACTGCAAGCACCGAGCTTTCATGCTTTTTGTCTAATTTCAGACCATATTCTTTGGACCATTTGTATGCTGAAGTAGTTTTGTTTTTCTGTCAGTTCTGTCAGATAGTGTTTTTGCAATGAGATTCATGTTCAAAATTGTTGACAAGATTAAAAGAATGATCCTGTTTCTTAAATGCCTTCGTGTTCATTGGTTTGTAGACTATGAGTCACTTGCTGTCTAGTTTTTCAGTGAAATTGTTTTGCTAACTAGCTGCAGTATCACACTTTTGTTTATGAGGATATGAAAAAGCTACATTCAAACCATTTCTTCCTCTCTCAGCACATAAAGTCAAAGCATGGTACACTCTTTTTTGTTCCATTTATACTTATGAAGAAAAGCAGCATGTCATTTTCAAGTGCCCCCCGACGAAGTGTTTTGTGCAAATGTAGGTGTCTTTGTTGACTTTTTTATGTTGAACCTCTCGATCGTTCTTCCACATAGTTTAATCCATTTTCGGCACTTTTCTAAATCTCTTGAGGGTTTGGAAAACGGTACCCATCCAACACCGACCATGTGTGATCTCTCACGGTGTCTTAAATCACTTCCTCACACGCCATAACAGCAATGTTTGTGCACCATCGTACAGCTCCACCATTCAAACAACGCGCAAAAATGGCTGACTTTGCCCGAGGCACAGCGGGCCAAGGTCAAGGTCGCCTAGAATAGGAGACTATTACCTCAACAGCTCGTAAAATGTAGCTCTCCCAAGCAAACCGCTTGCATATTTGGCTTCCGCTCGTCAGCGAAAATATGTAGCCAAAACCTCCATGTCCTAAACCTTCTGCGTGCTGAGATGACGCCAGAAGCCCGTTGGTCGACCTAAACTAGTCTTGCAACGCGTTGGAATCCTCCAAATCTTAGTCACGGAAACAAACCAGACCTCTGTCTGCAAAAGCATGTAGAAAAAGAAAGACCGAAGGACTGGGAAGAAAGACCATGTGATCTCCCTGACCAATCAGCAGTCGCCTATCCCAGGACAAGTGATCTCCCTGACCAATCACTGGTCGCCTACCATACAACCGTATAGCTTGCTTGAAACACGTGTTCTAAACCGTGAGAGAAGAATCACCCGATAACTGCACGGTTTTCACGCTGGCACTTTCCACGTGCATCTCGTGATTTTTAACCAAAACTGTTCCCCCGCAATGCGGTATACAGGCGCACTACGTTGCAATTTGAGAAAGGCGCCCAACAAAGAGTTTCTTTCTCAAACGTGTCACTGTAACCGTGACAGACAGTTTTCGGGGGGACATGAGGGCTGAGGAGGCCCTTCTCCATGCATTTTTTTCTTCTTCTCCGTCTTTACACCTGTTCCTTGTCCCGTTGTGCTCTCACACCGCCCCGTCCCTGCATTCACTGCTCTATCCACATCTGAATTTCGTTCCGCTGCCAGACTTGTCGATCTTACAGGCGCTCCAGGGGGGGGGGGGGGGGGGGGGATGTCGGGTCTCCATGCATTTCTGTCGGGGGCTGTCACCAGTAGGTCGGGGAAGCTCAGCTTTAAAGAAAAATCTTATCGAGAACGATCAGTACCATCTTTTCTTGAAAGGAATAAAAGCGATTCTTAATCGTGTTTGTTCTTCCCTGATAATTCGCTCAGTGTTATGACCTAAACAGGGTCAATGTAAAACCAGGAGAAGCCTCAGTGACGCACCACGCATGACCTCTCTAAAGCCAGTCAGCCAGTCGTGTGTTGCACGCTTCTCATACATGTCAAGTTCTGTGTCACTACATTCCTCGGCCAGGTTTTGTCCTGTCACAGCGTGGTGGTTTAAAGAAAAACAAATATATCAAAATGTGATGTTGAGTGTGAGGCTGTTTCCGGGTCTAAATTTGACGAGATTTTTTTGTTTGTTGTGCGTTGAAAGAATGAAATATCAGTAAAGCAGGATAATCCCCGAGTACGCTAGTACTTGGGTCCAGCAGACTTTAATTGTGTGTCTGTGTGTGTATCTGTGTGTGTGTCTGTCTCGACTTAACAGCTTATTGCTGGGAAACTACTGGGCGCAGTTCGTTCAAAAGTTGATACACTAACTTGATAATAGGTCCGATTGATCGTATTAAAACTTCATAATGTTACCTGGGACCTAAATGCCAAATAAATCACAAACACCACTCTTAACGGTGGGAGTTTTTGCGGTGGGAGGCTGGTCGCTTTGCGAACAGCCTGAACTAAAGGGCAGACTTGGGCGGCGAACACGTCACGCAGTGACGAGAAAAGCATGATTTCAGTGCAAGCCAGACAACGGGTGGGGAAATGGTCTCGGCAAAGAAATTACAATGCAGGGTTTGGTCTCGGTGAAAGAGAGACAGAGAGCACGAGAGAGTCTATGGCCAAAGTGATCCGGTGTAGGATCCGGTCCGGTCCCCCGTCTGAAGTAGTCCCCCGGGAGACCAATTCGTGGCAAAAACTGCTCTATAATGGTCCCCCCTTAGACATCCAGCCTCGTTTTTCTTAGGCATTCAAGCCATTTTCAATCTATATCTTCGTCCGGTATTATGTAGTGCACAGACAGCAATCTCTTTGTTTGACTATATTTTGCAGAAAATAAAATAGATCTGATTTATAATGCCGTTCAACAGAAAAATCACATGAAATAAAATGAATAATAAATAAATACTGATAAGAAGAAATGAAAGCAGTCTCTGATTCTTTCCTTTCTTTTCTCTGAAATTGCTGGTAACATTACTAACATTGTAACAAGAAAAACGAGGCTGGATGTCTAAGGGGGGACCATTATAGAGCAGTTTTTGCCACGAATTGGTCCCCCGGGGGACTACTTCAGAGGGGGGACCGGACCGGATCCTACACCGGGTTCGATTCATTTTGTGCACATGTGTTAGTGTTACTGTTTGTGTGTGTGTGTGTGTTTGTGTGTGTGTTTGTGTGTGTGTGTGTGTGTGTGTGTGTGTGTGTGTGTGTGTGTGTGCATGAGTCTGTACTCGTGTGTGTGTGTGTGTGTGTGTGTGTGTGTGTGTAAGAAAGAAAGAGAGAGAGGGAGGGAGTGAGGGAGAGAGAGTGTGTGTGTGTGTGTGTGTGTGTGTGTGTGTGTGTGTTTGTGTGTGTGTGTGTTCGTGTGTGTGAATGTCTGAAGAGTACTCGGGTCCAGCGCGAGCGTTTTTTATTATATACTATCAATAACACTCGTAACCGATTTGCGATGAACTTAACAAGTTTTTTTTAGACTGTGTATAATATATACCAGATATGGGTTATACATGTATGATAATTCGAGATTTACGCCCTCACGGCTTTTGATGAGATACACATGTGTATGCGTGTTTAGGTGGTATCATGCAGCCATCTGCACCTATGGCAGCCAATTAGCGAGGTCTTTTACGTGCTATTGTGGTGACACGGGGATCGGGACATTTTGACACTAGTTCTGGGGACAGAAAAACCAAGTTAGCATAACAGCATAGACCAACAACTCTGCAGAGTCTGCAGTGAAGGGCGACGGTAGTTTCAGTAGGGCCACGATCCAGTACTCGCGGCGTAAACACTGACCCACTACTATGACGGCTTACTAGCGCCTACACTAAAAAATAGTAATTAACGAGAACATTACAATTATGACGTGACAATTATTAATTACTAATTCGCACGTGTTAATGACTAATTTCCAAGTGTTAATGTCTAATTTTCAGTTTTGGCTCGCCTCCTGACGGCTTTCTAGCGCCACAACTAAAAATTAGTAATTTTCACGCGTTAATTACTAATTTTCATGTGCCTCGTGACTGTGGAGGTACAATGCGCATGCGCGACTGTCACACCGGCGAGAGCGAAACATCCTTCGATTCATTACTTTTCTGGTCTATAGTTCTTTGATCCAATTCAAATTAACAATAAGAGCTGAGCGCATGTGTAGATAACCGTGACATACAACTGTCTGTCCGACAACTTGTTGAATAACGAATTCTATCAAAAGATATTTTTATTTTTATTTATTTATTTTTTATTTTTTTATTTTATTTATTTTTTATTTATTTATTTATTTTTTCAAAATTGTTTTATTCAAATAAATAACAACAATTAACAATATCTCATACAATGAATTAAATACAACTTCCTGGGACAGTAGGGGCGACCACCCCCAACCAGGCGCGTTCACAGGTGGCGGATAGTGAGATGGCCTTCAGATATGGAGGTTAGCTGCGAAATAAGCCAGGCTTGCCAGGACGAATAAGCAGTCGCGGACCAACTGGCGGTGCTTCCAACAGGATGGGGCGGGGTAACAGGTGGCACTGTTACACTCAAGAAATACCCCAGGTCTCCAATGACGGGAGCATCATGCGACCAAGAGCCGCATCTTAAGTTCAAGCCCTGGGGAAGGTCACCTCAGATAAACAAACCAGCCAGCTATGGCCAAATAGCCGGGTAGACTGGACTCGACAGCCCTGTAAAGCCACCAGTCTAGGAGAAGGACCACTCCGATATAAAAACACGCTGAAGCCGGATGAGCTGGGCCATGTATGGCGCATAACGACAGCTCAACGCATCAACGCTCATATGACAGACGACAAATACAACTTATCGAGTACAACAAGCTAACTTTTTTAACGTTTTGTTCTTCAAACACTCACACAAAAATGCTTCTTATCTGTAACTGCCTATTAAAAATACTTTCCAACGGTAAAAACGAGGTTTTTTTTTATATATACTAACGCACATCTTTCCGATTAAGATAATGTGGTTCAATTTATACATAGTTGCCTTTTTCACCATTACAAAATGCATACCAAATAAAACATCACTAACTTTCAAGACAATCTTAATTTCTAAAGTACGAAAAATAAATTCTTCAATAAACTTCCAGAATTTGTATACAACCGGGTCAAAAGATATTTGTGAAAGTGTGCGAGTCTAGACTGAACAGAGCCGTCTGCTAGTGGTCGGACCTTTAGCACACGTTCGACCAGACGCCATTTTTCCTCTCTCGATTTGAACATTTTCGGATCGATTGTCTTTCACTAATACACTACAAAGCAGATGTATGAGTGTAGTAGTGAAAATAAATATGAGGTACAGCTGTCTGCCCGACAACTTGTCCAATAAGGACTTATATTGAAAGATATATGTGAAAGTGTGTGACCACAGCTGATCAAAAGTCCGTCTGCTAAAAACAGCTTCGATTCGAAAGTTTTCGGGGTCGATTATTCTTTTCTAAGATACCCAAAACAACGTTAAGGAAAGCGCTATTGCAGAAAACTGTGACATGCATCTTCCCGTCAGATAACTTACTCGATAAGGCCTCCAATAAAAGATATTTCAGAAATAGTGTCAGAGTGATGTTTGCCGGACGTTGTAGCCTCTCAGTGCGGACTCTTAAAGTCCGACTACTGTGACCGAAAACGAGGCAAAAATGAAAATTAGTAATTAACACTGTTGATTACTAATTTTCACGTGAAAATAGTAACCCTAGGTTTTGGCACTAGTAAGCCGTCATACACTAAGGCTTCAGGTTACCTCCTCAGCGACTGATCGCTGTACACACAGGCGGAGATTCATTGTGGAGTAGAGCAGAACCAGTGGGGGCGGGGAGACTATATAAAAGCTCGCGTGCGATGTTGCTTTCTTGAAAGTAAAAATTCATGTGAGGACGTGAATAATGGCAACAAAGAAGAACAAACAGAAATTTATAAAGAAAGACAAAAATGTTCACCTCGACGGTATAAAGGTAGGCACACCCATACTTGTATTATACTCTCTGTGTGTGTCTGCATGATTGTGTATCTGTCTATCTATGTTCAAGTTCATCTCTCTCTCACTCTCTTGATCTGTCTGTCTAGCACTGCCTGTCTGTTTGTTTGTCTGTCTGTGTGTCTATCTGTCTGTCTGTCAGCATGTCTGCCTGTCAGGCTGTCTCACTGTCTCTGTCTCTGTCTCTGTCTCTGTCTCTGTCTCTGTCTCTCTCTCTCTCTCTCTCTCTCTCTCTCTCTCTCTCTCTCTCTCTCTCTCTCTCTCTCTCTCTCTGCTTAATCTCAGTATTACCCTCGTGGAATAAAGAGTTGTCATTGGCATTGTCTGGCTTTTGTTTCTCTCTTTTGTTTCTCTCTCTCTCTCTCTCTCTCTCTCTCTCTCTCTCTCTCTCTCTCTCTCTCTCTCTCTCTCCGCTCAACGGTAGACCACATTTTCACCTTGATGTCTATAGTAAGTAAGACGTTGAATAGTAAACGGGGAGGCAAAATGTATGTGGCCTTCATTGATTATAAACGTGCATACGGTTCCGTAGACAGAAACACAGTTTGGGAGCAATTAGAGAAATTAAAAGTTTCAACAAAAATGGTAACAATGGTTAAAGCCGTGCACGGGACTGTTCAGGCATGTGTGCGATGGGGTTCAAAATTGTCCGACTTTTTATTCATGCGCCTGTGGTTTGAAACACATGGATGCCGGAGGATATAGGAGGGGGGAGATAGGAGGGCGCGAGATAAGCGTGACCCCAACCATTTACATTACGGGGTCTAATTCAATAAAAGTGGTCGAACACCATACTGTCAATTTTAGTATCTTCAATTGCTCGACCATTCTGGGAGGGGCGAGATAGGAGGGGGCGAGTCGGGACGTCACCGTTTCAACTGGAAGCCTGTCAATGTATAATTGAATCACACACTCACAGACATTAGATTACAAAGAAACTAAATCTAGTACCCTAAGTAGTGTTCAACTTTTGAACACGCTTCATTACTGTAACCAGTTTTTAACACGGTGTGAATTGAACATAAATGTGGCACATCCATTCCAATGTGATCACCGAAGTGTTAGCTTTAAAAGACTTCCATATCATGTTTCATGTATTATATAAGCACGGATAATGTGTCCACGAACCGAGGCTCAAACAAACAGAAAGAGACCAAGGAACGCAGTAATAAAGAGACAGACACAGACAGATATAGATCGAGAGACAGACACACACATCTATACACACAGCTACACACAAAGCTACACAAACACACACACGTACACACACACACGTACACACACACACACACACACACACACACACACACACACACACACACACACACACACACACATAAACTGTGTGAAAGGGACATGCATATGCTGATATTTATGTCCTCCAAATATAAAGTAATTCGGTCAACAGATGTAGAAGTTATTCACATTTTTGAGGGTTGCATTTTGTTTGGGTCACCCTGTATCTGTTTGGAATCTTGGGACATCCAAAATATATCGACGGCAAATAC
>NC_090251.1:34863183-34873183 GCF_037325665.1 Littorina saxatilis
TTGCTGCACGAGCAAGCTCTAGAACTGCTGCGCGCGCACAAGACCTTCACCTTCCAGAACGCCGAGCTGACGATTGTGGGGGAGTTCTTTGCTGTTCGCTTCGTCGCCGGAAAAGGGCGAAGGAAGTTCCGCATTGAACGATTTCAAGATAAGGTATTCATGTTGAAACATTATTTTTGTTGTGTAACTGATTTTCAGGCACTTTACCTTAAAACAAAAAGAATTGTTAAAGAAACCACACAAAAATAATAGATAAAGACTGAGTAAAAGATTGCTTGACCTAAATTGAAAGCAGTTTCATTGAAAAATGAGTTCGTGACAGTGCCGTCTCAAGTTTCACTGAAAACCCGGGATTCAGTCATCAAACAAACTAGCAAGGTTTGGCTAGCCGAAATCCGAAAACCGAGAAGGGTCACACCTGTTTGTGTGATACATTAAAACATAAGACCTAATTTTTATAAACCGATTTTCGTTAATATTTACAGTAAACATGTCACATTCATATCTATGTGTTTGATTCAGGGAATGATTTAGAATACAATGAGATCATTTTTGAATCCCATATTAAAATTTGAATTTAAAAAAACAATTGATAAACAAACTGATTAATTAATTTTTAAGCTTCCCAGTTGAAATGCTATCCATAGTCTAGACCTAGTCAAACATTGCTTGACCAAAATTTCAATCAATTTCATTTGAAAAATAAGGTCGCCTTAGTGCTCTATAACCGTTTGGGGAAAACCAGTTGTGGTGATTCAAAAGAACATTTATCTTAGCACTAGAAAACACCCGCCTGGGGATAATACCTGGCAGAGGTCATATGTAACATTTCAAAAACATATTCACGGTATTTTTGTTTCTCAGGGAATCGCTCTTTACGAACAAACATGCAAACATAATACATGTACCTTATTTGCATTAACCTTTTTTGTTTAATTTTGAAGACAAACAGTAAACATGACACATTTATATATTTTTGGATTGAGTGAACGATAAAAAAAACCACCCAGTACATTCAGTTTTGAATCCATTTAAAAAATTGTAATTTCAATTAGAATTTTGAGAATTTTAAAGACAACTCATGAATCAGTTTTTAAGCTTCCAACTAGAAATGCAATCACATAGTCCGGGCTTAGACACAAGATTTCTTGACCAAAATTACAATCAATTTGATTAAAAAACGAGGGCGTGACAGGGCCTGTAATGCAATGAAGAGTCCACTTTCTTTTCAAATGAAGCTACACGTACATGTGGATAACCTAATTTTGATTGAATAAGTCTACTTTACTTTCAGATCAAGATACTGGTACACCTGGACAACTTAGTTTTTGGATATATATATATATCAGACCGTTTCTTTTTTCTTCAGATCACGCTGCAGGTACAAGTGGAAAACAATTTTGTTTGCATTTATCGGTCTGCTTTATTTCACGCCGAGCTACAGGTGGGTGTTGAAAACCTGAATTGTTGATCTATTAATCTGCTTTCTTTTCAGATCAAGTTGCAGGTACACGTGGAAAACTTGCTGTTTGGATTTATCCGCCTTCTGTTGTTTTTGTCCTTGCTGCTGGAAACGGCAGGATGTGTTCTTTCTGTGGCGTCCGTCAATCAGCACGACCTTGATGAAGACATGCCAAGAAAAAGCTGGACGTTGGTCACGTTCTTTACAATCATGTGAGTTGTGAACGAGTGAATTTTTGTCTGAATATTCATTCAATTGACCGATTAATCAATCAATCAATCAATCAATCAATCAATCAATCAATCAAGCAATCAAGCAATCAATCAAGCAAGCAAGTATAGGTAAGCAGGCAAGCAAGCGTCTGCCGATCACTCACTCACTCACTCACTCACTGTTTTCTCGGTTTTTCGTTTTCGTTCGTGACCCATAACCCCCTCCTCCCTTTTCTTGCCCCACAATGGGCCGACTGTCTAAGCAACACACCATTCGTTCGTTCGTTCGTTCGTTCACTCACTCATTACATGAATTACATTAATTAACGAGTCTTTTCAAACTGTCAATCCATCGATTGATCAATCGATCTAAACTGAGCAAACAAATTCATTTTCGTACCCCAACTATAACCTTCATTCACGTGTCATTTTATTCAAACTGTATAATTATGCCAAGGCCCTTCACTTGGCTGCCTTGCACACTTCGGATTAAAGACTAATCAAGTTAGGTGCACAAATCAAACTGTTTTGGAATGGAAATTGAATGGCATTTCCATCGATATGCAGAATTGTTTCTGATCAGCAAATCCTGAATTTTTACAGATTTTGAAATACGGGACTATGGTTTTTTGTCAGGTCGAATTTGTGGGTACCCTGACTTCGGCGGCGGTCACGTGATACCTACAACAGAAATTTTTAATCCGAAAAGTGTGCAAGGTAGCCAAGTGAAGGGCCTTTAATGGCATATACAGTTTGAGTAAAATGACACGGGAATGAATGCTTTAGTTGGGGTACGAAAATGGGTGCAATAATTGTGTTGCTCAGTGTATTAGTCTGTTACTGACAAACCGGTGTCACGAACTGAAAACTCTGCCTGAACAATCCTTCTCATTGCGGTCAATGCGCATGCGCTAACATGGGGAGATTGATCAGGTCGTGAACAACCTAACCCTAACCCTAACCCTTACCCTAATCCTAACCCTAATCCTAACCCTAACCCATGGTTCGTTCGGTCAATTTTTTAAGAACCTTCTCCAGGTTACTGTGATAGGCCCAAGTAAACAGTTTCAATGTAACCCTTAGGTTTTTTCTTTCTTAAAACCTTTTGATAATGCGACCACCAAACCACTGAACATCCCCCCCTCCCCATTCCATCCTCCCACCCCATGTATGTTGTAATTGTCCAAGTGTATTTTTCTGTTATATGATTCTGTCCTTTCGGTTAGGTGATGTCCTGTAATGTACAGCATATACATGTAAAAAAAAAAAAACCTTTACAAAAAGAGAATAAAAAAAATAAAAATGTCAAACACGGAGGCCATCATCCATGTACACTGAGACGGGAAACAAAATAGAATAGGTCCGGAAAAGCCAAGATGTAACATAAATAAACAACAACAACAACAACAACAACAACAACAACAACAACAACAACAACAACAACAACAACAACCAGCAAATCTGTCTCTCACTGCTGCCATATTGGCAGTGCTAAGACACGAAAGTATCTTCAACATGTTCTGTCTCATGCAGCGGCGATGTCTTCCGAGGGATCCTGGCATGTTTGGCCGCCATGGAAACCATCAACAGCAGCCCCGCCCTCTTCGTTCCGACGTATGGCCGTAGTCGGGTCGATGCTGGCCGTAATGACGGCGTGGGCAACCACGGTGTTGGCGTGTGGCCGCTTGGCCATCGGCGCTGGTTGTTCCGGGCTGTGGTGTACGCTGCTGTGGCCAGTAGTGGACAGCTGAACAGAATCAGCGCCCAGGAATACATGCTACCTGAGTTTGTTCTGCATGACGGCCTCGTGTATTCAGGTGAGTGTGTGTGTGATTGTGTGTGATTGTGTGTGTGATTGTGTGTGTGTGTGTGTGTGTGTGTGTGTGTGTGTGTGTGTGTGTGTGTGTGTGTATGTGCAGGGCCGGACTACCGGGGGGGTTATGGGGGTTGCGCAACCCCCCCCCCCCTAGCCTAAACATGTACCTTACTTATTTAATTTTTTTTTTATTATTGCTTATTTTATGCCGTTTCATGCAAGGAGCGACCATTTTCCTATCTCAGAATATGACCTACCCGTCAGCTTCAGGGGGCTTCGCCCCCTGACCCCCACAACGAGGGGGGGGGGGGGGTTTCTAGGGTTTCTGGACCCCCCCCAGCCAAAAAATAAAAGTATTGAATCAGGTATGCATTTCTTTATTTTACATTGAGTTTCAATTTTTGGGGTATTAATCAGTGACAAAATCTGCTGCCTGAAACTGGTAATGATCATCCTCAGAATGCACCAGATTGCACCATTTTGCATCCTTTTTTTCAAAATTTTCCGGGGGGGCATGCCCCCGGACCCCCCTAGCAAGCTTGGCGCTTCGCGCCGTCGGCTCGGCGCTTCGCGCCTTCACACCCATATCTTCACAATATACTTTTGAAAAAAACCAGTCATAAAATGAACTGATCCGCCCCTGCCGCCAGGGGGGACATCCCCCTGGGCCGCCACTGGCAACCCCCTCCCTCCTCTTCGCCTAGTCCGGCCCTGATGTATATGTGTATGTGTGTGTGTGTGTGTGTTTGTGTGTGATTGTGTGATTGTGTGTGTGTGTGTGTGTGTGTGTGTGTTTGTGTGTGATTGTGTGATTGTGTGTGTGTGTGTGTGTGTGTGTGTGTGTGTGTGTGTGTGTGTGTTTGTGTGTTGCTTCTTTCGTTATTTTCTTTTGCTTTTGTGCGTTGTGGAAGAGTTGCTGAGTCGCCGAATAAACGTTGTTCGAAAATAACTCTGATGGCATTTTATTGGTTGGAAAGCATCCTGTTATGTCACATTTTTCAGTAAATGTTTTTGTTTTGCATGAGTGTTCTTTTCAAACATTGTCTATTGCAAATGGCGTTTATGCTACACGGCAAATTAAATCTTTGTTGTTGTTGCATGCTTTTCTTCTTGTTCTTATTTCTTGTCAACCCTGGGTAGATCTACGACGAGAAGAACACCCTTGTTCTCTTATGATTATGGTTTTTGTTGTTTATCTTTCAGGCTGGGTTCTGATGGTAGCCTCTGTGCTGTCGTCGATTCTGCACGTGCTTCACGTATTCGTGCCGTCTCTGCTCAAGTCCCCTTGGACCAGCGTCTCCGTTCCTTCTGTCTCCTCACCGCCTGTTCCCTCTGCTCAAGAAAAAGACATAGATATAGAGGCTCGTGATGCGATGGCGAAATTCCACACCTTGGATAAGAAAGGTATCGAATTGATAAAATATTCCCTTTAACTTTTTTTCTGTCTTTTTATTTTTTAATTTTGTAAACAAAGATATTTGCAGCAACTCATTGAAAAAAGTCTGAACTTAGTGAATAATTGTCTATCATCGTTTCATTGTTTGTTCAACCTGAGATGAGGCTGGAACTTGTCGGATCTTTTCCCGGCAAAATGGTCGAAATAAACATACACTTTTCGGCAATTTTTGAAAGTTACAGGCAGTCTTTGGCGTTTCCTTTTCCCCACCGCGAAATTTTTTGGCGATTCTGCCGAAATGACAGCAATACTTTCGGGGATTTTCAGGTAAGTTTCTGCCTTTTGCCGACTGCTGACGCCAAACAACATGCTAGTTGTTTGTTTTTAACGTGAGTTTTCCAATAGCACTCTGAGAAGAGTTTCTGCTTTGTGTCAAAGCAAATTACCCCAAGACGCTAAAGCTTATTCATGTTTGAAGTGATGCATGTGATAGTGAATGTTTTGTTCTTTCTTTCTTTCAGGTGACATTAGTGCTTTTGGAAAGGAGCAGAAAGAAGTCAAAAGTGTCATCACCTTCAGTGGTCGTTCCTGCTGTCCGGTATCCATGACATGTCAACGTCATCCATGCACCGTCAGCCTGTAAGTAACAATAACAACGAACAGTACAATAACATGACCTTGTGTGTCCTTGAGTGACAGTTAGCAGTATGCCTGTCTGTGACAGTTACATGAACATTATTTTACAGGACTTTGTTCGTCCTTGACAAAAACTGAGTTAACATTATGTCTGTCAGTTACGCTGATGGGGTCTATGTCGACCAAAAGAGTGGGATTCCCTGTAGGTGGAGTTCCTGTAGATGGATTCCCTGTATACAGGGAATACCACAGGGTGTAGTTCCTGTAGTGTTTCGCTGATATCGCTGAACGTCACGTGACGCTTAGTGACATCGGTAGAATTTGATGTTTTCGATCTTTTTTGATATTTCATAAATATTCGAGTATGGTTTGCAAGTTTTATTGAAAAAACTCCACCCTGTGGTGTTCCCTGTATACAGGGAATCCCCCGACAGGAACTACACCCACAGGGAATCCCACTCTTTTGGTCGACATAGACCCCATCAGCGTCAGTTACAATAACTACTAACAGTACAATACCATGACTTTTTTCGTCCTTGACAGAAAGTTAACATTATGCCTGTCAGTTACAATTACAAGGAACCGTACAATAACATGACTTTGTTCGTCCTTGACAGAACGTTAACATTATGCCTGTCAGTTATAAATAGCTCGCACTCAAAGGCCAACAACTCTGCAGAGCCTGCTGTGAAGGGCGACGGTAGTCTCCCTGTCACACAGAATTATCCCTTACAATGTTATGATTTGTTTCTTCATACAGAGGTCTCACTGCTGTTGGTGTTTTCCTGTGCGCTGTAACGGCCTTGACCCTGTTTGCCTGCCACGTGGCACGTCTAGTCCAGACGTTCGTTCCGAGTCTTCAGTCGACCTTCACCCCTGTGATAAATCTTCCGTTTTCGCTTTCCGCAGTGGTTCTGTGCTGGTTAGCCTGCGTAGCTCAGACGATGGGGTTTCTGCAGATTGTGGTAACGTCAAAATTTGGCGCAACTGTAGCACTACGGGAATCCATGCTGTTGAACGTAGCCAGCTTGAGCACGCTATGGTCACGTGATGTGGTGACCTGGCTGACAGAAGTACACGGATTAAGCAAAGAGCACGTCGGCATTGCCATGGTTGCAGGCTCCGTGACCTCATTGGTGATCCCTTTGCTTCTTGTAATGGCGGAACAAATCCTGGCCTGCCGGAGAAAACCCAGCCAAGAACGGCGTCCGTGTTTCTCGTGCCGCCTGCGTGCGATACCGCGAGAGCACGTGCAGAGTGGCCTGTACATGGTTGCGGTGCTGCTCTCCCGGAGCGGCATGGCCCTGGCGGTTCTTTCTCTCTCCCTGCCCGTAGCGCGAGTCAAATCGGAATACGAGGACTCCCTGCTTGAAGCCGTGGGCAACCTCAGCCGAGTTCAGGCGCAGGCTGAGAACCATTACAACAGGATGATTGACCTCTTCAACCTCGACGTTTGCGGTGGCCCTGATATTGCGCTGCTGAAACGAGAGCTGAAAGATTCCAGACAAGCAGCCGCGATTTTAACAGTGGCCCAGCTAAGGGACCACTGCAACCAGCTCGGGTTTAGGAAATCCGTGCAATACCAAGACATTTTCTGTGAGAGATACGGAGCGGCGAGGCTGTTCTTCGCAGGAGACATCGGATTTAACACGACGCTTCACGACAGAAGCATCAGAGATGCGAAGTCCGCCAACCAAACTGTTCAGAATAGGTACTTGGCTGACGTAATTGACCGCAGTCGTGCCCGACAACTGCGGACACTGGACGAAGGAGAGACGGAGTTAACTCCTGGAGCGTTCAAGGTTAGGCACGCAGACACTCAATTGTAATGACCATTTGTGTGTGTGTGTGTGTGTGTGTGTGTGTGTGTGTGTGTGTGTGTGTGTGTGTGTGTGTGTTTTGTTGTTGTTGCTTTGATGTTGACGCTGCTTCTGCTGTTGTTGACGCTGCTGTTGTTTTTGGCTCACGTAAGTGTAGCCTATGCGATTGTAACTTTGTCTGTCTGTGCGTGTGTGTGTGTGTGTGTGTGTGTGTGTGTGTATGTGTGCGTGCGTGTGTATGTCTGTGGTAGAAACTTTAACATTTCGTCATTTGAAGACGTCACATTATGGCGTAAGAGGGTTAGACGTCACGCGAAGGAATTACTGAAAGTCTCGGTCATTGTTATTTTGAGCGGGCCGAGACTAGTTGGCAGTCGTGTCCCTGTAAGTAGGCTACATGCAGACAGACAGATCTTAGAGATCTAGTGTTTCGCTTTCTTGCACAGTGTCACCTTTGCTTACTGTGTGTGTGTGTGTGTGTGTGTGTGTGTGTGTGTGTGTGTGTGTGTGTGTGTGTGTGTGTGTGTGTGTGCATGTGTGACGGAGTGGTTGAGTTTGTGTTACTGTTTGTCTATTTCTTACGTGAGCCTTGAAGGCTTCGCCTCTTGTTATTGTGGCTGTTGGATGTTGTTGTTTTTGTTGTTGGATGTTGTAGTTTTTGTTGTTGGATGTTGTAGTTGTTGTTTTGGTTGTTGTTGTTGTTGTTGTTGGATGTTGTAGTTGTTTGTCTTCTTCTTCTTCTTCTTCTTCTTCTTCTTCTTCTTCTTCTTCTTCTTCTTCTTCTTCTTCTTCTTCTTCTTCTTCTTCTTCTTGTGCCTTTCCAGAACAAACCATATTGTTACCATGCGCCCATTCATTTTGTTGTTTGGTACTTCTGTAGCAACCACGCCTGGGGGACCGGCACGGTTGGCCTAGTGGTAAGGCGTCCGCCCCGTGATCGGGAGGTCGTGGGTTCGAACCCCGGCCGGGTCATACCTAAGACTTTAAAATGGGCAATCTAGTGGTTGCTCCGCCTGGCGTCTGGCATTATGGGGTTGGTGCTAGGACTGGTTGGTCCGGTGTCAGAATAATGTGACTGAATGAGACATGAAGCCTGTGCTGCGACTTCTGTCTTGTGTGTGGCGCACGTTATATGTCAAAGCAGCACCGCCCTGATATGGCCCTTCGTGGTCGGCTGGGCGTTAAGCAAACAAAAAACAAAAACAAAAACTGAGGCCTGGGGAAATGTTATAAACTGATTTTTTTTTGTTTGCTTAACGCCCAGCCAAATTTGAAGTAAATACGCGTAAAAGCAATTTTAATGGGTGTCATTTTGGGGGGGTCACCCTATACATGTCCGTGAAATGTCATTGCATCTAGACAAAAACACCTACTGGACCTGTCTAACGTTTTCAGGCATACGAACCTTGCCTGGTTGGTTTATGCATTGCTGAAAATGCTGCCCTGATTGCCATGTTGATTCCGTTTGCCGGAATCGCCGCCCAGTTTGTCTTCCTGGGCATCGCGGTTTTGGAGGCAGTGGTGAGGCTGCTCATTAAGTTGTCCAAACTGCAGACCGTCTTCCTCGACCTTAAGCTCAGCCTGGCGATTCTCATGGCCAAGTTCAACTACTACGAAGAGGAGAAGACTCTCCAGTTTTCGCTGGTCAATTTCAATTTGGTGAGTTTTTTTTGTTTGCTTTTCAAGTATTTGTAGGTGGGTATAGGTAGTAAGGACAACGATCGGAGAGGCCTCGCGGCCTTTTTACATCTCTTCGTTATATTCCAAATTGTATTTGAGTCTGTTATAATGCATGCGAATTTTGAACCTGTGTGACAAGTGTCACCCATCATACATATACAGGCCATTCTTCATTGACTGTTCACTGTCGAGTCATTTCATTTGAGTACTGTTGGACAGTGAGTTCCAAACAGGTGCAACTCTATTACGAAATGAACATTTCCTTCTGTCAGTTTTTATGAACTGAATTGATCATTTGTAACCACTATATCTCGTGTTTCCGTACACTTTGTCGGTAAAACAAAGTATTGTGTTCTCTCTTCTTCTACTGAGAGGAGAAGACCCTTTAGTTCTCGCACGCCCATTTCATTTCTGCGATTTGTGTTTTAATCGTATGTCAAATCCTGAGGAGAAGAAGTAGTCTCTCGTCAATTTCGGTGTGGTGATTTTTGTTTTCTGCTACAAATATCTTTTTCTACTGCGAGGAGGTGAAAGCCTTTCAGTTTTTGCTCGTCGTGTTCTGTCCGGTGAGTAAAACAAATCAAAACTTGACTAAATCTAAACAGGTTGAAGTCTGGATACTTCTTCTCCTGCGATCGTGGGCTGAAACTCCCACGTCACGAGTGGATTTTTACGTGTATGACCGTTTTTACCCCGCCATTTAGGCAGCCATACGCCGCTTTCGGAGGAAGCATGCTGGGTATTTTCGTGTTTCTATGACCCACCGAACTCTGACATGGATTACAGGATCTTTTCCGTGCGCACTTGGTCTTGTGCTTGCATGTACACACGAAAGGGGATAAGGCACTAGCAGGTCTGAACATAAGTTGACCTTGGAGATCGGAAAATTCTCCACCTTAACCCACCAGGCGCGGCCGGGATTCGAACCGACGACCTTCCGCTTTGGAGGCCGGCGTCTTACCACCAAGCCATTGCGCC
>NC_090251.1:34878183-34893183 GCF_037325665.1 Littorina saxatilis
TGAAAAAGACGAACACGATTATGGCAACAACGAAGACGATGCTTGTGACGATTATAATTATGACGACGATAACGATGATAGAGTGATGATGACGATGACGATGACGACGACGATGATGATGATGATGATGATGATGATGATGATGATGATGATGATGATGATGATGATGATGCCGACGAATAAACGAATCAGTTCACACTGATTCAAAAATATATAAATCTGGGATGACAATTCCTTGTTCTTTCCAATGCTTGTTATTTCCCCAAGTACCAGGGGGTTGGTTCTGAATAACTCTCTCTTAGTTTTCTTGCAATAGTCGTATGCATGTAGAGCGCTTACGTCTCTTTATTCCTCATTCCTTTTACACTGCCACAGTACTGAGGCTTCTTGACACGATGTTCCTATATCATAAGATGTTTGATGGGTTGTTGACAGACCAGCTTTTTTGTCGGTCCGAGGGGGAGCATATCGTCTTTTGTTTGGCCGCGGTCGATATGCCCCCCCTCGGACCGACAAAAAAGCTGGTCTGTCAACAACCCATCAAACATCTTTTGTGGGGACGGACGATGCTACGAGTGTACGGTCTTGCGGAAAAAATGCAATGCGTTCAGTTTCATTCTGTGAGTTCGACTGAGCTTGACTAAATGTTGTATTTTTGCCTTACGCGACTTGTTGGAACTTTGCAAAGCAGTGTCGTGTCGTCTGTTTAGGTCTGGGGAAACGCCAATGAAAAGTGCCGAAGAATCCCCGAGTGTTTCTATTGGGTTTGCTTTTATTTATCCGTGTATAACCTGCTTCCTGCAACTATGGTAACCGGGGATTTATTGCATGGGGAACATGAGATTTATTTCCCAGGTGCTTGTGAATGAAAACTCGTGAACATGATGACAATGACTTTTGTTCTGGTTACATCTCACAGAGGCAAAGTCCTGTGTCAGCAGCAAAGCAGCCACGATCGAAAATAAGACAGAGGGCAACGAAAAGCCAGCAGGTGACCACAAGAAAGGGAAGACAAACAACAAGAAAGTGAAAATAACGCAAGGTAAGGTAACGGCACATGCGCGCAAAAGATTTCCGTTCACAATGATTTCAGGCTATGATCGACCGTTTAATCTCGGTACGTGCGTCAATAATACAATAAAACAAACACACCAGCAAACAGACAAACAAACAAACAAACAAACAAGCAAACGAACAAACAAACAAACAAAATAACAACACACAAACACCACAAACAGCAAGAACGCTGAAGCGTGATTAACGGTGCAGTCAATCGCAGTTCCAATGAGATGCAATGTCCACAGAAACTGAATAAATACGACAATTGCGTAGTGTTTGGCTGCAGCTGGTTCACTATCGTCCATTAAAAGGAACTAAGGGAAACATAAACGGAATCGGACGGGGTCCATGCTCTTGAAATGTAAATGAGCGACAGTGGTTGTGTCTACCTTCATGGGTTTTATTAGATTGAATTCCCCCGAAAGCGGCGTATGGCTGTCTGAATGGCGGGGTAAAAACGGTCATTCACTTAAAAACCCACTCGTGCAAAATCATGGATGAACGTGGGAGTTTCAGCCCATGAACGAAGAAGAAGAAGAATTCGATTAAAGTCCAGGTCTGCCCATGCAGTTTACATTAGTTCTTTTGGAAAAGTCATATGAATATGTTTACATAACTATGTTTATAATTACAAAGGACCATAATTATAGACTCGAGCGGCCTCTTGAGGGAGTAAATTATATCCGATAGCATTGGATGCACAGTGTGGCGGTTACCTGACGAGTAATGTTTTTACTGCTGATATAACGAAGTCAACGAGACAAACCTTTCTTGTCAGCCAGGGGAATAAAGACGTTCGCATTATCACGATTTCTCAAACTTCTCCAAAAGCATTTGACGTCGGAGATTTCACTTTGGAAAAGAGGGTCAGGAAGAGACGTCTTGGTTTGTTTCGTTTGTGTCGTTTTCCGGTTGTCTTTTGGTGTGCCACGTGACAATTGATAAACATGTCATGTGTATCAAATATCATAAGATGTGCCAGTTGATAAAGCATTTAGTTAAAACTTCACTAAATGTAAGAACTAAAAGCTCTAGGAAACATAGCGATCTGACACGTGCAACACAAGTCAGTGAGATTTGTGCGGAACCAATCTCCTGGGACCTGAGCAGATATTAAAATGAACCAGCGACTGTCATCCTTGCAAAGAATGAAAATATATTGTAAAATTCATTCTTAAAAAAAAAAATCCTAAAAAAAAAGAAGAAAAAACTGAAAAATGTGCCAGCAGTGTAGGTGAAAGGCTTTATACATCCAGGTATCACAGCCGTGCTGGTTGAGGTTGGCCTCTCGGGCATCCAGGGCCGAGGTGCGCGAGAAGCTACCAACCGGGTGGGAGTCAGCAGCGGTGTTGGATTGGTTGAAATTAAGATTTGTTGTGATTTCAACGAATCAGACACCGCGGTTTGTTTTCACCCCATTTGGGATGCATCCACTTTCGTGTTGTGCCCCTCAGGGCTGATAAAGTTACCAACCGAGTGTGGGCCGGTTGCAAGGTCTTATTAGTTGAAATTATAAACACACCTCAATTTGAATCAACCCGACCCTGCGTCCAACTCCCACTCGGTTGGTCGTAACTTTCTTGTGCACATCAGTCACGGTTTCGGCGAAGTCAGATAGAGTGTCGAAACATGGATCGAGCTCAAACTGCATGCTTATAATTGTGTCTGTACCTGCAGATAATTTGCGTGTATTTCCTGGGCAGAAGATGTTGGCTCCGTCGGTAGTGGCGCTAGCTTTAAAACTAATGTTTTGCTATCGGCATAGGTTCGAGAAAAAAACAACACAAAAAAACAACAACCAACAACACGGTAGAGCTGTACTAAATGGCAGCTCACTTTCCCCAGGAAAACAGTCCAAAACACAATTTTCCATGAGGGTAACCTCACAGGACTATATGATACCTTACCTTATCTTTAACTTACCTTACCATTTCAGGCGTAGCATCGCAAGGTTCAGTGTGGGTATTCGCTGTGCTAATCTCATTGGGAGCTACATAAAACTTATCTTACCTTACCATTTCAGGCGTAGCATCGAAAGCTTCAGTATGGGTATTGCCTGTGCTATTCTCATTGGGAGCTACGTAAAACTTATCTTACCTTACCATTTCAGGCGTAGCATCGCAGGGATCAGAGTGGGTATTGGCTGTGCTTATCTCACTGGGAGCTACGTAAAACTTATCTTACCTTACCATTTCAGGTGTAGCACCGCAGGGATCAGTGTGGGTTTTGGCTGTGCTAATCGCACTGGGAGCTACCTGTGTAGTGTCTGTCATCATATGGAGACCAGTCTTCGCCTTCGACTTTGATTTCAATGCCGACATGAGGCGTATTCTGTGAGTGGTTTCTTTCCTTCGGTGTTTTAAACAGTTAACACGCGTTTTTCCCCCTTAATTTTTGTTTGTCGAGGTCCGTCTGTGTTTTTTACATTTAGTCAAGTTTTGACTAAATATTTTAACCTTGACGGGGAATCGAGACGAGGGTGGTGCGTGGTGTATGTATGTATGTATGTATGTATGTATGTGTGCGTGTGTGTGTGTGTGTGTGTGTGTGTGTGTGTGTGTGTGTGTGTGTGTTTTTATATAGATCGGTTCCGAGAAAACTACTGGACCGATCTTCATGACACTTGACATGAGAGTTCCTGGGTATTACATCCCCAGACCTTTTGTTTGTTTGTGATAAAAGTCTTTGATGACGTCAAATCCGTTTTTTGTGTGTTAGTCTCATTTTTCAACCAAGATGATTTAAATTTGGGTCAAGCAATCTTTGACTCAGTCCGGACTTTTGAATTGTATTTTAGCTCGGAAGCTTAAACATTATTTAATTAGATTGCTAATTAAAGTTGTCATTAAAAACGAATTTTCCTTTACAGATTAAAACAACCCATTGCATTGTATTCCTCATTTTCTCCTCAAAAATATATAGGTATGTTCTGTTTACTTTACAATCGCGCTCACAATGAAAGATACTAGGTTGAGCATCATGTTCACAATCTTCGCGGACACAAGCGTGACCCGTCTCGGTCTTCTGGTATGGTTCGCCAAGACTATCTAAATGTAGTCACGCCGATGACTGGTTTTTGGAGTTGATTTTTTAGTTTGATGCCCACAGATTAACTAAATGTTTTTATATCGCTTCGCGCGACTTATTTTGTCTCGATTTTGGTTTGTCTTAAGTCTGTGTTTTTTGTTTGTATTTGTTTATGTACGATTTCGTAATCTCAAGAAAATGAGTTCTCCCATGTTGTATATATCTTTCCATGTTCGAGCAATTTTGCCACTAAACTTATAACGAAAAGATCGTTTTGAATTTAGGTTGTGTATACATCTTCTTGATGCAGACAATCCAGAAGAAATGTTACTGTCTTGCTTATTTCATTTGGTTGACTAGATTCTCGCGCTCAGCAAGATCACATTACATTGCACACAAGATTTTAAGTTTCAAGGTTTACATCGTTTAATTTTAAGTTTTTGTAAACTTATAAATTAATACACATGAAAAAGCAACAATATACTTAATATACTTTTGACAAAAATCGCGTTTTTTCATGATATCACCGACCAATATCAAAACAGCTCAGTTCTGTCATTTGGTTTTTTCCTTCATGCAGAATGGACTGTATGAATAATTTGTACGAGAAACCACGCAAGCAAACAAACAAACACAAACGCAACGCAGTATATAACGAATAACATATGATGTGATATCAAACCGTACACAATGTTGCAGGGTGATTATTACCAGCTATTGTGTTTTCAGCGTAGCAATAGGGCCCGATATTTAGACGAGACAAGTATAATGCCGACGAGTCGAAGACGAGTCGCATTATACTTGTTCGAGTCTAAATATCGGACCCTATTTCTACGATGAAAACACAATAGCGTTTATATAGCTATTCTGACATTAAATTCTGTGTTAAAATCATGTTTTTGTCAGCAACAACTACCAGAATGGTCCATGTCGTTGATTGCAGACGACGGTTCCCTTTCCGCATGAAGCCACGGAAATAACCGAACATTGAAAAACCCACGGACATGTATTACGGAGAAAACTCGAGATAACCGGATGTTTAGCATTACGTCAATATGCTAGGAATCATATGACGTCATGACGTATCATGCTTGCCTACGTATATTGTATGTTCGAAAGTCTGACTTCTGTTGGGAATTCGCGTGGTGAAGACTGCGGTAAATCTGTAGATGATAAGAGAACAAGGATTGTCTCAGAAGAAACGACGAAATGTTTCAGACCGGTAACTTCATTTCAACATTGCACTATACAATGGACGTTCTATGTGACAGGAGAGTTTGCTGATTTTGTGTTAAACATTGGAGAGATCGTCTGCTAGAATCAGAGATAGGTCGCTTCAGATTGCAGCTTCTGGAAATGTGCAAGGTTTGTTGCCTGTTAAAGAACTGGATTTTACACGTAATGTATGTCATGTACAGTAAGCAACAACAAAAAAACACACAAAGCAAATGGCATCGTCTGTCGACTAGTCACAGAAACAAACCTGGCGAGGTATGCGTGTACTTTATACACGTGGAAGAAACCGGAACCATGCGTCTTTGTTATTGACAATATGCTTTTGGATATTGAGAAAAATGGCCGACTTCCGCAGCATTATGCTTTGATGATCGGAAGAGACCATCCAATCACAGCCCCCGAATTCCCCCACGTGTTCATCAGAATAGCATAATGCGGCGGAAGTCGGCCATTTTACTCAATATCCAAAAGCATATTGTCGATAACAAAGACGCATGGTTCCGGTTTCTTCCACGTGTATAAAGTACACGCATACCTCGCCAGGTTTGTTTCTTTGACTAGTCGACAGACGATGCCATTTGCTTTGTGTGTGTTTTTGTTGTTGCTTACTGTACATGACATACATTACGTGTAAAATCCAGTTCTTTAACAGGCAACAAACCTTGCACATTTCCAGAAGCTGCAATCTGAAGCGACCTTTCTCTGATTCTAGCAGACGATCTCTCCAATGTTTAACACAAAATCAGCAAACTCTCCTGTCACATAGAACGCCCATTATTTAGTGCAATGTTGAAATGAAGTTACCGGTCTGAAACATTTAGTCGTTTCTTCTGAGACAATCCTTGTTCTCTTATCATCTACAGATTTACCGCAGTCTTCACCACGCGAATTCCCAACAGAAGTCAGACTTTCGAACATACAATATACGTAGGCAAGCATGATACGTCATGACGTCATATGATTCTTAGCATATTGACGTAATGCTAAACATCCGGTTATCTCGAGTTTTCTCCGTAATACATGTCCGTGGGTTTTTCAATGTTCGGTTATTTCCGTGGCTTCATGCGGAAAGGGAACCGTCGTCTGCAATCAGCGACATATGGACCATTCTGGTAGTTGTTGCTGACAAAAACATGATTTTAACACAGAATTTAATGTCAGAATAGCTATATAAACGCTATTGTGTTTTCATCGTAGCAATAGGGTCCGATATTTAGACTCGAACAAGTATAATGCGACTCGTCTTCGACTCGTCGGCATTATACTTGTCTCGTCTAAATATCGGGCCCTATTGCTACGCTGAAAACACAATAGCTGGTAATATGCTGGTAACACGAAAACAAAAACAAAAAAATCAAACAACGAAAGTATATATTTATACACGACGTCCTTTTTGTCTGTTAATAGAACTTTCCCAAACTGACGACAAAGTCAAAAGCTGTTCGAACTTACCCCAAGTTGACAAGTCAGAGCCTATACTTGATTCACGCATGTTTTAACCCTGACAGAAAGCGCGTGGAGAAAAGACTATTCAGCACAGAGGTTGCACGTGACACTGTGTACGACATGGGCGCTGACCGCTGCAGCTTGGTGGACTTGTTCGTCAAGGCTGTCATGGAAAACTACATGAAAGCTTTGAAAAACATGCTCTTCGGCTCTTTCAAACAGATTCTCAGCACGATCGACATCAAAGTTCAGGTCAGCAATGCATGCTTGTTTTCAATCATACAATTAAATTGTCCTTGTTTTTTTAATAAGGACAGTAACATTTTGAGTCTTGAGTCTTGAGTCTTCTTTACGAATTACCTGTTGAGCTCTCTTTCTCTCTGTCTCTCTCTCTTTCTTGTCTACGTCTCTGTGTCTGTGTCTCTGTCAGTCTGTCTGTGGCTGTCTCTCTGTCTGTCAGCCTGTCTCTTTTTCTCTGTCTCTGTCTTTCACTTCCTCTCTTTCTCTGTCTCTGCCTGTCGGTCGGTCGGTCAGTCGGTCGGTCGGTCGGTCAGTCTCTCTCTCTCTCTCTCTCTCTCTCTCTCTCTCTCTCTCTCTCTCTCTCTCTCTCTCTCTCTCTCTCTCTCTCTCTCTCTCTCTCTCTGTGTGCATGCGCGTATGTGTATGGTTGTGTGTGTGTGAGTGTGTGTGTGTGTGTGTGTGTATGTGTGGGTGTGCGTGAGTGTGTGTGTGTGTGTGTGTGTTTGTGTGTGTGTGTGTATGTGTGTGTGTGTGAGTGTGTGTGTTGGATTGTGTGCGAACGTGATTGCAGCCATGTTGCGCGCGTGTGTGTGCGAGTCGACTTTTCTTTTCCTTTGTATTATACAGTCAATTCCGGTTAATCGGCCATCCGGATAATCGGCCAATTCCGGATAATCGGCCAATTTTCCCTGGGACCGAATCTTTTCTTCATACGTAGTTATGTGTTAAAATGTTCGGATAATCGGCCATAGTTCAGTCAGTCCCAAAAGTGGCCGATTAACAGGAGTCGACTGTATTGACATACACGTACATTTCAATGTTCTATTATGCATTATGTATTCGTATAGGTAATGTTGTAGTTTGTAATACTGTATGATTGCGATTGACGGTTGTCCTTTTATTGTCTCTATTTTCATGTCTTAGTTTAGCAGGGACAGACTGTAAGACTAGGCGTGAGCCTAAAATCTCCATCCTTGAGTAATAAAGTTCGTTCGTTCGTTCGTTCGTTCTCTCTCCCTCTCTATCTCTCTCTCTCTCTCTCTCTCTCTCTCTCTCTCTCTCTCTCTCTCTCTCTCTCTCTCTCTTTCTCTCTCTCTCTCAACGGTAGACCACATTTTTACCCTGATATGTCTATTGTAAGTAAGATCCACTTACTGAATTCTGATTCAGACCCAATAACTGCTATCTGGTTTAGATGACGGCGTTACTCTCTCTGCAGCTCATCCAGATCCCGTTACTGCTATCTGTTTCAGATTACTGCTTTACCCTCTCTGCAGCTGATTCAGACCCTCTAACTGCTATCTGTTTCAGATTACTGCTTTACCCTCTCTGCAGCTGATTCAGACCCCCTAACTGCTATCTGTTTCAGATTACTGCTTTACCCTCTCTGCAGCTGATTCAGATCCCCTAACTGCTATCTGTTTCAGATTACTGCTTCACCCTCTCTGCAGCTGATTCAGACCCCCTAACTGCTATCTGTTTCAGATTACTGCTTTACCCTCTCTGCAGCTGATTCAGACCCCCTAACTGCTATATGTTTCAGATTACTGCTTTACCCTCTCTGCAGCTGATTCAGACCCCCCAACTGCTATCTGTTTCAGATTACTGCTTTACCCTCTCTGCACCTCATCCAGATCCCGTTACTGCTGGCGGTGTACGTTCCCTCTCTCATCATCACGTGGGCCGCCGTGTCCACCAAGCTCCGGCCTGCCTGGACCCCCTCCCCCCGCTTCTGTGCTCGCTTGACCAACACCATGGCCTGGCTGTCCCTGGGTTGGCTGGTCAACGGGGTACTCTTCCTGACCGCTATTGCCCAGTCCGAAGTGGTGCCCATGTTCAGGGTTCAGGTCTATACTGGGGAGGGTCTTGCCTTCGCTATGGCTGCCAACGTGATGCTACTGATGGGTGAGTACAGATCATTCTGTTGCAATAGCGATACTGGATATTTTTGAGATCGGCGTGGTGTCCGTGTTCAGGGTTTAGGTTTAAGCTGGAGAGTTTCTAGCCTTCGCTATTGCTGCCAACGTGATGCTACTGATGGGTAAGTACAGATCATGCTGTTGCAATAGCGATACTGGATATTGTTGAGATCGGCGTGGTGTCCGTGTTCAGGGTTTAGGTTTAAGCTGGAGAGTTTCTAGCCTTCACTATGGCTGCCAACGTGATGTTACGGATGGGTGAGTATAAAATCATGCTGTTGCAATAGCGATACTGGGTATTATTGAGATCGGTGTGGTGTCCGTGTTCAGGGTTTAGGTGCTGGAGAGTGTTTAGCCTTCGCTATGGCTGCCAACGTGATGGTACGGATAGAGAAGTCAGTTGAAGAGTCCTATTTGGAGGAAAAAAATCGTGTTAAAGAGCTACAATGGGAATAGGACTGGTTAGGGGTGGTGTTGATGGCCCGGGTGCAGACGAGGGTCTGGTATTCCCCTGGGGTTGCCAGTGTTGGGTGACTGATGGGCGATGATAGACCATTACATTGCTTTGGTGATAACGGGGATCGTGCAGGCAGGCATAAACATAATTGTGTAAGTGTTCAGTGATAATGGAAAGTATGTTGGGTAGGTAAGAAAGATGCAATTGTCAAGAACACCCCAGGAAAACAACCAGAAAACTACAACCACACATGCACCCCCCCCCCACACACAAACACACACACACACACACACGCACGCACGCACGCACGCACGCACGCACGCACGCACGCACGCACGCACGCACACACGCACGCACGCACGCGCGAGCTCGCGAGCGCATAGATACACATAATTAAAGAAACTGGTTGCTTCATACACAACTTCTGACATAATTCAGATCGTGGGTAGACATTGTAACCTCTTTTGACCTTTTATCCCTAAATGTTAACGATTTATGTCCCTTGCTTTAAGAGCTCTTTCTTCTGGTGTCTTGCGCTTATTTCTTTTCTTTTTTTCTTCTTCAGTTTCACAGGAGCTTCGCATCGGTTCCATATCCCCAGTGCTGTGAATGAAGGCAGCATACACATTAATTTTGGCGTTTGAGGCATGTCTGCAATAAATTCAGTCCTATATTACAAGCGTTGGTCTTTATATTAGGGAAAGCTTTTTTCGAACCAAGACTGAATGAGGTTGTAGATATACTTATCATCCACTAACTGCAGCATTTCTTACAATCACCAGCTATGTTTTTGGTATGGACTCGCTGAGTTGCGAAAAATATCACTGTTCTATTTGTATATCATTGTATTGAAATATTCTGTCAGTTTTACCACTTTTGATATGGTGAAGTTGAACAATTTTTCTGTGTGTTTTGTATTTGCATCCTTTTTTAGACTTTTTGATTTTATTTAAACAAAAAGAGGACACAGCAGTAACCAGGTTTTTGATTTTATGTTAAATTTCACTATTGTGTGCTTTTATACTGACAAACTGTAAGCATATATTGCGTATAAATATACATATTTTGTAAAAGTGTGAATTTGATCGCAAATCGCTTACGAGTACTATATATATATAGTATTGTATCATATTTACGGATGTTTCATTTTTAACTGCGAGCATATATTTTAGCATGCAATATATACACATTTTGAACACTTGTGAATTTGAACTCAAATTGGTTGCAAGTATTATAGATAGTATTAGGCTTATATCCTGTTTACGGATATTTCATTCTTAACTGCAATCACATAATATTGCATGCAATATATACACATTTTGAAAACGTGTGAAGTTCATCGCTAATCGGTTACGAGTATTATAGATAGTATTGTGTCCTGTTTACGGATGTTTCATTCTTAGCTGCAATCATATATCGCATGCAATATATAGCCTACACATTTTGAATACTTGTGAAGTTCATCGCTAATCGGTTACGAGTATTATAGACAGTATATATCGTGTTTTAAGGATGTTTCATTCTTTCAAAAGATCGCCCCCCCCCCCCCCCCCCCGTGCCCACCACAACTACTTCTCAAAGACAACCTTCTTCTCGGATAAAAGAAATCATGCAACCCACCGAAATTCTATCCAAGGCTTTTACAATAGAAGCATTATGTTTCCACTTGGACATAATTATGTGGTACGGCGGAGGGCCAGTCTATCTGTCTCTGATTGAAAGAAAATCAAAGCAACTTTTACTTTAAAAAAAAAGTTGTTGGGGACGATCACTACTATCATATCTGTAAAAATGACTTGTTTCCAGCAATTTAGGTTTGAGCCCTGTAGACTACACGTTTATTTTCTCAAATCCATGGAAAACTCGTCAAATGTATACCCGAAGACAGCCCGACACTCAACGTCACATTTTTTAATTTTTTTAATTTTTTTTAAAATTTGCCAAGCACATCATTGTGGGGCTTTTAATCAAAACATGCACCCGTCTACAACGTATCATCATTCATCTTTCAACATTTACCACTCAAGGACATCTTAAGTTTGATATGTATACATCAAATTTTGATATAATTATCCGTTTGAACCGTTTTTCTTAAAACCGTCACGCTCGTGGACAGAACATGACAGAGGAATGCAGTGAAACAGAAATGACCAGGAACGAAAAGCGTGCACACACGGCACACCTGACTAACCAGAGAGGTCAGCGTGGTCAGGCATGGAAATTCCAAAACAGAAAAAACTCTGAAAATAGGCCAAAGTCCAGGGGCCGCCTAGGCCCCGGCGGGGTACAGGGGCAGAGCCCCGTTGGGGGGACCAGGGTGGGGGGGGGGGGCAAAGCCCCCCGGAAGGAACACGAATTTTAGAAATTTTATACCAATGTTTTGATAGATCTTGTGTAAGCAAATAATGGATAGAGAGACAATAGTATTCATATAATTTAATTTACCTTTTTTTTGCCGCGGACAATTTTTTATTTTCGCTGAAACGTAAGTTCCTTTTCGCGGAAATCCGCGATTTCGCGGAAATCCGCGATTTCGCGGACAATTCCCATGCCTGGTGGTGCGTCACTGAGGCTTCTCAATGGATGACATTGACCCTGTTTTGGTCATAACACTGAACGGAACTACCGGGGTAAAAAAAAACACGATTAAGATAAACATTGAACCATCTTTTGTCTTCGAAATGTTTTCTTTTTAAGTATTATATAAAAGTTGTTTTTATTTGTTTTCAATGAATACACTGAAAACGTTCACCAATGGCGCCTCAGCCGAGTAATCCCACAATCCATCAGCCCGGCTGCTTCGTGTGCGGAGTGGGATTTTTGGCTGAATTGATTTTGCAGACTTACAATGAGTGACAGTTACGAAACTACAGGCACGATCCCTTCTCGTAGTTTACTAGATGGTTTACACGGGAATAGTAAGAATAGCAGGAAAATGTCTACATTCTGAAATATGAGGGCAGTTGAACATATTTCAAAATAGATTCCACCATTTTCTATTTTAACACACTGTGGGAAAACCGAGAAACTCTCTTTGTTTATTTTTAATTTTAAAATTGTTGTGGTTTTTTTTTTTTTTTTTTTTTTTTGGGGGGGGGGGGGGGGCACTTGTGGATGTCGAGGCTCGTATACTCTATTTTTCGGTGATGTTTAAATTGTTGTTTTTATGCACTTAACTATTATGTTTATATCCCATCGAAGTTTGTTGACAATGTGTGTGATAGGTTATTTGGCTTGTTAAAGTAGTTTTATTATTTTCTTTACATTCGTCCTAGTTCTAATTTGTTTCTGTGCAAAAACCCCATCTTGTGTTTACATTGCAACCAATCCGAATAAATCAAACAGTTCCTAACAAAAAAACAATCGTGTGTGTGTGTGTGTGTGTGTGTGTGTGTATGGGGGTGGGTGTGTGTGTGTGTGTGTGTGTGTGTGTGTGTGTGTGTGTGTGTGTGTGTGTGTGTGTGTGTGTGTGTATTGTGTGTCTTGTGTGTATGTACATGTGTGTCTGTGAGCGAGTACATACGTACGGTGTATACGTGTGCTTGTATGAGTATGTGTGTCTACATGGGTGTTTGAGGTCCACGACCTTCTTTACAGCAACTTTTACGAATAATTCATCATAACAAACGCATTCGCCTTACCATGTCAGCTATGTCAAGTCACAAACATAAATCTTACACTTCGTGTCACGAGTTACCTTGAACTTGGAGTTTATGAGCTTAAATTTGGATCACCCTAGATTTCTAAACTACCATAACATGTTTACACAGATAAGAGGAAACTTAAGAGCATACTTATCTGGGATTATATTTTGTACAAGACAAACGAGCATAAACCTCTTACACACTTTTATTGGCAAATACGAGTAGCAATCTCAAATTCTCTGTCTGTCTGTTTGTCTGTCTGTTTGTCTGTCTGTCTGTATGTCACACACACACACACACACACACACACACACACACACACACACACACACACACACACACACACACACACACACACTGACAGGCACACATACAAACAAACAAACAACAACACACGCACACGCAAGCACTCACGCACAAAACACACACACTTATGCCCACACACACACTGACAGGCACACGTACAAACAAACAAACAACAACACATACACACACACACACACACCTACGCACGAATGCAAACCCACACATACACACACACACACGAGCACACAATCACACACACACACACACACACGCACACACACACACACACACACACTCACACATACAAACACACACACACACTGACAGCCACACATACAGAGAAACAAACACACACACACACACACACGCACACACACATACACACACACACACACACACACACACACACACACACACACACTGACAGGCACACTAACACACAAAAACAAACAATTGAAAAATGTTGCTGTCAGCGCTTTATCTCATGTTTATCCAGCTGTCACCGCTCGAGATAAGCAGTTTGTAACTTAGATAAGCAGATTGTTCAGAAACCAAAGACAGTTTCTTGCGTTTTTCTCAAAACATCAAAAAATGACATAGGCAGTTATTTTATGAGCGTGACGTAACGAAGGTTTTGCCTGCTGACTTCGCTCAATAACTTAGGGCTTTAGACCTTTTCTTTGGAGAATTACAACATTTAGTTTGTGGAGTTTCTTTATAATGAATTAAAAAAACACTTGCGAATCACAATGACCCAAATGTTATCAAGTTTTATATTTTGTGTTTTTATTGTTTTAATAGTAGTTTAAAGGATATATATAGAGTATAAGTATAATAATAATAATAATAATAATAATAATTAATGAGCATTTATATAGCGCAACATCATAACTTTACAATTATGCTCTTTGCGCTTGACACATTTAAAATTAAAACACAGTTATACAAGCATTTACATCTACATTCATAGTCAACAACGCTTAATAAAAAGCATACACCATCAAACATACTTTACACAGAATTCTTCCACTAACTAAGTAATAAAAACATGAATAAAATAGGTAGTGAAAACAAGGAAATACCAGCTGAATACCCTTAATCAAACAGAACATGTTATCAACAATACTGAAGACAGCCCTAGATGTTTATATACATTATCACATTATCACTAAAACAACAAATATGTAAAACAGTTGCAGAAACACAAACCTCAAAACCGTTAGGCTTTTTCTCTTTTTTTTATTTTCACTCTAAATTTGCCGCCTAAAATGGACTCGTTTCTGTCCACAGCCAAAGCTTTTATCACACAAAAATTGCTACATATGACAGCTAAGACCGTATTTGTTACATATTAACAGTGTTGACCCCGAGTTTCTACTGCAAACAAAAAATAATAGCAAAATCTCAAAGTATGTGTGAGTCCCCTAATATGGACCACCTTCAACAAATCGAAGAAAATAAAAGCTAAATGCTATTTTCATTAATTTATTCAGAAGCTTGCTGGAAATAGCCTATAACTAGCCTTCGAGATTTAAAAAAAATACCACAAATAGCCTTCTTTTCGTGGAAGTTGATAATTTCACTTATTTTCACTCTGTTTTTGATAAGCTTCTTTAGTTTCCTGGTGTACTTCAAATAACGCTCTCATCAACCCGAAACAGATAAA
>NC_090251.1:34895683-34905683 GCF_037325665.1 Littorina saxatilis
TTCGCTCTGCCGTCTGTCTTCGAACAACTGATCGTGAACTGTTAATGGGATAAACAAACAATCCTTACTCTTTCTCTCTCCCCCTCTCGCTTCCATCTCTCTTCTCTTCCCCTGTGTGTACTCTCTCTCTCTCTCACTCTCTCTCTCGCCCTCCCTCTCTTTCTCCCTCTATCATCTCTCCCCCTCCTCTCCCCCTCAACTCTACTCTCTCTCTCTCTCGTTTTCTCTCTCTCTCTCTCCCTCAACTCTACTCTCTCTCTTTCCCTCTCTCTTTCTCTCTCTCTCTCTCTCTCTCTCTCTCTCTCCATCTCCCTCTCTCTCATTCTCTCTCTCTCTCAAATGTAAATCACTATGTGTGCATTCCTTAGAGAACTGGAGGACAGCCTTTCAAAGAATCCAACCAACAAGTACCGCACTCCAGTCGTGACCATGCCCGGGGTGTCCCACGCTCAGTTCGCATCTGGTCAGATGCCAAAGGCTGTCACCGACAAAGATCTCAAACCAGAAGTGACGTCAGCTGCTGCTTACGTTATGATAGCAAACCACACCTCAGCTTTCTTGCTGTCGTCGCTTGGTGACAGTGTCCCACAGAATCTGCGTAGCACCGCCTGGTCTGACTTGGACAAAGCTTACAATGACACCAACACGATTATGCAGGTAAACTTAATTAAAATTAAATGTGCACTATTGTCTTAAAAATATATGAGGATGTAAGTCCGCCTCGGGGGGGGGGGGGGGGGGGGGGGGGTGGTGAAAATAGAAATGACGCATTAGTATGTTGTTTCACACAAGCAAAAACATACACAACAGTCTAATGTGCTTAAGGCTTTATTTCGAAAGATGAACAAAGTTTATTTTGCTTTCTGAACGTATAAAACACAGGCACACACGCACGCACAATCGCTCACACACATGCAGACACACCCCCACACGTGCCGAATTCACGGATTTGCCGAATTCGCGGAATCGTTAAAATTAATATTAAAAGTCCTACGGTTTTGAGCCATTGAGGACTTGAGTGAAATTCGGCACGTGTTGGGGTGTGTCTGCATGTGTGTGAGCGATTGTGCGTGCGTGTGTGCCTGTGTTTTATACGTTCAGAAAGCAAAATAAACTTTGTTCATCTTTCGAAATAAAGCCTTAAGCACATTAGACGAGGCTTCTTACAATTACCCAGTTTACGAAATCAGCAGCCAGTCCGTAACTTTTTGTATTACCAGAACATTGCATTAACATTGCTCTACAATCCCTATTATGGTTTATATGGTCTGTGTTGGTCTGTGTCATGCATAACTCCGAAAATGCACGAAAACTACACTTTTTGCCAGAAGTTGCCATAACGTATCGATTATTACGCTATCTATGCATTCTAGCATCTAGCTGTCTAAGTGTGATGATATTCAAAATTCCGCCGATTTCGCGTAATGGGCAGAGTTTTGCCGATTAACCGAAATGGGTAAAAATGTTGCCGATAGCGCGAATTCGGCAATTACGTGATTTCGGCACGACACATACACATTCACACATAAACAAACTGACACACACACACACACACACACACACACACACACACACACACACACACACACACACACACACACACTAACACACGCATGTACGCACGTACACACACACGGACACTCACACACACAAACAAACTAACAAACACACACACTCACACACACACACACACACACACACACACACACACACACACGCGCGCGCGTGCGCGCACACACACTCACATACACACACAAACACACACACACATGCACGCATGCACATACGCACGCACGCACGCACACACACACACACACACACACACACACACACACACACACACACACACACACACACACACACACACACACACACACACACACAGAGAAAAAGAAATCAAATTAAACAAAACCACAATAAAACAAAAAAATGCTGTCGTAATCGATTGAATAGTGTGGTCGCAACATTTAAACATGTGTTTCCTGTAGCCTCTCCTCACTGTGAAAGAGATGGACCAGAATTCACAGAATTCCGTCCAGTGGGCAATCCAGGCACAGTATCTTCAGTCTGGCCTCACCAAGAAACAAGTTAAGGTACAGTGGAACTCACTATGTCTATGTTAGCCTCTCCTCACTGCCAAACTCACTTATAATAAACTCGGATATAAGAAACACTGGTTACAATAATGGACCATTTTGTTTCCTGTTGTCTTCTTCTTCTTCTGCGTTCATGGGCCGAAACTCCCAGGTACACTCGTGTTTTGCACGATTGGGTTTTACGTGTAGGCCTATATCAGTTTTTACCCCGCCATTTAGGCAGCCATACGCCGCTTTCGGAGGAAGCATGCTGGGTATTTTTGTGTTTTTATAACCCACCGAACTCTGACATGGACTGCAGGATCTTTTCCGTGCGAACTTGGTCTTGTACCTGCGTGTGCACACTAAGGGAGATAGGGCATAAGCAGGTCTGCACATAAGTTGACCTGTGAGACCAGAAACAATCTCCAACCTTAACCCACCAGGTGCGACCAGGATTCGAACCCACGACCTTCCGCTTGGGAGGCCGGCGACTTACCACTAGGCCATTGCGCCCGTTGTTCCCTGTAAAATGTATTCTTTTTTCACCAACATTTTCTTCGATCAGAACAATTCGTATATTAGAAAACCTCTGTATACTGCAGATAACGCCACTTGAGTGTTTACAGTGTTCCCTTTTGTTCTTAACAAATGGCATCAGTCTGAATAAAATGGGGTAGCGATGAAAAAGAGTGGCACACATGTTATTCATTGTTCCCATTTGTTTTTGCTTACACATGTTTTATCATACATTTCTATAATTCGGTTATAATCTGGATTTCTAAATTTCCGCAGAACAACAACAACAACAACAACAACAACAGCAACAACAACAACAACAAGAGCAACAACAACAACAACTAAAAAACACCCACAAAAACAAAGTTAGGACCACATTATTATGTATTTGTAAACAGCAGTAACATTCTCTCTGCAGGTAACAGACGAACTCCTTTCAGAAATGAGCTTTCTCGATAGCAAGCCAAAAATTCAAGGTTCAGGAAACGACTTCACGATTCAAACCTTTGCTCACCTGGCATTCTCTTCTAACCCACTGGACATATCCACTGTGCCAAGCGCGCCCAGAGTTTTGTCTTTTAAAATGAAAACCTTCGAAGCTGTGAAAGACGCCATGCCTGCTGGAACTACGTTCAACACAAGTGCCTCGAATATCACCTGTAAAAATATCAATCAGGTTTGTTTTTCCCCTGATTTCAACGTACATGTTTAAAATGTATCCTTCGAGTTATCAATGATGGCATACTATTTTAGGCTGACGTCAGCCGAGAAACAGAAAAAAAGACAGATAACCACATGCAGAAAGAAACAGATAAGTAGAGAGAGAAACATGACGGGGGATAAGGGCAAGACAGTGTGTGGGTGTCTTTTGCTGTTTTCTTGTTTTGCTTTTCAAGAAATTAATGACTATTAATTGTGTAAATACAAACCCAGTTTGTTCTTGTCTTCAAGGCGCTAAACAGCTTTCTTTCAAGAGAGGTCAGTGCCTTATTATGATAGACAACGAATAAACAAACCAATACATCTCTTCTAAACCTCTCTTCGGAAGTGAAATCTATGAGGCAGAAAAGCAAATCAAAACGAAAACAACGTCACGACGCAAATAATGTCGTCACGCAAAATACCTGACACTTCCTGAGTATGTCTTCGTAGGAAACGACCAAGAGTTTCAAGAATGAAGTCTGTTGTGGAGACTTCACAATCTAAATGACCTGTTTGTGTTTTTAGGCGGCTTTCAACCTGGCCTTGCAAAGCTCTTCTCCCGTTGCCAGACGTCGATACCTCGATCATGGCCGTCCCATTTTCTTCAACGATGACGTCCTTCACTCGACAGGCCTCGGCTGGTCTACCTCTAACCTTGGGCTACAAGAAGACGACCAAGGCTTGCACGTGACGTCTCAGGCTTTAAAAACGCGATTGCATGAACCGATTAATTTATTTTCCGGAATGCACTACTGTAAAGGGTTGTCACCTTACCGCGCTATGGAGTGGATTTACGTGGACTCACTGAGATCACATGCCTGAATACATTGCGATAATGGCCGCACTTTTTTCATCAAAGATGACGTCATGTACTCTACAAGCTACGGCTGACCTTGACTGAACTCATTGAAGACGGCGGAGGCCTTCGCGTGACCTATCAGACGCGCTTTGGAATATGCTTATATAACAAAGTGAATATTGTGTTTATAACTGTTTATTGTATGAACGAAAGTTAATAAGAAATACTGTATTTATAATTGTTTATTGTATTATTTTAGGAACGAAAACGCATAATTATTGTACAAGAATTGGCAATGTAACTTTTGCCAAGAAAGAAAGTTAATAGGTGTTGTTAGAGTAAATTATTTTAAGTAGAGGTAGAGTTATTTTAAGTGCAAATTCGGGAAATAATTTAATGGAGGTTACTAGGTGAGTATGAATAAATTATAGCAACGTGTAGGCGGCATGACCAGAGGTCATAAAATGGCCACCTGGTGGTCAGGTCGTTAAAGTGGAATTATTGTTAGGAAATATTAGGTAGTCTCGATGCGGTGATTTTGGGGTCGGTTTGTAAACTCGGAATTGTAGTTAAGGAATAGCAGGGGGGGGGGGGGGGGGGGGGAGTAGCAGTCACTTTGTGATCAGATTTATAGGTTTTGATTGAGTAATCAACAGTATATAAGTTTTTCGAAAATTCGATAGGTACACACATCCAGGGAAAACTACAGGAAACCAGAAAGTGTAGACGTTAGTCCATCAGGAAGAAATGAAGGTATGAACAATTTGACTTGTTCTTGTATTAAGAAGTTAAGTTAGGTTAGGTAGATGGACATACTCTTCTAAATAGGCAATGTTTCAGATTATGAATAACATGTGTATTGGAAGTACTCATTGGCATATTGAATAAAAATGTATTATTAAATCACACTTGTTTTCTTTGTTGAATGCAGTTATTTGTATGTGTAGGATGTGTTGAGAAAATGATAGTCAAATCACTCATGTGAAACTTACGTGGGTTTACTGGGATCGCATGCCTGAATAAATTATCATTTTTGCATCCACGCGGCAAACTGTATGAGAGAGAGAGAGAGAGAGAGAGAGAGAGAGAGAGAGAGAGAGAGAGAGAGAGAGAGAGAGAGAGAGAGAGAGAGAGAGAGAGATAGAGATAGAGAGAGAGAGAGAGAGAGAGAGAGAGAGAGAGAGAGAGAGAGAGAGAGAGAGAGAGAGAAACTGAAACTGAACTTTATTACCAAAGGATAGAGGTTTTAGGCAAAGCCTAATCTTACAACCTGTCCCTTATACAAACACTTAATACAGACGCACATAATATAGATAGTAAAATTGACAAGGTTATTGTTACTTACAGACGTACATAATGTAAATAGTAATAAGAAAAGGGTTATGGTTTTGTATACACATTCAAAAATGGGAAAAACAATATAATGTGGAAATTGCAGCATAGTTGCAATAATGCATTGCATATAAACATCCAAAACAACTAATAACAAAAGGGAGAAAACAAATGTGGGGAGGAATTGTCCCAATCATTCGCATGTATATCATTATCAATACATACACATAAAGAACAAATCAAAATGCAAACATAACTTGACTAAATGTAAAAAGCACTAAAATATCAGACATGATAAGTGTTCTATTTACCCATTAAGCGGTAATGAAACTGGCGCCTAAACGTTTTCACAGAAGAGGCATTTCGGAGGGGTAGGGGTATGGAATTCCATAGAGATGCTCCTGAGAAGGCTAAACTTGACTTATACAAGTCTAGACGAGGGATGGGGGGAATCAGGTTCTGGGACCCATATCTTTTTGTGGCATGTCTGAAATGTGATTTTAAATATCCAGGAACATTATTGTTAATTACTTTGTACATAAAGACAGCCTTGTTTAGCGTCAACTGATCTTTCAAGGGAAGGAAATTAAGGAGCTTTAATTTATCATCTGTTGGCTTATTTGACTCATGCAGAATTAGTTTTGCAGCACGGCGATGAAGAAAATTGAGTCGTTTGAGATGAACATCACTGCAGTTATCCCAAAGTGTTGAAGCAAAGTTGATATGGGAGAGAGAGAGAGAGAGAGAGAGAGAGAGAGAGAGAGAGAGAGAGAGAGAGAGAGAGAGAGAGAGAGAGAGAGAGAGAGAGAGAGAGAGAGAGAGAACAAGAACAAGAACAAGAACAACTCTTTAATTGTCTAAGGCCACAGCCCCTTACAATAGTGGTTAAAATAACAGCAATAGTATCTGCACAGTTATAAATTATAGTCACGCATAAAATTCAACAAATACATTAAGACCCTGATGACATGTCACTGAACCTGATGTATAAGGGTTCGTCTCTTCTGTAACATGAAGAACACAAATCTGCTGAAGCTGTTCATCACATTATCCTCATTACTGCCACAGAAATACACAAGTTGTTGTTGCAGCGTCTTAGAGTTCGAGATTTTCAAATACTTTGCTCGAAGGTCTTGATAAAAAGGACATAAAAATACAACATGGTGTTCATCTTCTTTATCAGCTGTACAGAGAGGACAGTTTCTTGTCGCTTGGTTTGGTGCGTACCGAAACTTGTGAGCTTATAAAGAGAGAGAGAGAGAGAGAGAGAGAGAGAGAGAGAGAGAGAGAGAGAGAGAGAGAGAGAGAGAGAGAGAGAGAGAGAGAGAGAGAGAGAGAGAGAGAGAGTGTGAGAGAGAGAGAGAGAGAGAGAGAGAGAGAGAGAGAGAGAGAGAGAGAGAGAGAGAGAGAGAGAGAGAGAGAGACGTTTTGATTGTTTAATGTCATCAGTATAAAAGCCTTTTAGACAAAGAGAATGATAATATGTACATACATCCGCACACAACCATGCACACACACTGACACACATACACACACACAAACACACACACACATACACACACAAATCCACACCCGCATGCACACACACTCCCACACACACACACACACACACACACACACATACACACACACACACACACACACACACACACACACACACACACACACACACACACACACACACACACACACACTCGCGGCCATACAAAGTACTTGTGTCTTCCGAGTCAAAAGAGTCGGTAAAAAGTATAGTTTTGCTTACTACTGGAGCAATGATAGATTTCAGAATCTCATGTGTCTTTTATCTCGGTGAAAGGTTGTTATTTTTACTCTGTAGTACCGTGCTCATGCCTACGTACAGCTTGTACTCTGATACTTATCTGGGGTAAAAACACTGATAGGACTAGTTTGCATTACACAATGATTTAATCTCGCTGCACATATAAAACAATCGTCCATGGTATGTATTGCAGGCTTATACTGCTAGGACCTTTGCAGGTAAAGAGTTCGAGTTACTAACGGTTTCTTCTTCTTCTTCTTCTTCTTCTTCTTCTTCTTCTTCTTCTTCTTCTTCTTCTTCTTCTTCTTCTTCTTCTTCTTCTTCTTCTTCTTCTTCTTCTTCTTCTTCTTCTTCTTCTTCTTCTTCTTCTTCTTCTTCTTCTTCTTCTTCTTCTTCTTCTTCTTCTTCTTCTTCTTACCAATGGCTGTAATGCTGTATGGCTTTTTTTCTTGTATGCAGGTGCTGTTGTAAATTCTTGTTCTTGTTCTTGTTCTTGTTCTTCTACGTGTTCTTCTTCTTAGTTTTCTTCTTCTTCTTCTTCTTCTTCTTCTTAACAATCGTGTAGGGTCAACTCAGGCTATCCCTAAAGCCTTACATTAATTGGGCGAAGTCGACATCGCGAAGTCTGCTTTACGACACTGGCTGCACGAAGTTTTGGCACTGAATCTTTGGTAAACAGACTTCGCGAAGTCTGCTTTACGACACTGGCTGCACGAAGTTTTGGCACTCACTCTTTGGTAAACAGACTTCGCGAAGTCGATTGCGGGCTTAATTTTAGGACCGCTTTTACCTTGAAATTATTAATGTCATTTGCGTGATGAATCTCATTCTATTCATCCCGTTGATTTCTCCTCATTAACATCACATGCACAGTCTCAAAATGGAGCTCACCAGATGGACAGTTTCATTGCTGCTTCTTTCTGCTGCGGCATTCGTCACAACTGGTGCTGTGACGTCATATGTCATGGCGCCCACGACAGGCGGAACAACTGAGGCAGCGCTGATTATCGTTCCTGGTGCCAGCATTACGGGGGAAGCTTACAAACCGCTTGGTAGGATTTTCTGTCTTTGTTACCCAAAAATTTTTTTTTTTATTTTGTTCATTAATTCAACCATTGTTTGATTCGATGATACTGATGACATTCGCAACATTGGTTGGTGTTATTGGCGCGTACCTAGTGCGACCACATAAACACCACTAGAAAATGGATTATTGGTGAAAGAGTTTTGGTGCTGTATTGTTAACTAAGGTCAAAAATGGTTTCGGTATCATCAAACGGATCTTTAATTTATGATCAGACCGTTTTGGGGGGAGTCTCTGGAAAATTGTACAAATATGAAGAATCTGGGAAATCCACTCTGCCTGAATCTGGACGTGCGCGTCACGATTTGCAAAAAAAAAAAAAAAAAAAAAAATGGTGATTGATTAAATCAAAATGAGTGAATGCGCTTCAGGGAGCTGCTTCTCTCCGGTGTTGGAACACAAAAGTTGTCGAGCGGCGCTGCCTAGCGTCAAGGCGAAAAGCGCCCTAAATGACACGGCCGCCTAGTAACACGCATCACAAAACACAAACAAGGGAAGTAACTCAGTGGAAAGAACCCAATACAACCGTCATAAAGATTGCTCTCCCTCATCCATTTTTTTTAAATGACTTTTTTTTTCCTTTTTTTTTCTTTGGCGGGATGGTTTCGGGGGTTGGGTGAAGGTGTTTGTTGGAGATAGTTATGAAATGAACGCGAACAGGCATGTGCGTTTGTTGATCGAGATGATATCAGCTCAACCCTTATTAACACACAGTACATTATTTTACAGGGTGATGACATAAGTCATGCATATCAGAATAAGTAAATTTAAAGTGATACCAAAGTGTAGTTGCCTCAGGCCTTTGGACTTTCGGTATTTAGTTGTTTGTGCTTTGCTCGTTATAACTGGCTACACACACAAAAGAAAGCAACGCGTACAAAGTCTTTAAGAAGTGAATTTGCAATGCTACCAAGGGACGACTGACAGCTCCCTTTGAATTTGCGTTTGACTAGTTGGTGCTGGAAATGCGCTGTACTTAAATTTGAAGGTAAAACCATATCTTTTCAACATTTTTAAGATGTCGGGACTAGGATGGTAAAACAAATCACTCTTTCTTTAGGTATCAGTCTTCTAGACACGGCTGTGTTAATGCACATGGTAGATAGCACAGCAGATTTGAAAAAAAAGTCCTCGTTTTCGATATTGTTTTAATCTAGCACAGGAACAAAACTGCTGCTTTTGTATTTACCGATCAAGTGTCATTCCAATACATTCAACAGTCTTAATTCAAAATGGGTCAAACAGCCCGAAATCATAATTGACAGTCTACCTCGACGAACGAAAATTGACGTTCTCACTGAGACTTTCTACATCTCTGGCCGAGGTCTTGTTGATTTCGCAAATGAAAGAAGTTGCGCATAGGGTTCCGACCGCGTAAAGCCTAAGTATTTCGTAGCTCTTTCGAAGTTTCGTGTGACGCTCCCGATTTAAGTTTGTAGTTTGTCGACCTCGAGTATGCATGACATGTGTCGCTCATCTGTACACTCTCGCTTATCGTCCATTGCCGCTCCTCTTCTATTTTTGTACCTTGCCTGAAGTCATGTATAACAGTTCTATTACGAGCAATGACCTTAATCGTAAGTCTTTTTATTCAAGTCATCTACTTCAGTCACAAAGGTGACCAGATTCAGTAAGATATGACCGCCTAAAATCAGAAAGGTTATATCTATATATAAGTTCAGGTAAGTGTGGGCTGGACATATCCAAAA
>NC_090251.1:34910683-34913183 GCF_037325665.1 Littorina saxatilis
TTTTCAGAGCTTGTTTTTAATCCGAATATAACATATTTATATGTTTTTGGAATCAGCAAATGATGGAAAATAAGATAAACGTAAATTTGGATCGTTTTATAAATTTTTATGTTTTTTTACAATTTTCAGATTTTTAATGACCAAAGTCATTAATTAATTTTTAAGCCACCAAGCTGAAATGCAATACCGAAGTCCAGGCTTCGTCGAAGATTACTTGACCAAAATTTCAACCAATTTGGTTGAAAAATGAGGGCGTGACAGTGCCGCCTCAACTTTCACGAAAAGCCGGATATGACGTCATCAAAGACATTTATCAAAAAAATGAAAAAAACGTATGGGGATTTCATACCCAGGAACTCTCATGTCAAATTTCATAAAGATCGGTCCAGTAGTTTAGTCTGAATCGCTCTACACACACACACACACAGACACACACACAGACACACGCACATACACCACGACCCTCGTTTCGATTCCCCCTCGATGTTAAAATATTTAGTCAAAACTTGACTAAATATAAAAAGGCAAGAAAGCGAGGGGGTTGTAGAAAATTCTGACTGGAAAACTCGGAGAACGATCGAAACCCTGCACTCAATGCAGTTGAAGGTTATTCGAGGGAATGCGAATTACTCAGCTACTGAAACAATGCGTGCACACACACACACACACACACACACACACACACACACACACACATACACACACACACACACACACACACACGCACGCACGCACACACACACACACACATACACACTCACGGACACACACGCACACACACGCACACACACACACACACACACACACGCATACATACATACACACACACACACACACACACACACACACACACACATACACACACACACATGCACACATACATGCATACTTATTTTATATCTCAGGAAAACAAGCAAACAAACAAGCAAATGTATGTACAATGACAACCTCCACTGTTTGTTTTTGTATTCTATTTTTTGTAATGAAAGCGGAGAGCGAGGGTTTCCTCCCGATGTATGTATGTATGTCTGTCTGTGTGTGTGTGTGAAGAGCATTTCTCAAAAAGTACTGACAGGATTGCTATGCAAATTGGTACAGACATTTCTGAGCGCATTTGCTCCAAACATTTTTCGCCGACTTTTAGGGCTATTGGATGACGTCATATTGACCTTTTTGCAAAAGTTGATGCAGCACATCGGTGCTACATGTTTGCACCAATGCTATTGAAATGTTTGTTACATGTTCTATGACTTGTTCCGGACTATGGGATTGCACTTCAGCTTGGTACCTTAAATATTCGTGCATGAAATGTTCACTCAAACTTTGCCGGTTTTTTTATTTAAAATAAATCTTAGCTTGAATCACAAAGGAGACATCATTGTATTCCCTATTGCCTCTTGTATCCAACAAATATAAAGTGTTGTTGTGTTTGATTAAAAACTTGGCTTTAAATTCAAAAAACCGTTAAATAGCCACTTTCTTTATTGCTAGAAGAAAACCCATACAACTATCACTCCTCTATTCCTTTTCATTTGCTGATTCCAAATATTTTTGTGTGTGGGTGTTTGGCGTTGAAAATATGCTTGAAATTAAGAACGTGTTTGAAAAAAAAAGATTTTTCAAGCCTCAGTCTAATGTTTGTACACTTTGATAGAGCGATCAAGATAAACAGCGTCATGTGAGTCTGGAACACGCCGATGACGTCATATTGAAAGGCGAGAGATTATGTGATCATAAATTATGGTGACGGTCTGTCTCAAACACAGTACCGATTTTGCCTCGGGCTTATTTTTACTTCTCTCTCTGGGTCGACCGCCTTTTGATCAATACATCGTCAGTTCATCTCATAAACTACAAACCCGGTTTGTGTTATGCCCTCAGGGCGCTAAATAGCTTTCTTTGAAGAGAAGTTAGTGCTTTAATGAGATAAGATAACGAATAAGCAAACCAAGAAATATCTTTTCAAAAGTAACATCTATGACGCAATCAAAGATCAAAAAGACGTAACCACTCAAAAAATTTGGTCACATGAAATACGTGTCACTTCATAGGTATGTCTTCTTGGGAAACCATCAAGAGTTTCATGACTGACGTCTGTTTCGGTTACTTCGCATCCTAAATCTCTTCTAAACCTCTCCTCGGAAGTGAAATCTATGAGGCAGAAAAGCAAATCAAAACGAAAACAACGTCACGACGCGAATAATGTCGTCACGTAAAATACATGACACTTCCAAAGTATGTCTTCGTAGGAAACGACCAAGAGTTTCAAGAATGAAGTCTGTTTCGGAGATTTCACAATCTAAATGACCTGTTTGTGTTTTTAGGCGGCTTTCAACCTGGCCTTGCAAAGCTCTTCTCCCGTTGCCAGACAACGATACCTCGATCACGGACGTCCCATTATCTTCAAACCCGACGTCATGCACTCGACAGGCCTCGGCTGGTCTACCTCTGACATTGGCCTAAATGAAGACGACCAAGGCTTGCACGTGACATCTCAGAC
>NC_090251.1:34915683-34918183 GCF_037325665.1 Littorina saxatilis
ATAAGCGCTCGTTTGTGTAATCTAATTAGTGGTTTGAATGAATTTTCACTTGCCGAGTCCCACAAGGTAGACGCGTAATCAATAGCAGACTGAATATGAGCATTAACAAATAATGTCCTGGCTTCCAAATTCAGAAAGTGCTTGATTCTAGATAATAGATACACTTTCTTGGACACGAGTTTAGAAAGTTGTTCGATGTGATGTGACCAAGACAGGTGGTCACTCCCAAAACTTTATGAGGGTCGACTACTTCAACGAGTTTATCAATAACCATTAGATCGGGAAATGATGAGGATAATTATGTTCTGGCGTTTTTGCCTAGTTGTTATTATCATGCATTTAGTTTTGTGTGGGTTAAGGGACATGTGATTTAATTAGCTCAGTCAATAAAAAGTCAATAGTAAGCTCACTTCTGAACGTTCTGTTTCACACACAAAACCCTTGACATCGAGTTGGGCCCTGCAAATTTAAATAAATCACTTCGATGCCACAGCCGCGTGCCTACTCTGATCAGTGGTAACACGTACGTGTTCGCCTCAGCTTCAAGTGGATAATATCCCGATATAATATTATAGTATTGCTGAACATGGCATTTCCACTGTCGCAAGTTGAGAATTAAATTACAGATTCAACATTTATTGTTTGCCCGTGGATAAAAGGAAGCAGGTTTAGGAAGTACTCAACCGGAGAGCCTACAGATGGTTTTCACTCATGTTAGCGCAGGTGTTGCTTGGTTAGTCGCTGTACACATTACACGTCTTGGCGGTGTATCACAGCAAAATAAAAGACGTTTTGTAAACTCGGTGACATTAATGTGAATATAGTCAACGATCTAAATATCCTTCAAAAAGTGTTAAAATAAACTTGTCTTGGTACATGGTGTACGTTTCAGTAAAGGAGCGAAATGTCACGGGCCGGCCCCTGGTTGGGTCTCTTCTCGTAGTTTGAGCCGTAGAGAGTTTCTTTGTCTCACATTTTGTGTTACATCATGCAATTTTGACTCTACTGCAGCTCAACCGAATTGCTCGACCGATATGCTTTATAATACAGTTCGTGTACACATTATTTTCAATCAAAGAAATTAGTCACACTGACGTTCAGTTCCTGTACTTTGTTGCCGCATTGGCACAACTAATAACAGGGCTAAAATAAGGGCATCAGAGGTCTTGCACGAAGGTATTGCACAAACAATTTGTTCTGCTGTATTGTCCTGACCACATCCTACAATTCCACCCAACCTTTGACGCCAGATGTAGCGGTCCGCAGCGGAACGAAATTCAGATGTGGTCGGAGTAGTTGATGCCTGGACGGGGCGGTGTGAGAGCACACCGGCACTGACAAGGGAACAGGTGTTAGGACAGCACAAACAAAATGTAGCGGACCAGTGCAGTGGACGCCCACGGGAAACTACGGGGAGCGACAGAGTCACTCTCGTTGACTGCGGATTTCGCCCTGTAATCGTTGGGAACGCAGAAGAAGCATTGTCATCACTTCGGGAGCATGATTTATATCGCCGTCTGTTTCATTTGTATATGTTACAGTTAATCTGTGAAACCAGGGAATACGTGTATTAACTAGGTAATACATGAATTAACTGACGGAAAAAAACAGTTAATTCATGTATTACCTAAAATAGTTTAGTTAATACACGTATTCCCTGGTTTCACAGATTAACTGTAACATATACACCACAACAGCGAAACCTTACGTTACGAACCGGTAACCTCCGCCCTCGGTCGATAAAGATGAACTAAGCAGAAGAAAATAAGCTCCCATCCGACCGACAAAAATGCCGCTTGTCTGTCCACAACCCATCAAATTATGTCCTCGCGCTGTGTTCTACTTTCACCACTGGTATTTCATAGCCGTCGCTGTCTCTTCCTCTGGCGAACAAATGATCGTAGTTTCTGTTTCCCCTCTCGGTGGATATGGTTTCGTAAGAACCTTTGCGATTGGTTGGAGGTCGCAGAGGTGCGTTCACATAGTTGTGATTAGTCACCGTTTCGTAACCTGAGAAATCGCTTCTTTGATTGGTAGGAGACTTTTGGGGACTGTTACCGTCCTTCTGGTTGGTCAACTGCGAGTAAGGTCCGTACGCACTCCTCTGGCGATTTAGAGATTCGTAGTCATTACTTCTGCCTGCTTGATTGGTCGAGGATTCGAACGGTCCATTTTGGGCGATGTCATTGGGTGACTCATTGATATCGTTCACTGGAGTCAGGTAATGTGACCTTTCAGTTAATGCTCTGCTTTGACTGCCATGGCCTGAAAGAAAAACACGAAAAGAACAAACTTGTTTAATCATGTTATGCCATTTTTGTTCTGTTCTTTTGGTATTGCATGTGCGATTGAACATTTACAGGAGCGACGGATGTGTTGTCATTGTTTGCAAAGGGCTTACTTTCTTTAGCAACTAAATCAACCGTATATTCAACCAGTTATCTTTAAAGTGTAAGCTGCATTGCAAGGGGGAGAGAGATGGGTAAAGCGAGAGAGAGAG
>NC_090251.1:34920683-34923183 GCF_037325665.1 Littorina saxatilis
TGAAGCGAGGGCTTGCACCTCGTACACAATATCGTCAACGCCTATTTCGTTGTATAGCGATCCACAAGCTCCACTCTCATTGGAAATTCTCTCGCCCTTGAAAACCATCTAAAGTTTTGGGAAAAAGACAATACAGAGCCTGGATTAAAAATGTGTTGTTCATGCAATAGTGTACGTTTGAACTGGAGGGTGACTCAAAAAGAAATGCCATCCACATACGTGTTACTTGTACATGTGCTCAGCGTCTTACTTCATAATTATGATGTAAACTAACTTCAGCAAATGCATATAATCACCTTACACAGATTCCAATTGTTTGTGGAATGTGTTTCAAATTCGGGGATTGATCATAACACAGGAAGCGTACGTAACATTGAGTGGGCACTACACTCATCCGAGTTAAATATTTCAAATGATTACCTTCATGTCATCTGAAAGCCCTAGTATACAAAACACCCCCCCAGATCATTAGTGATCACCTGAAGACAGCATTTTCAGCCTAGCCAGGATCAACATGCGTTCGTATCACTGACAGTTTCGGAAGGGTCCTGTGGGATACATTTTGCAGAAAACTTTGGACCAGTCAGACAACAGACTAGACATGTGGAATGGTCACGCAAAAACTGAAGTTGTTGTGCACCAACCATTTGTTTATTCGCTAAACACAACATTGATCGAACAAATGACCCCTTCCGCGTTTCAGTCACACTCGTAAGCGGTGCGCAATATTTATCAATGACATTAACGCATTCCTCAATGGGAAATGCCCCCTGATACTAGCTCTAATTGCTGTCTTCAAGTCACCGACAGTCGAGGGTCAGATAAACCCAAGGTAACAAGCGTCGAGGGAGAAGAGATGGGCACCGCCCTCATAAAGCTGGCCCCAGAAAAGTGGAGATCTCTAACATCTCTCTCCCCTACGACCAGATGGTTATGGGACTACCTTTACCTTTACCTATTAAGCGTCTATCTTTTGGAAAGAGAGAATGCTTACTGTCCTACAGGCTAAATATTTCGCCTCTTTGGGACATGATCAGGGTTATATGATAATGTGAGCTTTTACGCCCTCACGGCTTTTGATGAGATACACAAGTGTATGCGTGTTCAGGTGGTATCAGCCATCTGCACTTATGATGTTTAGGATTCCTCTTGTATAACCAAGCAACCAAACAATCAAAGAGTGTCAATACTTAACCCCTATTCATACATAGAAAACATTAACGGCCCAGAACAACACAATTTAAAAAAAACCCAGATAGACTGCTAAAACAAGATTGGTAAGGGACAAGGCCGCTTAATTGTTATTTATTTAGTTGTTTTTTTTGTTTAGAAAACAAGGCATTAGTCGTACATAGACCGGATGGTATGTATACACAGACACATAAATGAAGCAGAAGCTTATCACAGAAAGCGTTGGTTGTCATACGTTTTCGTTTTATTTATTTGTATGTGTGGACACAATTACAAAGCGTTGGGTCGATCGACTTGTGAATGTCTTGTTGTAATGAAACTTAAAACGTTCAGGAACCTCTCTCTTGCCATTCTTTTTTTAATTCAAATCTATAGATATAACTTTATTGGGCATCTTCGAGAAAAAAACACAGTTTTTAACAGAAAAAAGCTATTTGAAATCGACGCTTCTTTGTAATACACATCAACACTTTAATCAACAGGTAATGACATCTAAACTGTAAGTCTCTACTCATGTGATTTGCAATGGAACCTCCCCCAATGACCTTCTTAAATCTAAACAAAATCAATTCTAAAAGGGGAGAGAGTCTTGAAATAGAAGTACGTACATTTACACAGGCTAAGAACAGAACATCTGAACAAGGAGGGTCTTATTCAGGAGGAAGTCTTACATTGGTGTGTCTTATCATAGGGATTCCACTGTATCGATAGACAACTCATTACCATGTGGGGCTCCTCTGAGCAGTCCACCTCTGTCAGTATCGAAGAAGAAAAGTTGGAAGCCGCTGTCGAGTTCCAAAGCAAGGTGCACGTGTTACTCGTGCTGGATCCACGAAACTGGAACAGTGACAACCTGCAGCCATCGCTCATCTGAAGGTAGTAGCCAAACTCCAGGGTGCAGCTGTAACCTGGCTGGGGCTGCAGCCATGGACTTGCAAATACGCCCTTGACTCCAGCATTGTAGCCACCAACATTGAGATAGGCATAGAAGTTGTTCTGGAGATGGTTATGACCTTCCGTCGAACATAATACAAAAGAAGAATCAGGACCATGCACTTGTCTCATTTGTCATTACTTTTGTGGCAGGGCAAACTCTGACAAACTGCGACAGCGAATTTTGTAAAAAAATTAAACTGCAACAGACCATGCTAATACTTTCAGCAAGCGGTCGTTCATGCGGCTACATAATTATTCAGGGCCTGCGACATGAGAGGAGAAAGAGGGAAGTTCTTGGAACAGGAGTATCACTATCTGTTTTATAACTTAAAGCTGCTTGCTTGTTGAAAATACATTCATGTCTATGCAAATA
>NC_090251.1:34928183-34933183 GCF_037325665.1 Littorina saxatilis
TGCATATGTCTTCAAGTTATTTTTAATGCGCTATTATGGTTATGTATAGCTTTTGGGTAAACGGGCGCAGTGGCGTGGTGGTAAGACGTCGCCCTCCTAATCGGAAGGTCGTGTGTTCAAATCCCGGTCGCTGCCGTCTGGTGGGTTAAAAGTGGAGAATTTTCCGATCTCCCAGGTCAACTTATGTGCAGACCTCCTGGCGACTTAACCCCCTTCGTGTATACACGCAAGCACAAGACCAAGTGCGCACGAAAAAAATCCTGTGATCCATGTCCGAGTTCGGTGGGTTATAGAAACACGAAAATACCCAGCATGAGAGATGTTCAACGTGCGGGCTACTTCACCTGCCTTGACCTCTCACCAATTCATTGTAAAGCGTTTAGAGAACGTCAAGCGCTCTATAAATATCCCATATTATTATTATTATTAAACGTGACATAATTCGTACAACACACTTTCGAGTTGTGTGCGTAAAACCCCAAACGGGTGAAAATGTTTTTGTTTTTTATATTTAGTCAAGTTTTGACTAAATATTTTAACATCGAGGGGGAATCGAAACGAGGGTATGGTGTATGTGTGTGCGTGTGTGTGTGTGTGTGTGTGTAGAGCGATTCAGACTAAACTACTGGACCGATCTTTATGAAATTTGACATGAGAGTTCCTGGGTATAAAATCCCCGAACGTTTTTTTCATTTTTTTGATAAATGTCTTTGATGACGTCATATCCGGCTTTTCGTGAAAGTTGAGGCGGCACTGTCACGCCCTCATTTTTCAACCAAATTGGTTGAAATTTTGGTCAAGTACTCTTCAACGAAGCCCGGGGTTCGGTATTGCATTTCAGCTTGGTGGCTTAAAAATTAATTAATGACTTTGGTCATTAAAAATCTGAAAATTGTAAAAAAAAATAAAAATTTATAAAACGATCCAAATTTACGTTTATCTTATTCTCCATCATTTGCTGATTCCAAAAACATATAAATATGTTATATTCGGATTAAAAACAAGCTCTGAAAATGAAATATATAAAAATTATTATCAAATTTTTTTTTTCGAAATCAATTTAAAAACACTTTCATCTTATTCCTTGTCCGTTCCTGATTCCAAAAATATATAGATATGATATGTTTGGATTAAAAACACGCTCAGAAAGTTAAAACAAAGAGAGGTACAGAAAAGCGTGCTATCCTTCTCAGCGCAACGAATACCCCGCTCTTCTTGTCAATTCCACGTGCACTGCCTTTGCCACGGGCGGTGGAGTGACGATGCTACGAGTATACGGTCTTGCTGCGTTGCGTTGCGTTCAGTTTCATTCTGTGAGTTCGACAGCTACTTGACTAAATATTGTATTTTCGCCTTACGCGACTTGTTTTAAACTCTTCAGCCGTTTGGGACACCACCAGATCAAATCGTTGTGTACATATCTCTTATCAACATTGCTTGCATATAGATTACAAAGATGAAACACACACACGCACGCACACACACACACACACACTCACACAACCATACACACACACACACACACACACGCACGCACACACACACACGCACACACACACACACACACACACACACACACACACACGCGCACACACACACACACACACGCACACGCACACTGACACTATCTTTGTGTGAGCTTGGGAACGACAGTTACGGTACACATGCACTTTTGTGCATCCGTGTGAACTCGTGGTACCTCTGTGCTATTAAGGATTCAAACCTGTACTATCGGGGATCCATTAAGGTTTCCGAGACTGAGTTTCATTTCTATTGAATTGGTCTCGCGGAATAGCCGATTCTAAAATTTGCATAGGTAAAACGATCGCTTTTTTGGTACAAGCCTCTGGAGTAAATTTTGTGATTTAATGTTTTTGTGAACGGGAAACAATTGACAGGTGGCTTTATTCCATCTCCCTTTTTCCCTCCGCCGCGATGTAAATTTGAATAGTTGAAGGTGACGTTAGACACTAACTAAAGAAAGTGGGGCTGCCCGACACCCCTCGAGTTGAATGTGTTAATCTTGTGACACCGGCGCGCAGGATGTGGACGCTAAAACTGTGTTTTTGATTGGAATCTTTGAGGGAAGAAGACGTGTATTTTGTGCGTGTTTCCTTGATGCCGTTGTGTGACATGTCTGTCACGGGCTGACATCTTTTCGGGATGTGAGAATTCTTTTGCTGGTAGGTTAATACAATTTTCTTTCTGTAAATGGGTAAGCAGTGAGAAGAATAGTATGCTGCTTGGGGAAAGGATTTATTTGAATGTTCAAGTAGATTGTTTTGTGAGTTGGAATGTTTGGGAAGACTTTTGTTTGTTGAATGCTTTAGAAAACCGTTGTTTGAGAGAACGGTATTGTAGGCATGTTATTTGGTAGGAATGATGTGTTTTGTTGTTCAACGAGTTAGCTTGTGGTAGTTGAAATTGTTGATTTGTTTACGTATGCTTACGGCGTGCATTCTGTGGTTTGCAGGATGGTGGAGCGTGCGACGGGGTTCTTTTTAGACAGGTCTTTTCTTTCTAGAGGGGTCTAAGTTAGATTCAGGTCTTTTCTTTCTAGAGGGGTCTAGTTCGATTCAGGTCTTTTCTTTCTAGAGGGGTCTAGTTAGATTCAGGTCTTTTTCTTTTTTAGTGGGGCGTAGATTTGTTTTCGTAGACTAGATTTCGTTAGAGGGGAGCAGTTAGTTTAGTGGAGAGATTTTGGTCAGGTTTTGTTAGAGTTTTTGTAGATTTGGGTTTTTTTGAAGAATTGTTTTTAGGTTGTTTTTTTAGATTTCGTTTGTTTTAGATTAGAGTCTCATTGTGGTTTTTTGGATTAAAGTTGAGAGTGAGGATATAGAGTAGAGTGTAGTTTGGGGAAAGGATTTAGTGTGTTTTTAAAGGGTAGCTTTAGAGGGAGAATTTAGAATGTAGTTTTAGAGTGAGGAGTTGAGAGCGTTGTTTTTTTGAAGTTGTTTAGTCCTATAGTAATACATTGAAAGTTTTGTATTTGAAAGTAAACCCCCGTTATCCCACACATTCCCCATTTCATCGTATGGAATAAAAGAACCTGGTTAATATAACTTGTGTCGTTTGCTTGAGTGTTTGAGCTCGGTAAGAAAGAGGAAAGTAAAATGGCACTCGGTTACATTTGTAAAACGTTAAAACCCGACATGGCTTTTAAAAGTCGCTCCTTCACAAAATGCAGGAAACACACTGACTGAGAATACAGCTGTAGTAATCAAAATAGTTCGATAACTCGGTCGGGGTTCAGTTGTTAGTTGTGGAAGAGTTGCCCCCCTTGAGACGGAGGCGCGATACCCTTGCGATAGAACAAGAACAAAAACACTTCTTTATTTAACGAGGGTAATCTGGCCCTCGCCCTAAAGAGGGACTATAGTCTAAAATGGCAAAAGAATAAACAAGTAAATAAAACAACTGCTACATGATTATGAATAAACAGAAGTAAGAACATATTATACATTTACATACAATACATTGCATAAATGAAAAATGTTCATTTGACGTGATAAAATATTACAGAGTAGATTGCACTGGCGCAACAAAATCTGCACACACCATGTTCATTGACATACACTGCTTTCCATGAAAAGCACCGGTTGTTGGTTTCAACAACATTTCTAGTGAAACAAAAGAAGTTTATTTTGACTTCATGATATACGATTTATATCTGGTCTTAAAAAAAGGCGTTTGTGCTGGTAGTTTGTCGCAGGATTGTCGGAAGAGTGTTCCACAGACTGCTACCCGAATAAACTAAACTAGACTTGAATAGGTCAATCCGATGTAGAGGAGTGTTTAATCTCATCAATTGGCGTGAATTTTTCAACGTGAAATTGGAAAATATGGTTTCAGGTACACATCCATGAATAATTGTATGCATAATTAAGGGTACCTTTATTATAACCTAGCCTTGCCTTCAGAGGAAGAATGCCTAGGTGTATGTAGTCTAACTCAGATAGGGTTGCTTTCTTTAATAAGACTACTTTAAGCGCTCGTTTGTGTAATCTAATAAGTGGTTTGAATGAATTATCACTTGCCGAGTCCCACAAGGTAGACGCGTAATCAATAGCAGACTGAATATGAGCATTAACAAATAAAGTCCTGGCTCCCAAATTCAGAAAGTGCTTGATGCTAGATAATAGATACACTTTCTTGGACACGAGTTTAGAAAGTTGTTCGATGTGATGTGACCAAGACAGGTTATTAGCAATGGTCACTGCCAAAACTTTATGAGGGTAGACTACTTCAACAAGTGTATCAATAACCATTAGATCGGGAAATGATGAGGATAATTATGTTCTGGCGTTTTTGCCTAGTTGTTATTATCATGCATTTAGTTTTGTGTGGGTTAAGGGACATGTGATTTAATTAGCTCAGTCAATAGAAAGTCAATAGTAAGCTCACTTCTGAACGTTCTGTTTCACACACAAAACCCGTCACATCGATTTGGGCCCTGCACATTCAAATAAATCACTTCGACGCCACAGCCGCGTGCCTTCTCTGATTAGTGGTAACACGTACGTGTTCGCCTCAGCTTCAAGTAGATAATATCCCAATATAATATTATTCTATATTGCTGAACATGGCATTTTCACTGTCGCCAGTCGTGAATTGAATTACAAATCAAACATTTATTGTTTGCCCTTGGATAAAAGGAAGCAGGTTTAGGAAGTACTCAACCGGAGAGCCTACAGATGTTTTCACTCATGTTAGCGCAGGTGTTGCTTGGTTAGTCGCTGTACACATTACACGTCTTGGCGGTGTGTCACAGCAAAATAAAAGACGTTTTGTAAACTCGGTGACATTAATGTGAATATAGTCAACGATCTAAATATCCTTCAAAAAGTGTTAAAATAAACTTGTCTTGGTACATGGTGTACGTTTCAGTAAAGGAGCGACATGTCACGGCCCCTGGTTGGGTCTCTTCTCGTAGTTTGAGCCGTAGAGAGTTTCTTTGTCTCACATTTTGTGTTACATCATGCAATTTTGACTCTACTGAA
>NC_090251.1:34938183-34943183 GCF_037325665.1 Littorina saxatilis
AAGGGTTGTGGAGGGAACACACACAATACAGTTGAGCCACACACACAAACACACACACACACACGTGCGCGCGAGCGCACGCACGCACGTACGTATGTACGTGCGCACACACACACACACAGGGACGGGGGGGGGGGGGGGGGGGGGGGGGGGGGAGAGTGCACGGCCTTATGCAAAGCAGAACAGTTCCTTACACAAGCAGTTGCTCTTTCTATCGGTTGTCCTGACTGTGTCAGTGTATGTAAGTACATGTACTTTTCCACTTGTTATTCACAACCCTTTTCTTCTAACAAGGATATGTATCAACACATTTAAACATAAAAAACAAATAAATACAAAAATGATATGGAAAAAACCCTACTTTTATCAAGTAACAGACGCGTGGCCGGATGTATGAAAGTCAATCCACAATATTTTCATACATCCGGTTAACCGGATTTAGTAAAGACCGGATGTATGAAAGACAAAAAGTGGGTCCCGACGACTTTCTTACATCCGGTCTCGACTGTACACGCATGCTGGAGAAAAAAATCCCCCCAAAATGGGTAACGCTGTTTAGCCTACTGTATGCCAGCTCGCTTTCCCCAGGGAGAAAGCAGCCCGAATTTCAATGAGGGTAACATCACATGACTATATGAATCTTATCCTTTTCCTTATTCTTTTCCTTATCCTTATTCTTTTCCCTTACCCTTTTCCTTATACTTATTCTTTTCCTTATTCTTTTCCTACACCTATCTATCGGAAAGGGAGATAATTCTTTTCTTCTTCATTTTGGTTACACAAGTAAAAAGTACTACATAACACACACATAGTTATTGGGTATTATACTGCTTGGAAAAAAACCCAGCAGTTTCAAATCAGGTCTTTTGGTGTGTATGTTTTTAATCTAATCAAGTGAAAGACAATTACACAAACATACAACAACAACAAGCAAACGACAAAAGAACCAAATTGTTGACCTGTGCTCATCTTTGCTCTGCTTTCTTTTTCGTCGCCGCAGCACTATGACGACGACGACAAAAACGATGACAATAATCAGAGCGATGACGGCAACAGAAATGCCGATCATCAGGGTTAAGTCAAGACTTCCATCGCTGATCGTTGTTGCACTTGTTCCACCTGCAAGAAAATAAAGCAAACGTTTTAGTCCGAATTTCTTCAAACTTGCATACTGAACTCTGAACACATTTCATGTCGTTCTTATATTTAGTCAAGTTTTGACTAAATGTTTTAACATAGACGGGGAATCGAGACGAGGCTGGTGGTGTAGCATGTGTGTGTCTGAGTAGAGCGATTTTTAAAATATTGTTTTCATTTTTTGAATACAAACATGTATACATATGCCATATTTACTTTGAAAATGTACTCACAATTACCGAAATAAGGTAAATTAGGCACAACGTTCACCTATTTCGCAGAAACGAGCTGGGCTCGTCTCATTTTTTTCAGATTAAGGCTAGCAAAAACAGACTAGACTTAAAAACATGCATACACAAACATACAGGCAGATACATACACACAAGTAGACAGCCAGACAGATGGACAGGACAGGCAGACCCAAACGCACGGACCTACGTACAACCGTACACAAACGCAAACACACACACGCGCGCAAACACAAACACACACACACACACACATACGCACGCACACACACACACACACACACATACACACACACACACACACACGCACGCACGCACGCACACACACACACACACACACACACACACACACACACACTCACTCACTCTGTGTCACTGAAACCGTTGTAGGGGTTGTGTCCATGCAATCAGCAATAAAAGAAACAGTTGTAGCAGTCTCTGCTGGTGGCGATGATGGCGAAGGTGTTGGTTTGCAAGTGAACGATGCATTTGTTGTGTTCCCCGACGGAGTGGAGGATGAAGCGAGGGCTTGCACGTGGTACACAATATCGTCAACGCCTATTTCGTTGTATAGCGATCCACAAGCTCCACTCTCATTGGAAATTCTCTCGCCCTTGAAAACCATCTAAAGTTTTGGGAAAAAGACAATACAGAGCCTGGATTAAAAATGTGTTGTTCATGCAATAGTGTACGTTTGAACTGGAGGGTGACTCAAAAACAAATGCCATCCACATACGTGTTACTTGTACATGTGCTCAGCGTCTTACTTCATAATTATGATGTAAACTAACTTCAGCAAATGCATATACTCACCTTACACAGATTCCAATTGTTTGTGGAATGTGTTTCAAATTCAGGGATTAATCATAACACAGGAAGCGTACGTAACATTGAGTGGGCACTACACTCATCCGAGTTAAACATTTCAAATGATTACCTTCATGTCATCTAAAAGTCCTAGTATACAACACACACCCCAGATCATTAGTGATCACCTGAAGACAGCATTTTCAGCCAGGATCAACATGCGTTCGTATCACTGACAGTTTCGGAAGGGTCCTGTGGGACACAATTTGCAGAAAACGTTGGACCAGTCAGACAACAGACTAGACATGTGGAATGGTCACGCAAAAACTGAAGTTGTTGTGCACCAACCGTTTGTTTATTCGCTAAACACAAAATTGATCGAACAAATGACCCCTTCCGCGTTTCAGTCACACTCGTAAGCGGTGCGCAATATTTATTAATGACATTAACACATTCCTCAATGGGAAATGCCCCCTGATACTAGCTCTAATTGCTGTCTTCAAGTCACCGACAATCGAGGGTCAGATAAACCCAAGGTAACAAGCGTCAAGGGAGAAGAGATGGGCACCGCCCTCATAAAGCTGGCCCCAGAAAAGTGGAGATCTCTAACATCTCTCTCCCCTACGACCAGATGGTTATGGGACTACCTTAACCTTTACCTATTAAGCGTCTATCTTTTGGAAAGAGAGAATGCTTACTGTCCTACAGGCTAAATATTTCGCCTCTTTGGGACATGATCAGGGTTATATGATAATGTGAGCTTTTACGCCCTCACGGCTTTTGATGAGATACACAAGTGTATGCGTGTTCAGGTGGTATCAGCCATCTGCACTTATGATGTTTAGGATTCCTCTTGTATAACCAAGCAACCAAACAATCAAAGAGTGTCAATACTTAACCCCTATTCATACATAGAAAACATTAACGGCCCAGAACAACACAATTTGAAAAAACAGATGGACTGCTAAAACAAGGTTGGTAAGGGACAAGGCCGCTTTATTGTTATTTATTTAGGTGGTTTTTTTTAGAAAACAAGGCATTAGTCGTACATCGACCGGATGGTCTGTACATACACAGACACATACATGAAGCAGAAGCTTATCACAGAAAGCGTTGGTTGTCATACGTTTTCGTTTTATTTATTTGTATGTGTGGACACAATTACAAAGCGTTGGGTCGATCGACTTGTGAATGTCTTGTTGTAATGAAACTTAAAACGTTCATTTTTCTTTTTTTATTCAAATCTATAGATATAACTTATATTGGGCTTCTTCGAGAAAAAACACACAGTTTTCAACAGAAAAAAAGCTATTTGAAATCGACGCTTCTTTGGAATACACATCAACACTTTAATCAACAGGTAAAGACGTCTAAACTGTAAGTCTCTACTCATGTGATATGCAATGGAACCTCACCCAATGACCTTCTCAAATCTAAAAAAATCAATTCTAAAAGGGGAGAGAGTCTTGAAATAGAAGTACATTTACACAGGCTAAGAACAAAACATCTGAAAAAGGAGGTTCTTATTCAGGAGCCAGTCTTAAATTGGTGTGTCTTATCATAGGGATTCCACCGTATCGATAGACAACTCATTACCATGTGGGGCTCCTCTGAGCAGTCCACCTCTGTCAGTATCGAAGAAGAAAAGTTCGAAGCCGCTGTCGAGTTCCAAAGCAAGGTGCACGTGTTACTCGTGCTGGATCCACGAAACTGGAACAGTGACAACCTGCAGCCATCGCTCATCTGAAGGTAGTAGCCAAACTCCAGGGTGCAGCTGTAACCTGGCTGGGGCTGCAGCCATGGACTTGCAAATACGCCCTTGACTCCAGCATTGTAGCCACCAACATTGAGATAGGCATAGAAGTTGTTCTGGAGATGGTTATGACCTTCCGTCGAACATAATACAAAAGAAGAATCAGGACCATACACTTGTCTCATTTGTCATTACTTTTGTGGCAGGGCAAACTCTGACAAACTGCGACAGCGAATTTTGTAAAAAAATAAACTGCAACAGACCATGCTAATACTTTCAGCAAGCGGTCGTTCATGCGGCTACATAATTATTCAGGGCCTGCGACATGAGAGGAGAAAGAGGGAAGTTCTTGGAACAGGAGTATCACTATCTGTTTTACAACTTAAAGCTGCTTGCTTGTTGAAAATACATTCATGTCTATGCAAATAAACAATACATTTTACGAAAGTGGAAAATTTACTAAAGTGGCAAATTCACGTAATTTCCAACATTGGTATGATCCATAGGCAGATACTCAGCTTACAATTATGTTGTAGTTTCTTAATTTATCTTAACTCATAGATAAACATTCCTCCATTGGAAACACGGAACAAACTACTGCAAAGGTAAATGCTGAGTTGAAAGAAGTAGAAAGCTAACGTAAAAGTAATGTTAGAAATAAAATGCGTCAGCGTAGACTAGACGCATTCTGAAACTTCTGCTAAAGGATGACAAAATACACATGGCCTTTTTTTTAAAAACAGCATAGGTTAATGTTTATTATTGAACGAAAATGACTCCATCTTGTTACAAAAAGACGTAAACAAATATTTACACAAAAACAACGTTGCTACGGTCATTTATACGATGAAAATAACGAATTTATTCTGATCTCAGCAACACATGTTTGCACATACCCGCCGTAAATAACTTGTGATTGTGGTTTACATGAACAGCCAACAGATTACAATCCTTTTGCATTCCTAGTGTGATTGACACAGGATCGTCGAGTCTTTTGGACGCTTACGACCTTTTCAATTTCGTGAGACGATTCAGTCTTTTGGGAGGGCGTAATA
>NC_090251.1:34945683-34986337 GCF_037325665.1 Littorina saxatilis
AAAACATTCAGGGCAAAAACAACATTAAACACGATCAAATTACACGAAGACAACAACACCAACAACACCACCACCACCACCACCACCAACAACAACAACACCAGCAACAACAACAGCAACAACAACAACAACACCACCACCACCAACATATAACAACAACAACAACAACAACAACAACAACAACGACAACAACAGTCATATACCAAACCACTTATAGATCTATATAAATGCATGTGTTGTATTTATATACAAAAGGAAACTAATAACAATAACTGTTGAGGCCACATACACATATTATTCATTCGCTATAGGTATATAAGTACAATACTTACAAAACGACTTACCCATGAAGGCCTTGTCCAAGTGATAATGCAACGAGAATCACCACAAGTGAAACCAGCCTGTGAGCAAATACGAGATTCTTGGTAACCATCCAGCTGGTTATCGATGTCCTCATACAATCCATGCCTCGATCACTGCGTCACATTACAAATATATATCAATATCACATTTCATCAACATCTCTCACATGATTTGATATAATCATAATCCTTTCACATGTTTCTGTTCACCTTTTTTCCCCGTTTTGGACGTTCAGGCTTTGTCTTGTATGGTGTCATTCATCATTGTTGCCTCAGCTCAGAATTGTATTGCATAATTGCATAACCCGGTAACTTTTCATGGAAGTAGACTGTAGTAACTTATCAAATATCAATGCAGACAGGCGGACAGACAGACAGACAGAGGCAGGCAGAGATAGACAAACAGACAGACAGACACACAGACACTCAGACAGTCAGGAAGACAGAAAACAGACTGATTTCACCCACAAAGAAACCTTCTGTAGATAGTTTTTGTTACGGTTAACTTTGTAAGAATGTCTATACGCTCATTTTATGTCGACCATTACTTAAAAGAAACATTAAAATAAAACATGAACAAGAATCTAATATGCCATATAGCATAATAGTCAGTGTTGCTTGGCTAGTAGCTTCATTAGCCCTTGAGTAAAAACATTTCATAGAAGCGTAAAATAAACAAAGCTTAAAGTAATGAAATCGGCCTTACCGTCACTAGGAGTGCTTGTACACTACAATCTCTTGAGAAACCTCCTGCTCTGCGAATAACCATCTCAAAACTATAGTCATAAAAAAAGAGACAACAAAACAAAACAAACATCGAGCCAATGCCGATGCGCAGTATTAAAACAAGTGCAACCAAAAGCGGAGGAAATCATGGATACGCTGATAAGTCGATCTTTACGAGTACTTGCACACAACTAAAAATGTAAAGCTCTTGAGTTATCGCTTTCTCTATAAATACCTTCTGGTTTGTACATTATGAATCGTCCGCCACGTTATCATTGTGTCTCTAAGAGAACATGTATAAGTTTATCTTGATTTCCTACTGTTTTATATAGTAAATTCTATGGTTTTGTAAACATGTATCTGAATAAATTACTGTGTAAACCAAATATCATTTCGAAATCAGCCACACTATGCAGAGAAGAAGTCGTCGAGCCAACACCGATGCATAAGATAAAACCAAATGCAAACCCAAGGACAAGAGGAGACGTGTTATGCAGCAAAAGGCTAGAACCAGGAAGTAAAACAAATAGAGTTATGAAAGGCGGCACAAAATGCCCTTTCACGTTTGAAAATTAAAATGGTCCATGCTTCGGCGCGTTTGAAGGGTAAGTGTGTGTGCGTGTGCGTGTGTGTGTGTGTGTGTGTGTGTGTGTGTGTGTGTGTGTATATTGATTGATATATGTGTGTGTGTGAGTGTGTATATGTGTTTGTGTGTGTGTATGTGTGAGTTTGTGTGTGTGTGTGTGTGAGTGTGGTTTGTGTGTGTGGTTTGTGTGTATGTGTATGTGTGTGTGTGTGTGTGTGTGTGTGTGTGTGTGTGTGTGTGTGTGACTGTGTGTGTGTTTCTGTGTGTTTCTGTATCTGTTAACTAATAGAACAGTCGGTAATTGCAACGTTGAATGTTTACAATTGTGTTTGCAAGAGTGCAACTTCAGCAGAGTTCTATGAGTCTTGTTTGGGTCTTTTTATATTTAGTCAAGTTTTGACTAAATATTTTAACATCGAGGGGGGAATCGAGACGAGGGTCGTGGTGTATGTGTGTCTGTCTGTCCGTCTGTCTGTCTGTCTGTCTGTCTGTGTGTCTGTGGGTGTGTGTGTAGAGCGATTCAGACTAAACTACTGGACCGATCTTTATGACATTTGACATGAGAGTTCCTGGGTATGATATCCCCGGACGTTTTTTTCATTTTTCCGATAAATACCTTTAATGACGTCATATCCGGCTTTTTGTAAAAGTTGAGGCGGCACTGTCACACCCTCAGTTTTCAATCAAATTGATTGAAATTTTGGCAAAGCAATCTTCGACGAAGCCCGGGGTTTGGTATTGCATTTCAGCTTGGTGGCTTAAAAACTAATGAGTGAGTTTAGTCATTAAAAATCGGAAACTTGTAATTAAAATTATTTTTTTATTAAACGATCCAAAAACAATTTCATCTTATTCTTCGTCATTTTCTGATTCCAAAAACATATGCATATGTTATATTTGGATTAAAAACAAGCTCTGAAAATTAAAAATATAAAAATTATGATCAAAATTAAATTTCCGAAATCTTATTCCTTGTCGGTTCCTGATTCCAAAAACATATAGATATGATATGTTTGGATTAAAAACACGCTCAGAAAGTTAAAACGAAGAGAGGTACAGTAAAGCGTGCTATGAAGCACAGCGCAATCGCTACCGCGCCAAACAGGCTCGTCACTTTCACTGCCTTTTGCACTAGCGGCGGACTACGTTCAGTTTCATTCTGTGAGTTCCACAGCTTGACTAAATGTAGTAATTTCGCCTTACGCGACTTGTTACATTTAGTCAAGTTTTGACTAAATGTTTTAACATAGAGGGGGGAATCGAGACGAGGGTCGTGGTGTATGTGTGTCTGTCTGTCTGTGTGTGTGTGTAGAGCGATTCAGACTAAACTACTGGACCGATCTTTATGAAATTTGACATGAGAGTTCCTGGGTATGATATCCCAAGATGCTTTTTTCATTTTTTTGATAAATATCTTTGATGACGTCATATCCGGCTTTTCGTGAAAGTTGAGGCGGCACTGTCACGCTCATATTTTTCAACCAAATTGGTTGAAATTTTGGTCAAATAATCTCCGACGAAGCCCGGACTTCGGTATTGCGTTTCAGCTTGGTGGCTTAAAAATTCATTGATGACTTTGGTCATTAAAAATCTGAAAATTGTAAAAAAAAAATAATTGTTTTTATAAAACGATCCAAATTTACGTTCATCTTATTCTCCATCATTTTCTCATTCCAAAAACATATAAATATGTTATATTTGGATTAAAAACAAGCTCTAAAAACTAAAAATATAAAACTTATGATCAAAATTAAATTTTCGAAATCAATTTAAAAACACTTTCATCTTATTCCTTGTCGGTTCCTGATTCCAAAAACATATAGATATGATATGTTTGGATTGAAAACACGCGTACGCTCAGAAAGTTAAAACGAAGAGAGGTACAGAAAAGCGTGCTATCCTTCTCAGCGCAACTACTCCCCCGCTCTTCTTGTCAATTTCACTGCCTTTGCCGTGAGCGGTGGACTGACGATGCTACGAGTATACGGTCTTGCTGCGTTGCATTGCGTTCAGTTTCATTCTGTGAGTTCGACAGCTACTTGACTAAATGTTGTATTTTCGCCTTACGCGACTTGTTGTTTGTTAGTGTAACGCTAAATGAAAGAGTACTTTGTTCTGGTAATATATGCGTTAATTGTGCAACCCCTCAACGAGAAAGTAAGAATATATATTTATGCAACGAGAAAAAGCATTTGAGGTCCATGATTTTTCCTTTCGCATTATACGTGTTTAGAAATGTCACGATTTTTCCTCAGGGGACTACAAGCGTACAATTTTGCAATCCAGTCCTACCACTTTTTCCTTATCAGCTCATGTCCGTGTAGAGAAACCAAGTTCAACAAAACAAAATACATACATAAGCGGTGTGCGACCACTTTTATACACGATGGCAACAAAACCTCGTCGTCTCAATCAAGCCTTGTATTGCTGTTGGTTTCTTTTTTTGTCTACCCTTTTTCTGTTTGAAAGCTTTTGTGCTTGGTTGTTTGTTTAAGTTCTGTTGTCCTCCCTGCACTGCTTTTGAATGAACATATGTAAATGCTTAAACTTAGACGAACTGTGTTATCTCAGCTTCGATCCCATCGAAACACGCAGATTGACACACACGCAGACAGACACAGACAGACACACACATAGCCACGCCCTGACCCACACACACACACATACACATACACACTCACACACACACACACACATACACACACACACACCCACCCACACACACACGCACGCACGCACGCACACGCACCCACGCACAAACGCACGCACACACACACACACACACGCACGCACGCACACACACACACACACACACACACACACACACACACACACACACACACACACTCAACATAAAAACGCGCCGAAGCATGGACCCGTACACACACTCAGACCAGGATAACCGTGGTGTCATATTGAACATAAAGTCGACCAGAGAAAAGGTGCTATTCTACCGATACAAACTAATAATTATCTTCCTTGATTGTGCTTATGGGCAGAATATACCTGCGCAGTTTCAGCGGCACAGGCGACGCACTGCCTATTAGTTATGCCGCGATAGGGATTATGACGAGTACTTGGCCTGTTTTCCTTTCACGCAACGTGTAGCGGGCTGGGATACTCTGCAGTGCCTCGTCGGTATCCTTAGCGGATTATTACTTTATTCAGTTATTCTGCAGCATTTCTGCATAATGTCACCTTTCGCGAGAGCAACGTTTTTTTCTGCAGTAAAACAGTTTTACCGCAGTAAAATTGAAATCAAGAATGCTGCAGTAAAACGGTGATGTTGTTTTACTGGAGAAAAACTGTTTACACTTTTTCTTTAGCATTTTGGCATTATTCAGTTATTCTGCAGAAAAAACAGAAATGCTGGAGAAAAACTGTCTTTTCTGCAGCATTTCTGCATAATGTCATTTTTCGCCGAAGCAAGGGGTTTTTCTGGAGCAAAACATTTTACTGCAGTAAAATTGAAATCAAGAATGCTGCAGTAAAACGGTGCTGTTGTTTTACTGCAGAAAACCTGTTTACACTTTTTCTGCAGCATTTTGTACTGGCTCATTATAATGTTGGAGCACGCGAGCCCCCCTCTGTCGAGAGATGGACTCATCCAGAATTACCAATAGTTGTTTATTGGTACACTGCGGAACAAACTATTATACTATCCCAGGGGGCGACGAATACAAACGCTACTTTACAAGGTCGTTCGTTTTTCTCCAGAAAAACTGTCACAGACTATTCTGAAGAAAAAGTTAATCGCAATAATGCTGCAGAAAACCAAGTAAACATTATGCTTCAGAAAAACTGTTTTACAGCAGTAAGAAACGTTGCTTCGGCGAAAGATGACATTATGCAGAAATGCTGCAGAAAAGACAGTTTTTCTCCAGCATTTCGTTTTTTTCCAGAATAACTGAATAATGTCATAATCCGCCAAAAGCCAGTCCAAAATGCTGCAGAAAAAATGTAAACAGGTTTTCTGCAGTAAAACAGCAACACCGTTTTACTGCAGCATCCTTCATTTCAATTTTACTGCAGTAAAATGTTTTGCCGCAGAAAAAAACGCTGCTTCGGCGAAAGATGACATTATGCAGAAATGCTGCAGAAAAGAACGGGTTTTCTCCAGCATTTGTCTTTTCTGCTGAGTAACTGAATAAAGTCATAATCCGCTAAGGATACGTCGGTCCTGCTGAAGTTACATAGGTGAGCTTAACAGTTCGCTTGATTTCGATCACACCTGTCTACGCATATTTCTGTTGCGTATGCAGAAAGGCGTGTTGTTGTTTTTAGCAACGCTATAACTTGAGGACATGCCATTCGCGCAATGTTTTTTCTTTTGTGTTATGTACACTGGAGGCAATTCTAAATCAATTATGTACAATTCATGCCGTGATAAATTCAGGAATCCTTGGCTTGATTTTGTTTCTCCTCGGTTTTTTTCCTGGTTATAAGACGTTAACTGCGAAGCAAAACGTCCGAATGATAATATGATAAACTGACCTTTCTGGCTGAAGACAGGTGCGTGCAAGACAGCGTACATAAAAAAAAGTTGAAACAATAGAAACAGTAATTGCTTTATGAGCCCGCGTTAGCGTTCGTAGAGAACAATGAGTTTTGAGATTGTGTCAAAGGGCATACTATGTTAGTCAACAATTCAACCATCATTCACATATTTTTAGGCTGTCATTTAGAACTTCGAAGTTAACATCGTTGATTGACGCCCGAACATAGTCTTATTGAATGTTTACGAAGCGAAGCAGCTTGGGAGGGTGTGGAATACTCATTGATTGACTTCCATTTGAAATTCGAGGTTATCACGGTTGATTGACAACCGACAAAAGCTTAATATAAGCCCGACGGAGCGAAGGATGCATGGCCACACATTCATTTCCACATCTCCAGTGTTGAGCTTTCATCAAATGAGTTATCATTTCACAAACTAGGAGACTATAAAACTCGGACCTACCAACCAAGTAATCACAACCAGCCAACCAACAAATTAACCAAGCAACGAAGTGACCAACCACCCACCCAACCAACCAACTAAGCAAACACACAAACACATTTAGATGACGAAAATTCTGAGTTTTATGTGAATCAAATTTGAAAACAAGTTTGCACTTAAGGCAAGCTAGCGGGTAAGCGACCAGATATACATAGACAATAAACTAACATCAAGAAGAAAAGTAAACGCAGATTATTTACTGTAAGCAACGATTATGTTATGCTTATACAACTTAGACAAAATATGGCACATTAAAAAGAACATAGAGTTCTTATCTGCATGCATGACACGCACACGTAGGTATGCAATGCAATGCAAGTGTGTGTGTGTGTGTGTGTGTGTGTGTGTGTGTGTGTGTGTGTGTGTGTGTGTGTGTGTTTGTGTGTGTGTGTGTGTTTTATTTTCCCCAGTTTAGCACTACAATGTAATGATAATAGAAAACAATTATTAATGTGAATACTCTGTAAGTTGCCTGTGTGCCACTTCTGTTTCCAAATATATATCTCCATCTAATGACTCCTGAATATAGCGTCAACAGTGAGTATTAATAACGTCTAGGTTCTTTCAAACTATGCACATGGAACAACAAAAGCAATCGAGACAAGTTTGCACTTACTGTAAATACAATTGTTTGGGCGAACATGTTATGCGAGTCAAATCACAAAATATGATAAGAAAAGACAACACACGAGCTTGAGTAACAAACACAATTAATTTCGATCAAAATAAATATCATATCCAAATTCCACTAAAATGATTAACGCAGAAGTTATGCTGAAGTTTTATAAGAATAATAATAACTGGACATTTTTAAGTGCCTAACCTATGTCTTTAGGCCCTTTACAAAAGAACATATACAGAATAGAACAATTAAATGTACAACCTACATAAAATCAATCAATCAATATGAAGCTTATATAGCGCGTATTCCGTGGGAACAGTTCTAAGCGCTTGTCGAAGAGTTGTCAACACGGGACTAACAAAGAAACTAACATCTACAGACGGACACGAACCCTATCACACACTAGCAAACCCTGATAAACATACAACAAACAACTGTTTAACAACAATGTACACATCAATAGCTAGGTCCAAACAAAATAATATTAAGCAAAAAGGAAAACACCTCTCGCAGAGCACAGCACAAGAATGTCTATTTGGGCACAACACATCACGTCGAACATGAAAGTCGCAGCCAGCTACGGGAAGAACTGAGTCTTCAACCTACTCTTGAACGCGTCAAGAGAGGGGCTCTGGCGAAGCTCAAGCGGCAGGGAGTTCCAGACGGAGGGGCCCGCGGAGGGAAATGCACGCTGACCAGCAGATGCTTAAAGGTCCGTATGGTTAAACAATTAACCATACGGACAAAAAATCACAACATGTACTGTTCACACAGTTTTAATGCAGGTAATACTTCGTAGAACTTAACAGTCCACAAAGTTCAAAAACAACACCACACTTTAAAACAGCATTCCTCTGTTGCAGGGCTTCACACATAATTATTAAATATCACATGAAGTACATTTAATATTGTTCGGAGTATTAAAACATATTCACATGTTAAAAAACACCTGTCCAATGTAAATGCATACACTTGTTCTAATCTTAAAATAAATGAATATTCAACCTGAAAACAGCTTCGATACATTTCATGGCGCTCTGAATTAACAACTCTTGAAAAGGTGCAATGAGCGTGAACACGATATATGGAGAACATATACGAATACATAAACATAAATCAATGCGTTTTGAAGGGAATATTACATTTACAGTCTAAATACGAATTAGTATACATAACAATCGTATGCTAACCCTGTGAGTATCTGCATGTCACTAGGCAAGAGTACAAAATCCAAAACAAAGAAGCAATGTACAATAATATTGCTCTGTTGTCGTGATTCTGTTATATTTCAACATATGATACAATTATTTACAGCATGTACAGATCTCAATAGAACAATATTATTGTTTGATATTTCACATTTTACATGCAAACTCCAATTTGAACAAATCCTACTCCGAACATTTAGCAAACCCTGTGTGCATATAGACTGGTGATATCAAATAAAAAGTTAACATAGTGAATGAAAACAGTTATATTCAGTTTGAACAGTCAGTTGGATGTACAGTACCCGGCGAAAGAAACGCAACTCATTCGTGCCCACTGTTGCAAGTGATTTTTCGTCATTTTCAAATTGTCGTAACATATTAACCAGATAAGGTAAATCAAAAAGAAAAACAGATTCGTGGAGGAAATTTAACTGGCTCTATGATTAGTGCATAGTATTTAATCGTTTTTGTTCTTTACTTTTCTTTTTTTTATAAATTGTGTTATACAGGGTATAGGGGTCAAGCGAGTCGTGATTGTAGGCAAACGTGTCACTTCGACACGCTACAAAAACCGTACAAATGCATGTTTTTTAACAAGATAAAGACACACCGGCACGCACACACACACACACACACACACACACACACACACACACACACACACACACACACACACACAAGATAAAGACACACACACACACACACACACACACACACACACACACACACACACACACACACACACACACATACGCACAGTCTCTGAAAACGAAGACGCAGGCACTGGTGAACTGTCAACCAGCATAGTGCATACCCGGACATGATTATAAATGGTTGGCCAACCGCTGGTTCATGTCAACATTGTCCTGCCTTTCTATGCACACTATTTGCACAATTATGTAAATTATGGCGGCGTGAATTATGCAATAGCTCCAAATGTGCCCATGTGTGTTGTGAAAGTTTCGTAAATTTTTTTTCTCAAAATAAACAGGGAAAGAGAAAAAAGATCTGCGTGAATAACAAGTGCAAATTTTGGGATTACCCAGGATAAAATTACACCCTTGGCTTGTATTCATAAACGTTATATTTTCGAAGCCCGGCTTCGCCTGGGTGTTAGCAGAACCCTAAAGCATTTTAAGACGTGTGCTATTCAACTATTATCAGAGTTACCTCCCTTCTTTCGATAACAAAGAAAGAGTTACTTCCCTTTGCTTCTAGACATTTCCAGAGCGTCCTTATCCAGTCCACATAACTCAGCATCGAACTCCACTTTTAGCTGTATTTGGGAATTAAACAATTTAAAACAACCCATCCAAAATAGAGAGTGAATATGTGTGTGTGTGTGTGTGTGTGTGTGTGTGTGTGTGTGTGTGTGTGTGTGTGTGTGTGAGAGAGAGAGAGAGAGAGAGAGAGAGAGAGAGAGAGAGATAGAGGGGGGGGGGGGGGGAGAGCGAGGGACAGAAACAGAGACAGAGAAGTAGGTTCATATTATCTCAACAGCTGTGAATGTGACTGTACTGATCCGCATCAGCCTCTCTCTTCTGATCCCGTGTCCAGTCTTCACCGTGCAGCTCACTGTACTCGTCCGGGTCGCTCACGTGATCATAGTGACTCCCCTGAACCTTCTGCTCGGCTGCTGACTCTCCTCTGACGTCAAGCTCGTTGTACACGTCACCCGAAAGGACAGACGCTGCGGTCTTGTCGTGGTCTTCGTCATGATCAACAACTTCATATACAGACGCTTCAGATTTTGTAGCTTCTGGCGAAGACTGCGCGGGAATAGTGTTCTTGGCCAAAGAATACTCTGTGTCGTCTTGAAGGCGCGCCTGCTTCTTGTCTGCTGACTTTTTGGTGTGATCCTCGGTGATATTTTCGTAACCAGGCTTTCCTTTTGCGGCGGTTCGCTTTCCTTTGGCTGCTTGTTTACTTGCGTGCATTGTGCGCGAGCCATCGGCGATCGCTGCAGCTTTACCTGTGGTAGGATTTGACATGGTTTTGGTTGGAGGAACAGCGTACTCGTCTTCGTCATTCGGGGATTCGACTCTACGTGGAGAGGTGTCGTCGGAGTTCGGAGTAGCTTTGGGAACCTGGTCGTCATGTGTGTGGTCATATGTGTCATCCTGGTCCTTCTGGTTCAAGGGGCGAGCTTGTGTGTGGTCGTAGGTGTCATCGAAGCCTGGATACGAAGTAGAGCCTGCCTGGTTTTTCACAATATTGTCTTGAGGTCCTGTGTGGTTGTAGGTGTCGTCGGACGTAGCTTTAGAGTTCTGCAGATGCAGTCGATCTGATTTTGTATGGTCGTAAGTATCATCGGTGGAGGGCGCAGAAGCCTCGTTCTTGGTTCCTTTGAAGTTTGCCCCATTGTAGTAGTCATGGCTGCCATCTGACTTTATCTCATTAGCAGGCGGTTCTGCGAATTCGTAGACACTGTCTTGTTTGCTGTTTTCACCGTTCTTTGCTACTTCTTTCGTCTGATCGCCAGTTGTTGCCAGTTCGTAAGCATCCTGAGAGTGGTTGTTCCCGGGATGTCTCAGGTTCTGGTGAGTGTGTTTGGGGAGTCCTGCAGAATTCACAGCAGTGGCTAGGTTCACGTAGGGTTCTTCTGGTGCATTGTAGATGTGGTCTGTATCCTCGTCGCTTTGCATTTGCGCGCCTGGCGTTTGGACTGTAAAATATATAATCACAAGTCGCGTAAGGCGAAAATACAACATTTAGTCAAGCTGTCGAACTCACAGAATGAAACTGAACGCAATGCAATTTTTCAGCAAGACCGTATACTCGTAGCATCGTCAGTCCACCGCTCATAGCAAAGGCAGTGAAATTGACAAGAAGAGCGGGGTAGTAGTTGCGCTGAGAAGGATAGCACGCTTTTCTGTACCTCTCTTCGTTTTAACTTTCTGAGCGTGTTTTTAATCCAAACATATACCTCTCTTCGTTTTAACTTTCTGAGCGTGTTTTTAATCCAAACATATCATCTCTATATGTTTTTGGAATCAGGAACCGACAAGAAATAAGATGAAATTGTTTTTAAAACGATTTCGGAAATCTAATTTTGATCATAATTTTTATATTTTCAATTTTCAGAGCGTTTTTAATCCAAATATAACATATTTATATGTTTTTGGAATCAGAACATGATGAAGAATAAAATAAAAATAATTTTGGATCGTTTTATATTAAAATAATTTTAATTACAATTTTCAGATTTGTAATGACCAAAGTTATTAATTCATTTTTAAGCCTCCATACTGAAATGCAATACCGAAGTCCGGCCTTTGTCGAAGATTGCTTTGCCAAAATTTCAATCAATTTGATTGAAAAATGAAGGTGTGAGAGTGCCGCCTCAACTTTTACAAAAAGCCGGATATGACGTCATCAAAGACATTTATCGAAAAAAATATAAAATACATCCGGGGATATCATACCCAGGAACTTTCATGTAAAATTTCATAAAGATCGGTCCAGTAGTTTAGTCTGAATCGCTCTACACACACACACGCACAGACACACACACACACACATACACCACGACCCTCGTCTCGATTCCCCCTCTATGTTAAAACATTTAGTCAAAACTTGACTAAATGTAAAAATAAAACTTACGTCAGGACTGGAAATAATTCGACTCAATTCCTCTATCAGTCTGCTGTGAGAGATTTCTTAGAACTGTTCGATAGTTGCTGCATGTCGACCATTATGTCCGACTCTATGTCTGTCTGTCTGTCTGCCTTTCTGTCTGTCTGTCTGTTGGTATGTATGTCTGTCTGTCTATCTGTCTGTCTGCCTTTCTGTCTGTCTGTCTGTTGGTATGTATGTCTGTCTGTCTATCTGTCTGTCTGTCTGTCTGCCTGTCTGCCTTCCTATCTGTCTGTCTGTGTTTCTCTTTGTCTCTGTCTTTCTCTGTCTGTCTGGGTGTCTTTGTATCGGTCTCTCTCTTGTCTCTATCTGTCTGTCTGTCTGTCTGTCTGTCTGTCTGTCTGTCTGTCTGCCTGCCTGTCTGTCTGTCTCTCTCTCTCTCTCTCTCTCTCTCTCTCTCTCTCTCTCTCTCTCTCTCTCTCTCTCTCTCTCTCTCTCTCTTAAACTAACATGTGCACTTTCAAAACATATTTTACCTTCTGCATGAATAATGCTTCAAACATAATTGTTGATCGTCTTCGCAAAACACATTGCAATACATGTTGTAATGCAAGCAAACAAACCTTTGCTGTTTTCATTGAAAACCCAATTAGGTGCTTACCTAATGTGGCGTGGCACTAGTTATTGGCTATAGTTGCATTACCTTAGTGTAAACCGTCATAACAAATATTGAGTAGCATTTGATAGTAAAAAGCAGCACCATTAAACAACGTAAACAAAACATACCTGAAGTTATGAATTGGTCATCGGGCACATAGCCAGAGTTGGAAACCGCTCTTCGAGTGCTGTTCGGAGAGGCAGATCTGCAAGGACAACAGAATTCAGAGAGTTCACGAATTGTTTACCCTATCCATTTGACAACAATCTTGAGACTATGAATTATGTGCACATCTACGGTATTGGGGGAAAATTTGAAAACCTGTAACCTACATCATTTTAAACTGCTACTCTCTTTGAGGCTTAAATTAATATATATTGTGTATGAACGGTTACGCGTTTGAAGAAGGTAACTATATGGTCTGCTTTGTAACAAACTTGTAAATGATATCTGGACCGCAAAACAGCTTCTTAACAAATGGTGCTCCACAGTCGTTCACGTAAAATCTTGATTATCTCCCTTTCTTCATAACCCCAGGTAACGCATGCCTGTCCACCACATAATTCAGTTCTTTGAATATCATAGGCGATTGTGAAAGACCAAATAACGATGAGGATGCTTGGTTCTGCTGGACAGTTAAAAACGAAAGAAAAACTTGTAAGCCTATCTCCGCAATTTACGAATCGGTTATTCTTTGCTTTAATTTGCATAACACATGACGTAACACCAACATATTACTTCCTCACTACTAACAGATATAAAAGGATATTTGTTATTGTCTTGTGCCTTTTTATTTATTTATTTATTTATTTAATGATCGATCTATTTATTTATTTATCTATTTGTTAACTTGTTTATATATTTATTAATTAGTTATCATTTATTTATACATAGATTGATATATGTATTTATTTATGTACTTATGTATTTATTTATCGATTAACACAGGTAAAAAGAAGGAAAGTAACTAACAGGCGCTTGGTTTTTCTGAAGTAATGTGCCAGCCAAGTTTTCGTTTTATCACCGTCATCATTGCGTCTTCTTAAGATGATGATGATGACGACAACAGCGATGACGACCACGACCAGGATGGCAGCAATGGTGATACCAGCAATAGAGGCAGAGCCAATGCCTTCTGTGTTGTTACTGACAAGTGCGTCTGATGCTGTGCTGTCTCCTAGAGAGAGAGATATAGAACATAGGTGGTGCATTTGTTGCTATAATACTTACTTTTAAAGCACAAGCAATACCAGCGAGTAATGTGGACCTGCACTTTTGTCCTGTCGCTTGCAGGTGGGGGCGTAATGTTTTTGTGGTTTTTTTGGGGGGGAGACAGAGTAGAAACATATATGTGTGTGTTTGTGGGTGTGTGTGTGTGTGTGTGTGTGTGTGTGTGTGTGTGTGTGTGTGTGTGTGTGTGTGTGTGTGTGTGTTCATGTTCTTGGGTTACTCCAAAAAAACAATGGTCCAATTGATACGTATACAAGTATACAATCATATTTACCTTGTACCTGTGTACTCATGGACGTAGAAAAGATAGTCAGTGTGGTAGCTGTGGCGGTTGTTGTAGGATGAGAAGTAGGAGGAGGTTTGCCGGGTTCCACATGGTACAGGATATTGTCCACGTAGATTGCATTGTTTCCATTATCACCACAGGCGTAATCTTCGTTGGAAATTCTCTCACCTTTGAAATATAGCTAAACAGAAATTGGATTCACCAATTATGCACGACATTGAAATAAAAAAGACGTACATTTTGATATGATATACGACCTGTGTTAGCACAAAACGGCTTTAAAACCCGTTTTGTGGCATCTGAGAGGAACATGACACCTTCACCGTTCAGCTTGCCATAAGTTCACTGTTAGACTCATTAGATTCAAATTAGATGTTTGTTTCCAATGACATGCAAAACTTGTTTCGTTTCAGTCTTTCTGATTGTGTGTTAATTTTAACGCGGGAACATTGATTTTGCGAATTTGATTTTTGGGGTGCCTGTGTTGAATGTACCACTGTATAGATAACACCGTACAACGTACAATCAATGTGTTTGTTACATAAGGTAGGGGATTGATTTGCCTTCTAAGTCATTACTGGTTTTACAATAAATGGCCTCATCACAAAGATCGGCACTTAAACGTATCAGCCATGAAACAATTCTAGCCAACCACCACGCAAACGTCGGAGTGATAATCAGTGTATCGCTCATGTGCACTTTCCTTCCCTGGTACATTTCTTGACCTATTGCCACACATTAAACATGAACTGGGTTATATTTATGTCAAATACTTTCCCCAAATTTTGAGACAAACAGAAAATCGAATTGCTTTCTTCCTGGAGAAAGCAAGCTATCAAATTGTATGACACTACCTATTGTTTTGTAAGATTGTTGACATGTGAAGAACTGGCAGTGTTAAAAATAGGGTTGATACAAATAAAAACATAAATCTTGGCTGAATCTAAAAGAAAAATACTTTGTGTCATTCGGCTTGTCGGTTTTAATTAACCATTTAAGTTAACCTTGATTGATGGACACACACATACAGAAGAAAGGAAACACACAACAAAACAGCACACACAAAAACATGCAAACAAGCAAACACACATTCTTTCTAACACAAAAGAGCCCACGCGCATCTATTTGTTCCCGGTGTAGGATCCGGTCCGGTCCCCCCTCTGAAGTAGTCCACCGGGGGACCAATTCGTGGCAAAAACTGCACTATAATGGTCCCCCCTTTGACATCCAGCCTCGTTTTCGACTGTCCCCCTGGGAGATTTTGGTCCCCCCTCGCATCCAAAATAGGCCCCCTCTCGAACTGGTCCCCCTCTTTTCTAACCAATGTAGAGCTATGTCAGTATTTATTTTAACTTTATTGTTATAGTGTGTGTCAACTCAGTAGAAAACGTGACTCTGGATCTCTCTCACTCTCTCTCTCTCTCTCTCGCCCCCCACACTTTCTCTCCTCCCCCCATCTCTCAAACACACACACACACACACATTATGCACGCACGCACGCACGCACGCGTGCACACTCAGTGGGTCAAGGTTACAGTGTCAAATCTAAACTTTTAAAAGTGATTTAACTTCGTAGATTTGCCGTTCTATGTAGCCTATACTTTTGTTTTTTATTTTCTCTTTTCTTTTTTTTGTGGGATGAGAAAACGGTCGCCACGCTTCTTGACACGTCACGTGACTCGTGTCAAAGATGCCTATAATTATAAGTCCACGACAATTCATTCCGTCAGCCAGTCTTAGTTTTTCATTGACTATCATCATGGACGACACTCTGTAAGACAACGTGTTGAACTATTTGAAAAATGGCACTTACCCTCTACTGACATAGCTCTACATTGGTTAGAAAAGAGGGGGACCAGTTCGAGAGGGGGCCTATTTTGGATGCGAGGGGGAACCAAAATCGCCCAGGGGGACCAGTCGAAAACGAGGCTGGATGTCTAAGGGGGGACCATTATAGAGCAGATTTTGCCACGAATTGGTCCCCCGGTGGACTACTTCAGAGGGGGGACCGGACCGGATCCTACACCGGCATGAGAACCGCTCTCACTCATTAAAAACAGGAAATCAAAGAAAACTTTGAAAATACGCATTACCTTGTACATGCCTCCTGTGCAATTCAGATCAAATGAAAAGGTCTCATGAAAGAAAGAAGCTGTTGTTGTATTCCATAACCTTGAGCATGTATCGCCTTTTCTTTGGAGAAGAGACAACCTGCAGCCATCATCTTTTTCAAGGTAGTATTGAAACTGCAGTCGACACCGATATCCTGGTAGCTGAGGTTGCAGCCAAGGACTTTCCAACACACCTTGGTCTCCTGTGTGATGACCTCCGACGTTCAGACTGGTGAAATATTCCCACGACCAACGATTCGCCCAGTAATCTTGAATCAACCCAAATCACTACACTTTCAGCACAATGAGATACCGACAGACAAACCAAAAACACACCCAAGGACAGACACATACACCACACAAATACAGAGACACATGGACACACACACACACACACACACACACACACACACACACACACACACACACACACACACACACGTACGCGCACACACACACGCGCGCACACTCACAGACACACATTTAGGACGATCAGCGAGACTCACTGAAAATAATTGAGACGGAAAACAAACGAACTGACAAAAACACAAGTGTGCATACATAAGGGAGGGCCCCATAGGGGGGGTATCATCACGATCACGGGAAGGGAAATTTTAGCTTTCACGATCACAGTTACCTTGATTTTTGTTTTCACGATCACGAACACCAGTGGCAAATCACGGTCACGGTAAAAGTTGCATGTACACAATTACAAAGCACGTGTCAAAGTAAACACAACCACACAGTAATTCGCTCCTCTGGATCTATTGTTTATTCAACACAACACTTTTTTATATTTAGTCAAGTTTTGACTAAATATTTTAACATCGAGGGGGAATCGAAACGAGGGTCGTGGTGTATGTGCGTGTGTCTGTGTGTCTCTGTGTGTGTGTAGAGCGATTCAGACTAAACTACTGGACCGATCTTTATGAAATTTGACATGAGAGTTCCTGGGTATGAAATCCCCATACATTTTTTTCATTTTTTTGATAAATGTCTTTGATGACGTCATATCCGGCTTTTCGTGAAAGTTGAGGCGGCACTGTCACGCCCTCATTTTTCAACCAAATTGGTTGAAATTTTGGTCAAGTAATTTTCGACGAAGCCCGGACTTCGGTATTGCATTTCAGCTTGGTGGCTTAAAAATTAATTAATGACTTTGGTCATTAAAAATCTGAAAATTGTAAAAAAAAATAAAAATTTATAAAACGATCCAAATTTACGTTTACCTTATTTTCCATCATTTGCTGATTCCAAAAACATATAAATATGTTATATTCGGATTAAAAACAAGCTCTGAAAATTAAATATATAAAAATTATTATCAAAATTAAATTGTCCAAATCAATTTCAAAACACTTTCATCTTATTCCTTGTCGGTTCCTGATTCCAAAAACATATAGATATGATATGTTTGGATTAAAAACACGCTCAGAAAGTTAAAACAAAGAGAGGTACAGAAAAGCGTGCTATCCTTCTTAGCGCAACTACTACCCCGCTCTTCTTGTCAATTTCACTGCCTTTGCCATGAGCGGTGGACTGACGATGCTACGAGTATACGGTCTTGCTGAAAAATGGCATTGCGTTCAGTTTCATTCTGTGAGTTCGACAGCTACTTGACTAAATATTGTATTTTCGCCTTACGCGACTTGTTATTATTTTTTGAATTCTCTTTCATACACACCTAGAAATACATATCATGATTTGTAATCAGTAACAAGAATGTTGTTTTCATTGTTTTCTCTCTCTCTCTCTCTCATACAGACACTCACAGGAATATTCACTCAGCAGGGGCGGAGCAGTTAAGCCAGAGGGGGGGGGAGGGGGGGCGGATTACAACCTGGGGTCCAGGGCAAGGCCCCGCTGGGGGGTCCGGGTGGCTTAGCCCCCCAGAAGCTGAAGAGATTTAGCTATTTTATGAACAATTTATGGCTTATCCTTGATTTTAAACATGATCAACTGGTGTCAGCAGCCACTCATTATTTCTTTTAAAGTTAGTATTATTTTTTTTTTTGACAGCCGGGGGGGTGGGGGGGGGGGTCCGGAACCCCTGTAACCCCCCCCCCCCCCCTAATCTGCCCCTGCACTCATTCACATTCAACTCCCACACCCTCACTCACACACATGAATATATACTTGCACAATTTCACATTTCCAGAGCTAAATCTTGTAAACCCATTTTCTCAAAAACTATTGGGTGGATTGAAATTAAAGTACATGTATGTGTGATGGTAGAGTCTATAATCCTGACTAAAGGTCAGTCTAGGAATCATGAAGGTGGGTGAAGGAATATACACTCATACACATTCAACTCCCACACCCTCACTCACACGTACACACATGAATATATACTTGCACAATTTCACATTTCCAGAGCTAAATCTTGTAAACCCATTTTCTCAAAAACTATTGGGTGGATTGAAATTAAAGTACATGTATGTGTGATGGTAGAGTCTATAATAACAAAATCCCCAACGAACATGACTTTGGTCGACTTTGACATGAGGATCAAGTGACCCAAACTGGCACGTCTTACCGCCATAGTTCCTGAATTTAACCCATTGTTGATAAGTTAAAAACAAGCTGTTCTGACCTTAATTCATAAAGGTAAAGATTTACCTAGGGACGATCTCGGCAATTGGAGACCAATATCTCTGACAAATACAGATTACAAGATAATTGCAAAATGTTTAGCATTGCGACTTTTCACTGTAATTGGTGATATTATTCATGAAAATCAAGTTGGCTTTATGAAAGGAAGAAAAATAAGTAACATGATTAGACTCATTGATGATACCATAGATATTATGAACACAATGGATAAACCTGGAGTTTTATTAGCAGTTGACTTTCGACGTGCATTTGATTCCATATCCAAAGATTATATTTTGTTTGCATTTGATAAATTTGGTTTTGGGGATAACTTTAAAAAAAAATGGACTTCTGTCCTGATGAACAATAGTCAAAGTTGTATTAATTATACAGGGTGGATATCCGAACCATTTCCTGTGGAAACTGGCATTCGTCAAGGATATCCATTCTCGCCAATGGCTTTTGTTATTGCCCTTGAAATGTTGGCGAACAAGATTCGATCTGATGAAGCTATTAAGGGTATCCATCTGCCTATGTCACCCTTTGAGGTATCACCAATCACGGTCCTAAAACTGCTATTATATGCTGATGACGTCACTCTTTTTTGCATGATAAAATAGATCTAGAAAGGGCGTTATACATTTTGAATATATTTAAAAGTTTTTCCAATTTGGAAGTGAATGTTAACAAAACGGAAGCCATGTGGATAGGGTCCAAAAAGTTGTGTACAGATCAGTATTTTGGTCTTAAATGGAAACGTAAAGTAAAAATTGTTGGAATTATTTTTCCAAACAATATACCCGCATCGTCTTTAGAGGAAAACTGGTCAAAGAAAATTCAACGAATACAACAAATAATCGCCAATTGGTCAAAAAGAAATTTAAGTATACAAGGTAAAATTTGTACTGTTAAAACCTTTCTTATTTCTCAATTCGTTTATATTTTCCAGTCTCTGGCAGTACCTCATCATGTGTTACACCATATTAATTCCATTTTGTTTAGGTTTATTTGGAAGAAAAAGTATTCAAATACGCGCGCATTTGAAAAAGTAAGACGAACAGTTATGTGTAAAGAAAAAGATTATGGTGGTTTGAATATGATAAACGTAGTAGATATGCACAACTCATTTATGATTTCCTGGCTTGTTAATTTGCATAACTCCACACAAAAGTATTGGTCTGTTATTCCAAGATATTGTCTGGCATGTCTGGGCATTGGTTTATCGTGCTTTGACTCAAATGCATCTTCGAAAACGATGAATGGCCTCAATAGTTGCAGATCATTGTTTTGGAAACAAGTGTTATTAACTTGGCTTGACAATAAAAGTGTTTTCTGTGAAAAGTATAATTTTGAACCAGTACATTTGAAGGACCAATGCATTTGGAACAATATGAATATTCAATTTAAACATAAATGCCTATTTTTTAAAGATTTTATAAAACATAATATCTCATTTGTAAAGGATGTCATGAATGAAAATGGTATTATTATTTCTTTTGAAGATTTATGTGAAAAAGTGGGTTATACACCATCCAGACACTTAAATCCAGACGCACAGACACATTACCATATCAATATTTTACATTGCAGGATTTCATTATTAATGGTGGAAAAATAACAGCAAAGTTTATTAGAGCATGTTTAGTTGATCTTGATGTCCAGATTCCGAGTGCCTGTGATTTTTGGAAACGAAAACATAATGTAGATTTGGATAAAAGAAACTGGTTATTGGCTGTTAACAGCACAAAAGAAGAAAGATTACGTCTGCTGCACTGGAAATTATTACATAGAATATATCCAACCAATATTTTATTAAACAAAATGGGATTACGAACATCGAATAAATGTGAATTTTGTAATGAATTAGACACTCTTGAACATTTCTTTTTTAGTTGCCAAGAGGTGATGAAGGGTTGGAAAATATGTAAAGATTTTGTTTATAAGAAAATACATGTTGCCATTATTTTGAATGAAGAAAATGTATTTTGGGGCTATTTTAGGGAAAGTTTGAAAAATGATTATATTTATTTTGTGAATTATTGTATTTTAATCACCAAAATGACCATTGGAAAATTTAAATATGGGAAAAAGTTAGATTTGGGTGTATTATTGGAAACTGAGCTGAACATTAGGAATAAATTTATGTCATGATTATTTTTATTTATTTACTCAAACATATTAGTTTACTGATAAAGTTTGTTGATCTGAAAATGTACACATTTGACTGAGAAAAGAAAAGACCTATGAAGAAGGTTTGCTCCAAGCCACACACACACACAAAAAAAAAAAAAAAAAAGGCAAAAAATAATTGTAGTAGCAAACCTGCATGCAACTGAGGTTTAAAAAAAACAAACAAAAAAAAACTCATGTGCATGTGTGCGCATGTGTGCACACCAGTGAATTCGAGTGCCTTTGTGTCTGATAAAATCAGTACGTGTCGCGTCCCAATATAATAGTTCCGCATAATGTTAATACTCGGTCTTCCTCTTTTGAACTCGTGCGCATTGTTTAGGTATCGCAGAGCCCGTAAAATATCCTCTACGAATCTGTTTTTCTTTTTGATTTACCTTATCTGGTTCATATTTTACGACAATTTGAAAATGACGAAACATCGCTCACAACAGTTGGTGCGAATCAGTTGCGTTTCTTTTGCCTGGGACTGTACGCTGTGGGGAGCTGCAAAGCGTTATGGAAAGCCGTTTGGCTCATAACCATTACACGCGTAATAAAACATAAATACACGTGTAATAAATAATTGATACACGTGTAATAAATGATTAATGCACGTGTAATAATCATTTTTACGCGTGTAATAAATAATTCATACACGTGTAAGAAATGATTAAATACGCGTGTAATAAATATTTCATGCGCGTGTAAGAAATGATTAAATACGCGTGTAATAAATATTTCATGCGCGTGTAAGAAATGATTAAATACACGTGCAGGAAATAGTTTATACGCGTGTAAGAAATGATTAAATACACGTGTAGGAAATTATTTAAATACACGTGTATTTAATCATTACATACACCCGTAATAAACTTAAAACTTGAATCGAAAAATATACGACATGCAAAGCAACAACTCTCGTCTATTCTACTTCCGGTTCGCGCGCACAACAACCGACTTCATCTGATAAAACAAGTAACTTACCTTTCCAATGCTGTGCGAGCCTGGGCAAAGGCGTTAAATTGTTCTCGCAAACCTTCTAAGGTGACATTGACGTTTGCCGCTTCCGCCATCTTGAGCTGTAAGCGTGCAAAGCGAGGCGATGAAGACGCATAGAGTGTTTTTCATGTGGATTCCCAGTCCGAGTTTTTAAGTCGCTTAACCACGTGACTCCTGCATTTTTAACGCTTGTATAAAATATTCATTACACGCGTATTTATTCATTTCTTACGCGTGTATGAAAAATGTATTACACGTGTATTTAATCATGTCTTACACGTGTACGAAATGATTAAATACACGTGGAATAAAAATGTCATACACGTGTACGAAATGATTAAATACACGCGTAATAAATATTTCATGCGCGTGTAAGAAATATTTAATACACGCGTAAGAAATATTTCATGCGCGTGTAAGAAATAATTAATACACGCGTAATAATCATTTCATGCGCGTGTAAAAAATATTTAAATACACGTGTAATAAATAATTACACGTGTATTTAAATATTTCTTACACGCGCATGAAATGTTAATTACGCGTGTATTTAATCATTTCTTACACGAGTATGAAATATTTATTACACGTGTATTTAATCATTATGCTATTCCATAGCATGAGAAAAAAGATAAATTACACGTGCAATAAGAAATAAATACACGTGTATTAGTCATTTATTACGCGTGTATTTATGTTTTATTACACGCGTAATGGTTATGAGCCAAACGGCTTTCCATAAAGCGTAAACGGAACGGATGAAATAAACTCGTGCGACAAAAACGACTTGAGACCGGTGTGCTTTTTGTCATTTTGAATAGAGCCGATTTATGCAAACAAAGTAGCGGGGCAGAAAATGAATAAGCTTGACTCACAGGCACCTGATGCTTATTATTAGTTTGACAAATGAGGATGTTATTATAATCCATTTCCTTGCGTTTACTTTGTATCTAAAATAACTAAGACCTACGTATTTTTACCATCACATATTTCTTTGGGAGACGATCTTCCATCCACTTTAATACCCATCAAGATAAATTCACCATGGCTTCTGAAATGATGTCATGCAATATCTCTGTGTGCGTGCGTGCGAGTGAGTTTGTGTGTTCGTGCGTGTGTGTCACTTGATGTTTCACTCATGTGCATATATTATGTGCGCCTGCGTTCCTGTGTGTACACCAGTGTGTTTGTGTGCTTGTGTGGCCGATAAGAGCAGTACGTGTCGCGTCACAATACGATAGTTTCACATTATTTTACTTCCCGGTTTTTCTGTTTGCAACTCGTGCGAACTGTTTAGGTGATAACGAGAACTGTTGTGCTAAAAATAATTATATTGACGTCATTTGAAAGTGTTCGCGTTTTCTGTTCGTCGTGTTTTCCTTGTCAATGTGCTGGAGCCTTTCGCCCTTTTGGAAGAGTGCAGGGGAACATTCCTGTGCAGTCAGCTACAGGTAAGACTGACATATATGTTGGTTGTTGCATTCGTGTATTAGCTGTATCGTACACTGTAGCAGCAACGTCAGTGACACTCTTGTCCTGTGTCACTTTCCCCTAAGCGTGCTTCAGGAAACAGTCAACATACGCTGGGACAAGGTAGGATCTGTCCATCAAGATCTACCCACGGCTCCTTGAGTCTTGAGAGTGTAAGTACGGCTATTTAGCTTTATTCAGGCATTATGGACAAGTGGGGAGGGGATAATCGTACATATTAGTGTCTACCGTTTGCTTGTAAAATAAAGAAGCTGTACTAGACACACACACCAAAGTGTGAAACACTACCATTTAATGTTGAATGTACGTATAAGGATCAATCACACTCATGCACTCATGTCTGTCTGTCTGTCTGTCGGTTGGTTGGTTTGTCGGTCGGTCTGTCTTGTCTTTTTGTTTTTACTTTTTGTATGGTTCTATTTTTCTTTCTTTTGGCGACAACAGTTTGTGCGAAATAGTGTGTACGAGATAGTTACTAGATTCACTTAGCGTGCGTCTTGTTTGTGGTATTGTATTCACATTTGGTAAAACATTCATGCTAGACGCAGAAATGGAGACATATAGAACGACAGGCACATACTATAAAATGAAGGACTCCAATTGGTTCGTTTGCAACAAAGTATTACAGCTTCAAACATCAATCTTCCGTAGGAAAAACCGAAACGGGGATAAGAGCGTAATTTATATGTCAGTTTAAGCACCTCTGATTGTGATAAGGAAAAATCTCGTCTCGTGACTATTGTTGTCCTGATTGTACTTCCCGGTGTTTCCGGTGTCCGCTCATACTCTTTTCCCCTTGTCAATTTAAGTGCGTGTACTGCGTGCTACAGATTCAATGCTTTACACAGATACGTTTTAATGTGGGACCTACTCCAAACCCATTTTAAAACATACCAATGAACACATGTATGATATCTAACATTAGTCGGATCATAGAGACTTAAATGACAAAAGCCTCACCAAAACTTTTTTTAAAAAGAAGGCAATACGAAATAATTATGTTTTGATTTGTGGTGTCGTACCGATCTTGTCTTGGTCTCATGTCAAGTTTCATAAGGATCAGTCGAGTTGTTTGGTTTTTTCTCCGAAATCGCTGTACACACACACACCCACGCACACGCACACACACACACACACACACACACACACACACACACACACACACACACACACACACACACACACTTAATAGAAGATGCAGATCTTCTATTATAATATAGGTAATTGAATATGAATGTTGACAATAAGGGCTCACAGTCACTGCGTTTACCTCATTTTGTATCAGACGATCGTATTTGGAAGCCTACATTAACTGGACACGACATGTAACCTTACTGATAGTTACCACATTTTCAAATACAATAATATACACAACCATAACGCATCGTCGCATTTTTATTGTTGAAGGTTTCATCTCACATAAACGCGAGAAAGATACACTCTGCTGTATCGAATTTAAGAGGAATATTGCTTCCAACAGAGCTAGACTAGGTGCTGCCGTTCCATTGTGTGGTCGCAATTTTAGTCGAAATATTCCACTTTTATCCCGTTTGCCAACACATTATGAAGCACTGATCAGATTGTTATTGCCTGTGCTCTTTTTCAAATTTGTTTAAAGCACACACAATCATACATGCAGCATTAAAAGTGTGTCGCAAAGCATGCTAATTATTAGTCACTTTAAAAGAGAGACACCGCCCACTGTTGTCACCAATAGTGATTACTAACTGATGTATGAAACGTGCAATTCGCTAATTATAAAGAAGCGTCACTTGGTAAATTTGAATTAAGTCTATATCTCTGTAACACGTACACCAACTTTGTTTTCGAAAAAGTGGATGTTCTTATGCATTGTTCAAAAGCTCGTTTCCCATCAACGGTTAGTAATGAGCTGCTTTCCTAAAATGAATTCATATGATGTGATGTCACCTACTAGTTGTTGTGTGTCTCGCTTTAAACACACATCATGGACCATGAACAGTTTTTTGTTATTTTCTATTGTATCAGTAATGTTTCCATTGTTTCCCACTTCAGTGAACTCTCGACATGAAGGTTGCTCTTGCTGTGACTGTGACTGTGGCTGTTGTCGCTGCGTTGGTGAAATGGACAGAAGGAACATGTGAGTAGCATTTTGAATAAATTGATGTTCAGATTTTCTCAGAACGGGTATGACCCCCGACAGCATAATGTGGTTGGCCCAACGTTGGGCTCATCGTATCTGGGGTGGGCCAATGTTGGCATGTGTGGATGCCGATCTTCCCCTGACTCTCTGCCGACGAATGACGTGATATGTTCTAAAAGCCCGACCATGATCGGTGTTCCGCCGCTTCTCTGCCGATGAATGACGTATTATGCTTTTGCCCGCGCCTCTAGCTCTCTCTCTCGAAGATGTGCCGATCTTCTGTCGACGAATGACGTGATATGTTCTAAAAGCCCGACAATGATCGATGATGTGCCGATCTTCTGCCGACGAATGACGTAATTATGTTATACGTAATGTGTTTTGCCCGCCTCTCTCCCGATCATGTGTCTACCTTAAGCCTGTCCTTAATTGGACGAAGTAGACTTCGCGTAGCTCACTTCGCGAAGCTACCGGAACTAGACTTCGTCGAAGCTTCGACGATGTTCAAGGGAAGGCACTATGGCGGAGAAGAAGTTATCTTTTTTTGTCTTGGCGTCTCAAATCTTATTAGCCAGAAAGCGCATGCGCAGTCTCGACCAGCGCGTGGTGTGTTTCTTTCTGAATACTTTACGTCACAAATTGTACTTTACGTACTTGATGATGAAGTAAGTTAATTGTAACACATAGTTATGTGAATCAAAAAACAAGAAAGGTAGGTTTTATAAGACTTAATTTAGGCAAGAGTGTGTGTGTATGTCTTATGTCTGATCTGCTTGTCTTATCCTCTTATCTGTCTGTCACCCTGTCCAATCTTATGGGTGTAGGGGTGTCTTGTATTTTAGTGACTTTTGATTATTGTTGGGTGGAATTATTGTTGGGTGGAATTTCAAGAAGAATCTATTAATTGTATTAATATCTAAGAGTATACATTATAAATGATACCATCACCATCATTACCCCCACCCCTCTCTCTCTCTCTCTCTCTCTCTCTGGAAGACGAAAAGCACTTTGTATTTGATTGTCCATTGTATGCAAACGCCAGGGCTAAGTTTCTAAATACAAGATATAACTCATTAAATTGTGTGAATATTCTCCGCAACGGCTCGTCATCTGATATTCGTAGATTAAGCATTTACTTGTTTATTGCTCTAAAAACTCGCCTGGAGTTTACTGAAAACATAGCTCAAGACGACTGATTGTGACTGTATTACTTTACCGCGTATGTTTAGTTTTGTATCTTTGTCGCTTTGCCGCTGTATGTGTTTAGTTTTGTATCTTCGTGTTGCTTTGCCGCTGTAGGTATTTTTGACTTGTATTTTTGTTTGTAACGACCCTATTCTAGGGGCTAGAGGCCTGAAGAATAAATGTTGTTCTTGTTCTTGTTCTTGTTCTTGTTCTCTCTCTCTCTCTCTCTCTCTCTCTCTCTCTCTCTCTCTCTCTCTCTCTCTCTCTCTCTCTCTCTCTCTCTCTCTCTTTCTTTCTATCAGTATTGTAATCTGCATGTTATGTTATGCTCCGGCCTTACTTGTAGGCGAACGGTATGTTATATGTCCGTCTGTCTGTTATGTCCTAATGTTGTATATGTATATATGTATCTTGTATACGAGCCATTTACATATTTATTATAAATGTTGAAGGATGAATGATGACACATTGTGGACGGATGCATGTTATTGATTAAAAGCCCCACAATGATGTGCTTGGCAAATACAAAAAAAGAACAAACAAAAACAAAACAAAACAATACATTCACATATATTTTGACCTAACGGTCTTTTAAGTGTACAGACAAACAAATATTTACACAAAACTTATCCTGATAGTTCTATCAGTTTACGTCCACTCGTCGGGAAGCCGAGCGAATTAATCATTATATCACATAGTTATGACTGTGTCCTATTTTGTTTACTGAGCACGGCCGGGACCAAACGGCGTGAGCGCTGGGATTTCGAGTTTCATTCAACATGTCAATGCATCGCAGTATGAAATAATACAGGTAGGAGGTTAGTTCGTGTACATCGGGTCAACCAAAGTCGATAAATTCATTTTTCACTACGGTATTGAGTCTTCTTCTTATTCAGTGTTCCTAGATCAGGCCTCAGATTTCCAGTCTAATATGGGTTATGAAGTGTGTGGTCGTGTCCAGGTCTTGTTTGGTGCCCCATAGTTTCTCCGCTAGAGTAGCTCCATGCGGCCAGTGCTGTGTCCGTGCGTCTTGGTATTGGGAGCAGGACTGCAGGATGTGCTCTGGGGTCTGTGGGCCTGTCTCACATGAGCAGTCAGGTGTGTGCGACACCCCAAGGCGATACAGGTGGGCACGCAGTCGGCAGTGACCAGTCCGTGGTGGTCTGCTGTTGACGTTGTAGGTGAGGCATCTGATCATCAGATGGGTGTCTGTGTAGTTCTTCCCAGAGTGTTCTGTACTGACGTACATGTCAAAACTTGCGAAGCGATGTAGTGGACGAAGTACTTTGCCGTAGCTGCGAGTTTTCGGTATAAAGACTTCGCGAAGCTTCTTGTAGTCGACTACGGGCTCACGAAATACGACTGCATCTGTTCAGTAAATGAATGTTTTCCGAATTATTATTTCAAGGCAAGAACAATCGGAATCGAAAACGTGTAGAGTTTAGAACGTTCTTACCATATATAAGACTTATTACCAGCCTGCCTCATGCGTGCAGACTCAGTGCAACGTGATGAGCAATTTTTGCTTTTGAAATGAGACTCAGTGCAGTGGTTCGATTGCCATAGCTTAGCAGACGACATAAATCCCGCTCAGCAAATTGACATGTTGGGCAAATGTGAACGATAAAACGATGGGGATATAATACGTGTAGGGTTCAGAGCATTCTTACCGTTCATATTTAGTACCAGACTCCCCGATGAGTGAAGATACCACACGAGAAACATGCCACATTTATTTTGAAAATGTGCTTTCCGTCGACCTTGGCAAGGGGCAAAACTCTGCACAGTCAATCTGTCGAAGCTCGATGAAGGTTTCGAATCGCAAATAACTAAGAGCACAGTCCTTTCTCCGAGTTTAAATGAGGTCTCTATGAAAGATCATCACTTTTTAGCTTAACGCTACACTGGAATTTACCAACAGAAATTAAAACAAGAGTTTGCGTGTGACGAAAGCACGACACACTTGAGACAGCCCACACAAAAGTAGATCTGACCACGCAGTTACGCCTATCCAAATGCGCGTTGCAAAATGTGCGTTTTGAATCTTCTTTTTTCTCTGGCGGTACTGACAATATCGTTATTGAAACAATCCCAGTGCACTAAGGGATTAAAAGAGCAAATCTCTAAAATAATTATTGAACTCTGCGCTATGCTTGTCACTTTTAAAGGTCTTCGGTACCGAGAAAGATTCTTCTTGTCTTCTTGTCTCGGCGTGACTCTTTTTGCGTCATCGTCTGGCGTCAAGGTTGGCCCATCGGCAGGCCAACCACGATGTGCCGATCATCGGCATCGTCAAAGCCACGATCATCATAATCGTCATCGGGCCGATGACAGTCTGTTGTCGGGGACTCTTGCTTAATTGATTGTCGGTCGGGATTTTTTGCATAATCTATTCAGCTGATTTTAAAACACGATGGTGAATAAATTTAAGCTATCTGTACGTCGGTGATGACTTTGACTCGTTGTTGTTGTGTTGTTGTTGTTGTTGTTGTTGTTGTTGTTGTGATTGGCCTTTTGACTTTATGTAAGCAGTGTATGGATGTACGAATGTTTCAACACGAGGACAAATACCAATGGCCGGTATGCTATATGGCGGAATACTTTCTTGTAATTGTTCTTGCTCTTCTGTTCTTCTTAATGTGTGTTTTTTTCCTGACCCTTTGTATCTCATTAACTAATCTTATCTTGATAAATGTTCGTTTGTTTTTGCTTTACAACAGTGTCTTGTAAGTTTACATGGAGGGACATGTGCGACTGGACAAGCGTAACAAACGAAACGAACACGTTGGAATGGATTGTTGGTAAGGCTTACACCGCTCGCGAGCATGCGTGCGTGTGCTTCTATATATCTTCCTGTCTGTGTGTTTGTCTCTTATCTCTCTTTTTATATTTAGTCAAGTTTTGACTAAATATTTTAACATCGAGGGGGAATCGAAACGAGGGTCGTGGTGTATGTGCGTGTGTGTGTGTGTGTGTGTGTGTGTGTGTGTGTGTGTGTGTCTGTGTCTGTCTGTCTGTGTCTGTCTGTCTGTGTGTGTGTGTAGAGCGATTCAGACTAAACTACTGGACCGATCTTTATGAAATTTGACATGAGAGTTCCTGGGTATGAAATCCCCGAACGTGTTTTTCATTTTTTTGATAAATGTCTTTGATGACGTCATATCCGGCTTTTCGTGAAAGTTGAGGCGGCACTGTCACGCCCTCATTTTTCAACCAAATTGGTTGAAATTTTGGTCAAGTAATCTTCGACAAAGCCCGGACTTCGGTTTTGCATTTCAGCTTGGTGGCTTAAAAATTAATTAATGACTTTGGTCATTAAAAATCTGAAAATTGTAAAAAAAAATTAAAAAAAAATTATAAAACGATCCACATTTACGTTTATCTTATTCTCCATCATTTGCTGATTCCAAAAACATATAAATATGTTATATTCGGATTAAAAACAAGCTCTGAAAATTAAATATATAAAAAAAAAATTCAAAATTAAATTGTCCAAATCAATTTAAAAACACTTTCATCTTACTACTTGTTGGTTCCTGATTCCAAAAACATATAGATATGATATGTTTGGATTACAAACACGCTCAGAAAGTTAAAACAAAGAGAGGTACAGAAACGCGTGCTATCCTTCTTAGCGCAACTACTTCCCCGCTCTTCTTGTCAATTTCACTGCCTTTGCCATGAGCGGTGGACTGACGATGCTACGAGTATACGGTCTTGCTGAAAAATGGCATTGCGTTCAGTTTCATTCTGTGAGTTCGACAGCTACTTGACTAATTATTGTATTTTCGCCTTACGCGACTTGTTTCTTCTTTGATTGTGCGGGTTTTCAGCATATCTTTGTTCATGTTTTGTAGTTATGCATGTGTGGCTGGTTCGTGATTGCATAGATCTGAAAGCACATAATTATGACCGCATGCATACTCACTTGTGTTTTTGTCAGTTCGTTTGTTTTCCGTCTCCAATATTTTCTCGCTGATCGTCCTTAGTGTGTGTGTGTGTGTGTGTGTGTGTGTGTGTGTGTGTGTGTGTGTGTGTGTGTGTGTGTGTGTGTGTGTGTGTGTGTGTGTGTGTGTGTGTGTGTGTGTGTGTGTGTGAATGTGTGTGTGTATGCGTGCGTTTGTGTGTGTTGGTGTGTGTGTGTGTGTGTGTATGTGTGTGTGTGTATGTGTGTATGTGTGTGTGTATGTGCGTGGGTGTGTATTGGTGTGTGTGTGTTTTGTATGTGTCTGTGTGTACCTGCATGTGTCTGTGTGTGTTTGAGTGTGTCTGCATGTATATGTGTGTGTCTGTGTCATTCTATATTTGTGTCTGGTGTCCCTCGGTGTGTCTGCTAGTGTGTCTGCTAGTGTGTCTGCTTTGTCTCTGTGTGTTAAACATTTAATTTATTTGGGTTAGTTTTAGCATGGTGGGAGAATTCATGGCCTTGGAACTATTACGCCCGTCTCTACGTCGGAGGCCATGACGCAGGGGACCAAGGTGTGCTGGCCAGTCCTTGGCTGCAACCCCGGCCACCAGGCTATCGATGTCGACTACAGTTCCAATACTACCTTGGAAAAGATAACGGTTGCCGGTTGTCTCTTCTGCATGAGAAAGCCGGTATTATGTCAGTATTATGGAATTCTACATCAGCTTCGTCTTTTTATATAACAGCCTCATCTGATCTGGACTGCACAGGAGAACGATTCAAGGTTTATTGCATTTGCAAGGTTTTCTGTGTTCCTCTTTTTATGAGTGACAGTTATTCTCTGTCCGTTTCTAATGGATGGGCATGCATGAGTTATTTGTTTTAGAGGGATGAGAGTTGTATGTTTTCTTGCTTCCTTCTTTGTTTGTCTGTCTGTTTCATTGTGTTTTTCCCTGCGTTCATCAACCAAGGGTTTTACTCACAAAATAACACATTCGTACATTCGAGACAGTTGTGTTTTGTTCAGTCGACCTTCGTCCCCACCCTCCCCCCTCCTCTTTTTTGTTGTTACATGTGATCCTTACTTTTTGCTACTTCACACACACCGCTACGGTACTGGTCGAAAAGTTACTTACCACTCTTTTACATGTAAATAAACATTAGCCATAGAACAACCCCTTGTATTATTGTTACTGTTAGTTTCGGAAGAGTTCCATCTGCTTTATAGTTTTGTTGTTTCCACTTTATAAATACTCTGCTATATGCATCACGTAACATTACTTCAGGTCATTGTACTCTACATATCGATGCAAACAATGCAGATTTCCCTAACTTTGAAACAAGCAAACAGTCAGAATGAATTTTAAAAGAAAGTGAGACGTAAGTGCATTTACTATGGAAGTGAAACCGTATACCTTTTTCAAACAATGTATTATGTACACCCATCTTGTATTGTCTACCAGTTAGAGACAGAGAGATATATCTTTTTCAAACAATTTATGATGTACACCAATCTTATATTAGACTATATAGTTTACACGTTAGAGACAGAGAGACATATTTGTTTGGAAAATCTTTGCATGATGAATAATTCCATGCTGTATTTTTTTTTTGTACATAGCTATATTTCAAAGGTGAGCGAATATCCAACCAACACCATGCGTGTGGTAATAGATACAATGGAATCGCCGTGGACAATGTCGGGTACCGCGTTGTACCTGGGGAACCTCCTGCTTCTCTTCCCACAACAGCCACTACTAGCACACTGACAACCATTTTTAACAGTACAGAACAAGGTAAGAAGTTTTGTAACACGCCTTTGAACATGCCAGTAGGACCATTGCTTGGAGAATATGTTTTATTGTAATCCAAGAAAAAACAAGTCGCGTAAGGCGAAATTACTACATTTAGTCAAGCTGTCGAACTCACGGGATGAAACTGAACGCACTGTATTTATTCACTAAGACAGTACAGCTTCGTCAATCCCCGCGTGAAGGAAATCGCTCACCTTCCACGTGCAAAACGTAGTGATATTGACACGCCAGATTAGCGCGGTAGCGTATTGTGCTAAGCAGGAAAGCGCGCTTTTCTGTATTCTTGTTAACTTTCTGAGCTTGTTTTGAATATTATCTATATGTTTTTGGAATCAGGAAATGATCACGAATAAGATGACATCATTTTTGGATCGATTTCTTACATTTTAATCGTAAGACTAATTATTCTATTTTCGTTAATTGTGATCACATTTTAAGAGTAAACATGACATATGTATATATTTTTAGATTCAGAATGTGATGAAAAATACGATGCAATCAATTTTAAATCTGTTTGCGAAAAATCGATTTTAATGACAACTTTAATGAGCAAACTCATTAATTAAATTTTAAGCCTCCAAGCTGAAATGCAATACCAAAGTCCGGGCTTTGTCGAAGATTACTTGACCAAAATTTCAACCAATTTGGTTGAAAAATGAGAGCGTGACAGTGCCGCCTCAACTTTCACGAAAAGCCGGATATGACGTCATCAAAGACATTTATCAAAAAAATGGAAAAAAAACGTCGGAGGATATCATACCCAGGATCGAACTCTCATGTAAAATTTCATAAAGATCGGTCCAGTAGTTTACTCTGAATCGCTCTACACACACACACACACACACACACACACACACACACACATACACACACAGACACACATACACACATACACCACCACGACCTTCGTCTCGATTACCCCCTCTACGGTAAAACATTTAGTCAAAACTTGACTAAATGTAAAAAGAGAACAAAATCAGAAAACAAAACCACGTCTCTACTCTTTATGTCTAGAATACATAACACCATCACCTGCAAACAACAGCACAGAAGTCTAGGTCCTCATCAGTTGCTGGTAGTACTTGTGGTTGAACAGTAAATAAACAAGAAAAAAGTGGACATACTCACTGGGCGAAAAGTGGCGTTTTGTATCTTACAAAACTACTCAAAATCCCAACAAAACTTCAAGTTTCAATGGGTTTATCACATTTTGGTGTTCACGACAACGCCAGATTTTGATTGGATTTTGTTGAAGTTATCGCAGCGAAATTGCCTGGAATTTCAGCGCGTTTTGCGACGGTCAAAACATCATGTTAAACCATGTTACAGCATGTCTGTAACATGCAAAAATTCCAAGTTTTGATGGCATTAAAGCTTTGGTTTAACGCCAAGTAACATCATGTTATCGTAGACTTAACTTGCAAAACTGCTTGTTTTGGTGGTGTTACAGCTTGCTTGTAATGTGATTAACATCATGTTATCGTAGACTTAACTTGCAAAACTGCTTGTTTTGGTGGTGTTACAGCTTGCTTGTAATGTGATTAACATCATGTTATCGTAGACTTAACTTGCAAAACTGCTTGTTTTGGTGGTGTTACAGCTTGCTTGTAATGTGATTAACATCATGTTATTGCTGGTATAACATGCAAAACCCCATGTTATGTTGGTGTTAAAGCTTGCTCAAATGCCTATTAACTCCATGTTATGTTGGTGTTAAAGCTTGCTCAAATGCCTATTAACACCATTTTAGTTGGTGTAAGGCTTGATTATTAATGTAAAAAAACACCATGTTATGACGTTCACATAATTGTTTTCCACTGGATGGAATTTTGTGGAAAAGAAAGCATGTTGTTTGGGAATTGTGTGCGGGTTTCATGCTTGGATATTGCACTATGCTGACTTGTCACAGGTCAATTTACATTTAACAATATTAGTTTTCAAATGCATCATCCTTCACACATTATGTAAACATCTTTAACATTAACACTTTGGTTGTAAAATGATTGCACTTTATTCAAACAGGACAAAAAACAAAAATGCTGATTCACAATGTACAATAGCAAAGGACTATTTTGAGTGGAGACAGTGTTCATCCACACTATAGATGCCCTGTGAAAACATTGGCCATAGATATGTGAATTACTTCCCTTGGGTATGAACATTTATGAATGATTAAATGGGTGAAAGAAGGCCACACAAAATGAAAATCAGTAAATAACAAAATCACTTCCCTTGTGAGTAAGAACAGTCATACCATGTTCCAACTTTTTGCTAAAAATTCGCCCACAATGTGACCTTCAAAGTTAACAAGAAGAGCAAACGCTCGATCGAGTCACTTTCGCAGTTCTGAATATTATATGAGGCATCAGATGGACAGGAAGAAATTGCTATTCACAACACAATGCATACCTGAAGAATGAGATTGCATGGATCGAGCAACTGAATCAAATCCGATGAATAGTTTCAGAGATATGATATTTCAATTTTTTTCCTTCAAGACATACCTGTGACCTTGAAAAAGGTCAAAGGTCACCAAAGCAGACGTCAAAGTGTAGAGGTCACTGGGAGTCACGTTCACATAAAATTTGAGCCCGGTCACTTTTATAGTTTCCGAGAAAAGCCCAACGTTAAGTTGTGTGTTGCCGAACAGAAAAGGCTAGTTATCTCCCTTGTTTTTCTGATAACGTTCGTAAAAGGCTACAGATGTAAATACTTTGATGTAAAGAATAATCCTACAAAGTTTCAATCACATCCGATGAACTTTGTCAAAGATATAAAATGTCTAATTTTTCCTTTGACGCTGACCTGTGACCTTGAAAAAGGTCAAAGGTCAACGAAACCATCGTTAAAGTGTAGAGGTCATTGGAGGTCACGACTAAACAAAATATGAGCCCGATCGCTTTGATAGTTTCCGAGAAAAGTCCAACGTTAAGGTGGTGTCTACGGACGGCCGGACGGCCGGCCGGCCAGCCGGCCGGACAGACTAACACTGACCGATTACATAGAGTCACTTTTTCTCAAGTGACTCAAAAAGGGGTAACTGAACTTCATGTTTGGATGTCATGGAGTCATGGAGTCCAACATGAAGAAATGTATAAGAACACAAGAATGTATGAATGACAAAGAACAAATGTTTATTTTTGAATGTTTTATGTATGTTATTATTACGGACACAAAAGCTCAGCAATGCAATTTCTCTTTTAGAGATTAATAAAGTTATTTTATTGTATTGTATTGTATTGTATGTCAGTAAATTTTGAAAGCCCTAGATTCATAAACATCTGAAAACTGCTCAACGTCTTTGCATCACGGCACATTAATAAAAGTAAGAGTTAGTAAGACTGGCCTAACTGCTATGGTGAGGCAGTAATAACTCGTTGATGAAGAATTATTTGAATTCTGAATTTCGAACAAACAAATACAGTGTCCTTCCAAACCCCCTTTTCAGGCCTCCAAGAATAAAAAAATAAGCTGGTCTTAAAAAGGAGGAAATCTGCTTAATATGTAGGTAAATGTACAACAGGTTGTGAACAGAAAATCCAAAAATGTAAGGTCTGAAAAGCGGGGAAGTTTGAAAAGGGGGGAAGGGGGGGACCTAAAATGTGACGATCATAACAACCATAATTTATCTAACAAAGTTCATTCTGAAATCTTCTTCAGCGTTTGATTATGGAGAGACTAAATCCTCAGTTCAGATGTGGTCTTAACTCCTTGTCTCCCAGGTACACACAGTCACTATGTACATTGCATCTGTTATCATTCGGCACATATCCGCATCCTGCTTAGACTGTTAGCTTCAGTCGCTTCCTGTAACGTTGATCTAACGCCAGGATTCTAGCCTGTTGATACAGTTTCTACAATTCTGAGTGACCTGCTGCAGCACAGCTGGTCTCGGCTTAAAAAATCTTGGTCAACATAGATGGGGTACAAAGTGTTAAAATAAAGCGTCCTTCCAAAGTTGATGACAGGTCCCCAGAGTATTCACAAAATTATATGGTACTGGAACTGGAAGCCTTGCACGGCGACGAAAAAGATGTCCACGCCTACATGAAGAAGCATCCTTCACGGCTTCAGCGGAAACAGTCGGCTGGGGATGAGGACAGCACCTATGTAAAAAATATAGACAAGAACAAAAATATATGTCAATGGGAAAACAAAGAAACAAGTAGAGAAGGACCTCCCCACCTTTACACAGTGAAAATGAAAAACACATGTGAATGTACTTATGTTTTAAATCCCCCCCCCCCCCCCCCCCCCAATTAAGACCAATTATCCAAGATATTTTTCAGTCCTCAAAGGAGAATTTCACTGTTCTCACGGAACCCTGTAGAAAACTGAGCTGTGCTAATATATTATATAACTGCAAACATCCCTCAAATTCAATATTGCAAGCCACTATACATTCCTCATAAAGGCACTTCATGCTCACGTGTGAAAACTAACATAAGTTTACAAGTGTGTATCTACTTATAATAATAATAATAATAACGGGCATTTATAAAGCGCCTTATCAGAAGTTCAAAGCGCGTGACAACAATACGTGTATAAAAAATTCATACAATCACTGTCAGATTCAAACAACACATCATGCACATCTCACATCCCCAGACTCTATGCCAAGGCCAAAAAAAAAAGAAGTCTGTTTACGGTATCCCGACCGACCCTATTTTTTTGCGCGACCCTAGACTTTTTTTTGGCATTTGGGAAAAAAAGAAAAAAAATCAAAATTTTAAAACAAAGTTTGTCAATGTTTTTTGGCAAAATAATTTGATGTTTTTTGGAGAAAAAAAAAATCCCGACCTACCGACCCTATTTTTTGGGCCGATGTTACCGTAAACAGACTATTTTTTTGTTTGGCCTAAGGAACTATCCGTAATGTTGTTGGAACAAGTGAGTTTTCAAATTGGACTTAAAAGATGAAATCATGTATGGAGAGTGACGTAATAGAAAGGGGAGTGAATTCCATAACTGAGGGCCATGATATGAAAACGTGCGGAAGCCATGAGCCTTGCGTTTAAAGCAACCTTGACGGAGAAGTCGAGCATCAGCAGAAGAATGAAGGGTGCGAGAGGGAGTGTAGAGGGAGACCAGTTACGAAAGATAGGCAGGTGCCGATTCAGAGAATGAGAGATGATCTTGTAGCAGAAGCAGGCAGCTTTATACCTAATACGTTGAGACACAGGAAGCCAGTGAAGTTCTTTCATGAGAGGAGTGCTGCAGAGTGTTGTACTTTTTGCAAGGGTTGGAGAGTGGAGTCAGGGCAGCCTAGGAGAAGGGATTTGCTGTAATCTAATCTACACAGAATGCAGGATGTAACGAGAGTTTTAGTGGCATCAACAGTCAGAAATGTTCTTGTGGAACCTATTCTTCTAGTTCTAATGTAGTACCTGTTTGTAGTGAACTCACCAGCAGGAGTATTGCATACATAATTACGCATTACTGAATTAAAGTAACTATTTTCAAAGCTTCTCGCTTACCTTGGAATAGTGTCAAGCAGCTTATGTTGTGTCTAGATCAGCAATCAGATCTTCACACTCAGCCTGCACTTGCTGAAAACTGGACATGCCTGTATCTCAATCAAGCTGTTGTTGCGGAGACAACGGAACCATGCTCAAGTCAGGTCCAACTGAAATAAAAGCATATTGTTAGCTGATAAATGATTTGATCAAGCAAAACCATGCGGTATTTTTTTAATAAAATATTTTGTATACCCCGCTAATGCAAAAATAATGTACTTATTTACTATTAGCATTAATTTTAGCTGGTCATTCAAACCAGAGCTTGTTCTAGAACTCCACAAGAACAACCATGGCAGTTGGCAATGGCACTGGCAGAATACAGATCAAAACAATATTAGTATTAGCCTCACCAAGGGTTGACTTCCCATCAAAATGAATGACGGACTGAATCAAACTTCAGAGACATTACAATTTTTCACAACGATTTTTTCAGCAAACAGCCATGTTTACCTGTACAAATGTATCAGTGATATCACTATGAGTATGACAGTATGACAGTGTGGTAAGCTTACCGACGATTCGTTCAGTATAGTCTTTCTATGTAAGTAGTGGTCCAGTGAACGATACCTTCCGCCTGTGGTTCGAGACAGAGATTAAGTTGAAACTTAATTCGAGAAGCCAAACACTGACGAATACTTACGTATTTTGAGCAAAACCCACGCACGTCGACCACAAGTTGATGTCTGCTGGAGTACGTAATCATAACGTAGAGGACAACAGTTTCACTTGGCTGGCTTCGGTTATTCCCTGTATCTGTTCCTTGCTGTTCTCCAAGAGACACCATGGTGCAGCAAGCTGAAGGGTGTCCTGTCGTATTTCCTCGAAGTTGTAGTAGGCAACCAGGAGGTGGGGGGCGACTGACCTGCAGCAGAATTCAAATCAATTAGTCAAGTCACTATGACATATCTTTATTGTTATCGCCACACGACGGGCGCTGTGGCGGGGTGGTAAGACGTCGGCCTCGTAATCGGAAGGTCGAGGGTTCGAATCCCGGCCGCGGCCGCCTGGTGGGTTAAGAGTGGAGATTTTTCCGATCTCCCAGGTCAACTTGTGTGCAGACCTGCTAGTGACTTATCCCCCTTCGTGTGTACAGTAGTCCCTTCCATTTCCGGCCCTTTCGTGGGCGTGAACCTACCCGGAGCGGCCAGCTTTCCCATGACTAATGAGTTTTCCTTCTATAATTGACTCTTAATGGCCGTTAACCTGTCTGACGCGGTCAACGGTCACTGATTTTTGCCCTAAGGTGCCCCTCTTACTCGACAGGAGCGGCCACTTAACGGCCACTTGTCACTTTCGCGGGTGAGCGCCTGTGGTGTGTGTGTGTGTGTGTGTGTGTGTTGTGTGCACAGACGGCACAGCACGAGCAGACGACGTGAATACTTACGCATGCGCAAACTGTAAATACAGACATGCGCATACATGTACATTTACGGCAGTCACTTCCGGATCGATCACAGCTGATGTGAGTTTGAAACACTTGTTTATCTGACACTCAAATACATATATAATAATCCAAACAACACACATAGAAACATACGAAACAATAGCTTAGCCAGGACGATCGAGTTAAACACGCAAATAATTACTTACGAAAGCAAAACTAACAGAGACAATGAATCGGCGGCTCATGGATGATCGCTTTCTTTTCTTCATGAAAACTTGATCGTGTTTTGGGGGTTTTTTTTGGAGGAGGAGGGGGCCTGTAATGAACGGCCACCTGATATTTGCGGTCACCTTTGCAATGACTAATGGGTGACCGGATATGGCAGGTACTACTGTACACGCAACCACAAGACCAAGTGCGCACGGAAAAGATCCTGTAATCCATGTCAGAGTTCGGTGGGTTATGGAAACACGAAAATACCCAGCCATGCTTCCTCCGAAAGCGGCGTGTGGCTGCCTAAATGGCGGGGTAAAAACAGTCATACACGTAAAAACGCAAGTGTTCATGGGACTTTCAGCCCATGAACGAAGAAGAAAAAGTTATCGCCACACCAACCCTAAATTTTTCCTACCATACTGTACTATTTGTTATCCGAGAGAGAAAAAATCCATGTTGCAGACTCAACTGGAAAAATTCCCTTCTCCATCATCTAGTGGACAGAGCTCACATGATTTCAAACAAATCTTTTTTTAAAAGTCACATACTTTGTGCGACAGTGTTAGTTTACTGTAACTGTAATTTATAAATAGCAAATTAAAAAATATCACTTATCAGATAATCAGCTAAATGCCTGGCAGATGACCCTCATTCAAAGTGAGTCGTGGCTAAACATGAAACTAGAAAAACAGGTTATAATATATAACTATAAATCTCACACTGACAGCGGACAGAAACTGAGAAAACACCCAGTATACATGTACCGGTACTCACAAAAGAGTTACAAGTAGCATATTATCACTATCAGTATCACTAATAGCATACTATACTGGGCAAATAACAGCAATTTTTACTCACTGGGGGTTTCCTGGCTGGAGTCTTTGGTGTG
>NC_090251.1:34986537-35026537 GCF_037325665.1 Littorina saxatilis
CCCCGTGTCACCACAATGGCCCGTGAAAGATCTTGGTCATTCTACCATAAGTGCAGATGGCTGATACCACCTAAACACGCATACATCAAAAGCCGTGAGGGCGTAAAAACTCGAATCGTATAAACCAATTCATGTCCAATATAGGCAATTAAGACCTGACGGACAATAAGCCCCTTAACAAATAAAAAAATAAAATAAAAAAATTAAAAAAAAAGCTTCCCGGTACAACAATACATTTCAAGTGATAACTGTGATACTCCATGCTTATTACTCACTGAAAGCTGTATACAGTGATTCCAAACCTCTAAACAAACAAAACATACTCCGTTTTCGGTATGGGTCCATACTGGGCATTGTTATATTTAGTCAAGTTTTGACTAAATATTTTAACGTAGAGGGGGGAATCGAGACGAGGGTCGTGGTGTATGTGTGTGTGTGTGTGTGTGTGTGTGTGTGTGTGTGTGTGTGTGTGTCTGTGTGTGTGTGTAGAGCGATTCAGACTAAACTACTGGACCGATCTTTATGAAATTTGACATGAGAGTTCCTGGGTATGAAATCCCCATACGTTTTTTTCATTTTTTTGATAAATGTCTTTGATGACGTCATATCCGGCTTTTCGTGAAAGTTGAGGCGGCACTGTCACGCCCTCATTTTTCAACCAAATTGGTTGAAATTTTGGTCAAGTAATCTTCGACGAAGCCCGGGGTTCGGTATTGCATTTCAGCTTGGTGGCTTAAAAATTAATTAATGACTTTGGTCATTAAAAATCTGAAAATTGTAAAAAAAAATAAAAATTTATAAAACGATCCAAATTTACGTTTATCTTATTCTCCATCATTTGATGATTCCAAAAACATATAAATATGTTATATTCGGATTAAAAACAAGCTCTGAAAATTAAATATATAAAAATTATTATCAAAATTAAATTGTCCAAATCAATTTAAAAACACTTTCATCGTATTCCTTGTCGGTTCCTGATTCCAAAAACATATAGATATGATATGTTTGGATTAAAAACACGCTCAGAAAGTTAAAACAAAGAGAGGTACCGAAAAGCGTGCTATCCTTCTTAGCGCAACTGCTACCCCGCTCTTCTTGTCAATTTCACTGCCTTTGCCATGAGCGGTGGACTGACGATGCTACGAGTATACGGTCTTGCTGAAAAATGGCAGCTACTTGACTAAATATTGTATTTTCGCCTTACGCGACTTGTTTTTGTATTTGTATACGTAACGAAACTCATTGTCGGATTTTGAGGGTGCATAATTCTTAACTTAGTCTCGTGCTTGATTATACACACGAGTAAGGCCCCAGCATGCTAACGTACAAAGCAGTGTCTGTCTGTCTCTCTGGCTGTCTTTGTTTGTCTGTCTGTCTGTCTGTCGGTTGGTCTGTCGGTCGGTCTGTCTTGTCGTTTTGTTTTTGTTTTGTGCATGGTTCTATTTTGTTGTTGACGAAAACGTGTGTGCCTCATTGTGGGTAAAATATAGTAACTAGATTACTTCTGCGTGAGTCTTTATTAGTGGTATTATTTTCACATTTTGTGGAACAGTCATGTTAGAAGCAGAACTGGAAACATATACAACGACAGGCACTTAATATAGAATGAAGGACTCCAATTGGTTCGTTTTCAGTAAAACATTAAAGCTTCAAACATTAATCTTCCGTAACGCTGGAGGAAATCCGGAACGGGGATGAGAGCGTAATTTATTTGTCAGTTTAAGCACCTCTGATTGTGATAAGGAAAAAACACTTCTCGTGACTATTGTTGTCCTGATTTTACTTCCCGGTGTTTCAAGTGTCCGCTCATACTCTTTTCCCCTTGTCAAGTGTGTGTACTGCGTGCTACAGATTCAATGCTTTACACAAATACGTTTTAATGTGGGACCTACTTCAAACCCATTTCAAAACATACCAATGAACACATGTATGATATCTAACATTAGTCGGATCATAGAGACTTGAATGACAAAAGCCTCACCAAAACTTTTTTTTTAAAGAAGGCAATACGAAATAATTATGTTTTGACTTGTGGTGTCGTACCGATCTTGTCTTGGTCTCATGTCAAGTTTCATCAGGATCAGTCGAGTAGGTGGGGTGTTTTTCCGAAATCGCTGTACACACACACACACACACACACACACACACACGCACGCACGCACGCACACACACACACACACACACACACATACACACACACACGCACGCACACGCACACACACACACACACACACACACACACACACACACACACACACACACACACACACATACACACACAGAATAGAAGATGCAGATCTTCTATTATAATACAGGTGATTGAATATGCATTTTGACAATAAGGGCTCACAGTCACTGCGTTTACCTCATTTTGTATCAGACGATCGTATTTGGAAGCCTACATTAACCGGACACGACATCTAACCATACTGATAGTTACCACATTTTCAAATACAATATACACAACCATAACGCATCGTCGCATTTTTATTGTTGAAGGTTAAACGCGAGAAAGATACACTCTGCTGAATCGAATTTAAGAGGAATATTGCTTCCAACAGAGCCAGACTAGGTGCTGCCGTTCCATTGTGTGGTCGCAATTTTCCACTAAATATTATTCCGTTTGCCAACACATTATGAAGTACTGATCAGATTGTTATTGCCTGTGCTCTTTCTTAACACATTTTTTAAACACACACATCCATGCAGCATTAAAAGGGTATCGCAATGCATGCTAATTATTAGTCACTTTAAAAGAGAGACACCGTCCACTGTTGTCACCAATAGCGATTAATAACTGATGTATGAAACGTGCAATTCGCTAATTATAAAGAGGCGTCATTTGGTAAATTTGATAATTGCATGCTTTTGTGGTAATACCTCTGAAACACATCAAATTTGTTTCAGAACATGTCTACGTTCTTACAAAATGTTCAAAAGCTCGTTAACCACCGACGTGCAGTTACGAACGGCATGCATTGCTTCCAAGAAATGAGTTCCTTTTTCTGTGATTTCAGCTATTATTTTGTCGTGTGTCTCGCTTCAAGAAACATCATGAAACTATGAACTGCTTTTGTTAATTTCTATTGTATCAGGAGTTTGTTCATTGTTTCCCACTTCAGTGAAATCTCGACATGAAGGTTGCTCTTGCTGTGACTGTGACTGTGGCTGTGGTAGCTGCGTTGGTTAGTTCGACAGAAGAAACATTGTCTTGTGAGTAGCAATTGTGAATGAATGAATGTTCAGATTTGCTCATAATGGGTATGACTCTTGTTTTATCGGTTGCCGGTCGTTTATTTTTTCTCCATAATGCAGACATAATGTTGTTGATTTTTCCTAAACTTTGTAATTATTCACAAATCTTAGATTGATTTAATGTTCGTTGATTGTTTTCCTTTACAACAGTGTCTTGTGAGTTTGGGCGGGATGACATGTGTGGCTGGACAAGCGTAACAAACGAAACGAACACGTTGGAATGGACTGTTGGTAAGACTTGCACCGCTCGCATGCTAGCGTGCGTGTGCTTCTATCTTCTTGTCTGAGTGTTTCTCTGTTGTGTGACTCTCGTCTTTGTTGTTGTTCTTTTCTTTCTTTGATGGTGTGTTTTAACAGCATATCTCTCTTCATGTGTTGTAGTTAAGCATTTGTGGCTGATTCATGATGGCATAGATCTGAACCCACATATTACCTTATGAGGGCCCCAAAGGGTTTAAAATCGTGATCGTGATTGGTGTTTTTTTACCTTTCTGTGACCGTGATTGCCAAAATTTCCATTTCTGTGATCGTGATGGGACTTTGCCCGTGATCCGTGATGACAAAAAAATCAAGTCTCGTGATCGTGATTGTCATTTGTTTTCGTGATCGTGATGGGCATTTTTCACAGATGTATCACTCTATGAGTATGATCCTCTATTCGTCAAGGAGCTAATCCCGATTGAAGGGAAGCAACAACACATACAGAAATATGATTTTGACAGCAATTGCTTCTCTTTAAGAGAACCAATCCAAAAAAAAGAGAAATCCAATCAGAAGGCGAATTGCAAAAGTCTGCCAAACTTCATCCAATGGAAGGGCTTCGTGCTAAAGTTTTGAGTGCATTCAGTCAAATTCGAATTCGAAGATCAAAAATGGCGTGCAGCAGTACTGTCATCGAACTTCTGTTATATTTTGTGGATTCAAGCCAGACCAAAGCAGGCGGCGAGAATGCCTTCCTTGGTGGAAAGGTCAGGGCCTGTATGCTTATGGGGGAAGTTCGCGACAACTCCCGAAGTTTTGAGTGACATCGGAAGTACTTGCCTCACTTTCGTATGCATGGGCCGGAAAAAGGGTTTACCTCGAAGCAAAGCGAGGAAGTAACTCAGGGTATTTTGCGACTACTTCTAAAGTTTTGAGTGACATCGGAAGTACATCCTCACTTTCGCATGCATGGGACGAAAAAAGAGTTTACTTTGGAAGCTAACGAGGAAGTAAATGAGGGTAAATGTACTACAGCCAGACCCAGTAGTAAACACGCTACTTCCACAGTTTCTCAGTGCAAAAAGGCAGGGCTTTTCTTCAGTTTTTCATGTCAAACCGAGCTGACGCTCCTAAAGAGAGAAAATAGAGGGAAAAGTCGTATCTTCTGCATGCATTTCGTGCACATTTCCCTGAATACAAACCTGAGTTGCCAGCTTTGACTTTTGTTTGTTCTGGGTCATTGGCCACCACTCTTTCATTCCCGCTTATACGAGGGGGTTACTGTGTTTCTATGAAAATGGGCGTCGTTGTGTGCATGTGTGAGTGTGTGTGTGTGTGTGTGTGTGTGTGTTTGTGTGCGTGCGTGCGTGTGTTTGTGTGCGTGTGTGTGTGTGTGTGTTCGAGTGTTGAAGTGTAAGTTTCTGCTATTTTTTTTGTCATTGCTTTATCTGTGTGTGTGTGTGTGTGTGTGTGTGTGTGTGTGTGTGTGTGTGTGTGTGTGTGTGTGTGTATGTGTGTGTGTGTGTGTGTGTATGTATTTGTGCGAGTGCCTGTCTGCCTGTGTGTGCGTGCGTGCGGGTATAATTGTGCGTCTGTTCCTTCATACGTTTGTTTGCGTGTTCGCGCGTGCCGTGTGTGTGTGTGTGTGTGTGTGTGTGTGTGTGTGTGTGTTTGTGTGTGTGTGTGTTTGTGTGTGTGTGTGTGTGTTTGTGTGTGTGTGTTTGTGTGTGTGTGTGTGTGTGTGTGTGTGTGTGTGTGTTTTCGATGTTATGTGTGTGTTCGACGGTGTGTGTGTGTTCGACGGTGTGTGTGTGTGTGTGTGTGTGTGTGTGTGTGTGTGTGTTCGACGTTATGTGTGTGTTCGACGGTGTGTGTGTGTGTGTGTGTGTGTGTGTGTGTGTGTATGTGTGTGTGTGTGTGTGTGTGTGTGTGTGTGTGTACCCACTCCCCACACTATGATGAGCTGACTATTATTTGCGCCTTGATATTTTATTCATGTTCTTACGTTTTATGCTGTTTATTGTGATTCACCACACCCGAGTTTATCGTAATTGAGATAATAAAGTGTTCTATGTCTATGTATTATGTCTAATACACATGCACACACGCACGTAGGCTACAAAAATCCAATCTTGACTTTGAACTTTATATAAACATACATCCTCTTCACAATTAACGAGGACAAACGTAATTTACAAACACCTAAGTACAACAATTTTTCTGTTTTAAAAATTCGGACACACATTTTCTCAAATAATATGAAATTCGCTGAACTTATCTTCTTTTCATTACACCTTATATCTTGATTCCCAAAAAATGGAGTTCTGCCTTTTTAAATTTACCAGTAACACAAACATTCGCTCTGACCAAACTATTTTTGTCCAGCAGTTTTACCAATACACAATCATTAAAAAAACCACTACAAAAAGAGTTTTAAGTTAACCGACTTCGCTACCACATAAACAACCTTTTTTTATTGTCCCCAACATTCTGGTCAACGAAATCATTATTATAGACAGTCATTCTATTTAAGGACAATTATCACAGCTTTCGTTCAACCAGTTAAAAACAACAATTATAGTAAAAGCTACAGCGCGATCAACGTTTGCCCATTTACGAACTCGCGATGAGATTTGTTTCTTCTGGTCACCAAGCCTACCGTTTACAAACGCATGCGCACTAATTGGGATTCCCCCAATTTTCTCGACCTTGACCTCAGAACTCTCGAAGCCACTACTTCGGCGTTCAATTTAGCTCGTGCATACCGAGTAGCTGGCAACTTTGCTTTCGAAGTTCCCACTTCCAATGTCAAGGGCCTCTCGCTTGACATAATTATACGACGATATCGCATCTCAAGGGTCCTTACCCATCCAAAAGAAACCTCCAGCGCATACTACAATTGCAGGACATTCCGTTTTTAAAGGCAGCTCATTGGGAAATTATCTCAGACACAATATCGAAGACGTGAAATGCGTCAATCGAGCAACTGTCGTAACTTAATTGGCTACAATGAGACGGTCTCCTACCTTGCACCATAGACACGGACTGTGACATTCTTGTTTAATTTAGGTGAAATGCTTAAAACAGAGTGACTCAAAAGCGACAGTTCGATCAGTTACTGACCGAAAAAAACGTGCTCGAGTCATTCGGCGAAGGTGGCGAGCTTTCAAACCAGCACGACTGAATAACTCAGAATGCCTTTTTTCATCATGCCTCTATTCTACACGAGTAACATAGTGCAGTGGTAACGGTTCCGGACTCTCGTTCATTTGCTCCGGGTTCAAGTTCCGCCGGGAGCTATATATTTTTTATTAATCTTTTCCTTTTTAAGCCTCCGCAATTGCATTCCGGCTGCAAAAACCGGGTTTTGCCTCTGTGTTAATTTTATTCATTTGCAAAAGAAACCTTCCTATGCTTTGAAAAAATCATATCATGTCTTGAATTTCAACTGTACGCGCGTGTGTACATGTGTGTCACTACGGTGAGTATGTGTGTATGTGTGTGTGTGTGTGTGTGTGTGTGTGTGTGTGTGAGTGTATGTGTGTGTGTGTGTGTGTGTGTGTGTGTGTGTGTGTGACGTGTCACTTGTGTCATCATAGTTTCAGTGTGTGTATGAGTGTAGATTGAGAGAGAATGAGAGAAAGTGAGAGAGAGTGAGTGTGTGGTTATTTGTTTGTGACTGTGTGCGTGCGTGTATGGGTGCGTGTGTGCATGTGTGTATATGTGTGCGCGCGAGCGCGCGCGTGAGTGTGTGTGTGTGCAGTGTGTGGTGTGTGTGTGTTTATGTGTGCCGTCAGTGTCACTTGTGTCATAGTGTCAGTATGTGCATGAGTGTACGTTTGTCTGTGTGTGCGTGTGTCGTAAGAGAGAGAGAGAGAGAGAGAGAGAGAGAGAGAGAGAGAGAGAGAGAGAGAGAGAGAGAGAGAGAGAGAGAGAGAGAGAGAGAGAGAGAGCGAGCGAGCGACACTTCTTTGGCAATTTTGGACCAGACAGCGTCTTTATGTTTAACAGTTAGACTGTTCTGAAATTTGGACAGAATAACCGTTCTTTCGTAAAACACTTCTGTCAAGAGTACAGCAATTTCACCATCTGAAAAAGGTGCAGAACGCCCCTCCGTGTCTACTTTCTTTTTGAGCGGCACACGTGCCTTGCCATTTTCGTTGACTGCCATGTTGATAGAAACGTGCGCTTGCGTATTAGTAGGGATTCCCCCAATTTCCCCGACCTTGACCTTAATACTCTCGCTGTCACTACTTTGGCGTTCAAGTCAGTTCATGCATTGTGAACAGTCAGAAAGTTGACTTCGGGAGTTCCCACTTCGAAAAGAGGCCTCTACTTCCAGTGTTTCTTACTTCTAGTTCATGCATACGGGCCCAGGCTACGGGTCCGTCTTTCCGAAGACGAAATGTCAAGGTATGTCATCTATCAGGGCCGGACTAGGTAAGTACTAGGGTGTGTGTGTGTGTGTTACAGATGAGGGTCAAGGGGGCAAAGCCCCTTGGTGGGGGTCCAGGGGGCGAAGCCCCCTAGGTGGAGGTTGCAAGGGGGCGAAGCCCCCTTGAAGCTGAACGTTTTTTGATGTTTCTGGAGGGAAAGGAAGCCTCTCCTTGAACGAAAAAGGTAAATTCGACAGCAAGCTGTATAGGCAATGAAGAAGAATTGAGATTGTAAGGACTCATACTTTTCATCACAAAAATCGTTGAAGAAAAATGTCTTTCGAAAGGGGGTGAGAGGTGCGATTTCTCCTCGGAGTTCATGATGATCCAGATGCAACCCACCCCCCCCCCCCTCCCCCCCCAAAAAAAGCGTTTGGGAGGTACATGCCAGGGGGGGGGGGGTTGCGCAACCCCTGTAACCCCCCCCTCCCCCTAATCCGGCCCTGTCTATGTTGCTCTATGACTGTTCTGAATGGAGGCAAAGATCTTGAAATTTGTTCAAGATCTTTGAGTTTGATTGAGATCATTGACATTGTCGACATTGCCACGTCCGGCTGTCACTCGCTCAGTCGTGTGACCTCGACTGGCTCGAGATCGAGTCTGCGTGTAGCCAAAACCGAAACTAGAAATGTGTTTTTCATCCCAGCAACGTGGACACGCTTGGCATAGATTCTTTGCATTAAAGGCAGAGTAAGCCTCCCGTAAACCATCACAGATACGGTCAGGCTTTTACACACAGTACAAACACCCTTTCATTTAAACACTCACCAATTGAGAACATCCTAGGTGCCCTCCGTAAAGAGCGAACAATGTTCAAAGAATTTATTTTTGCGTGGTTTATCTTACCCCTGAGCCATCGTGAACCCGTGTGATCCAGTTTTCCCTTTTCACAATGCAGTCGTCATAGTTAGTCATTTGAATGCGACTCGACGTGAGCTTATCTACAATAGCACGTTTTTTTATGCACGAAACAACGGCTGTGGTTCACAAGAACTCTAGCGATGGCTTTTGACTGTTGAGAGGAACGGCGATTTGCACTGATAAACCGGCCGTCGTCTGCTACGACCCTTGCGTGACCCTGCTTCCGGGCTTTTCTTTTTTTAAACTTTCACAACTTCGAATTGTTCTGATCTTGTCTTGATGAAAAACGAATTCTTTTATGATTAAAGAATGTTTGTGTAATAAGCTGTCAATTTATTATTTAGATTTTAAAAGTTAGGTCTAGCGCAAAAACGAGGCGCCGTTGATGTTAACGGAACAAGTCTACGAAAATAAATTCTTGGAAAATGTCTCACGCTCGACAGAAAGCAGCCAGGATGTTCCCGTTCGGTGAGCGTTCAAATGGAAGTATGCTTGTACTGTATTTAGACGCTCGGGGAGCTCTGTGATGGTTTACGGGAGGTACAAATGAGGCATGAACTACATCCCTTATCTTCAACCAAAATACTTTATAAAAACAGGTAGTGAGACCATCAAGACCTGGGGCTGAATCGTTATTTAATAATCTAAGGGCAATAGTTAATTCCTTCCTGGTAATCTCCGAGTCCAATTCACCTTTTTGGTCATTGGAGAGAAATGGTATATTTAAATCTTGTACAAATTCGTTTGCGCTCATCTGGTTAAATTCCGCACTTTTTTCATATGAGTCTTTAAAAAATCGTACTTGTTCTTTCATAATCTCTTTCTGTGTAGTAAATACCCTCCCGTCGTCTGTCTGTAAACGATGCAAAATTTTCATGTTAGCTTTACTTCTTTCCAAATTCAAAAAATACTTTGTGTTCTTCTCACCTTCTTCTATGAACTGGACGCGAGAGCGAACTTGGGCACTCTGGGCTTCTTCCAATGAAAAGACCTCAAGCTCTACTTTAATTTTTTCTCTTTTCATTAACAGATTCAGATCTTGTGGATTATTTGCTAAAAGAGTGTCCGTTTCATCCAAATCCTTCTGAAGAGAAAGCTGGGAATTATTTTGTTTTCGCTTTCTTCCTGCTGCATAGGCTGTGCACAATTCCCGCATTTGAATTGTTAATAATTCCCATTTTAAGGAGTCACATAGACCTTTATTTTGCAACAAAAATGCATCAATCAAATTATTCATTAAATCAACAAAACCTTTGTCTCGCAATAACTGATTATTAAATTTCCAGTAAGAAGGTCCGCGTACTATGTTCACAAACTGAATTTTCAACTCAATTAATCGGTGATCTGAATGTGGTACTGAGACCATGTCACAAAATAATGTTTTATCAAACAAGCCACCAGAGAGAAGAATATAGTCAAGTCGACGGGCTATGAAAGGGCTCTTCCTGCTCCAGGAGAACTCCTTTTCGTCGGTGTGAAACAAGCGCCAAACATCATTCAGATCGTTACTATGCAAAACATTTTGAAAATTAATAACATCAGATTTTTTATGCACATGAGTTAAACACTGACTTTACTAACCGCAACATTGCAAATTTAAATCACTCACACACACACACACACACACACACACACACACACACACACACACACACACACACACACTCGCACACACATACCCACACACACACACATACACACACACACACACCCACACACACACACGCGCGCGCGCACGCACGCGCGCACGTATACACGTACCCACGCACCCACGCACCCACCCACAGACACACACACACACACTCACACTCACACACACACACACTCACACACATGCACGCACGCACGCACACACACCCACACCCACACACACACACGCGCGCGCGCACGCACGTACGCACGCACGCACACTAGTACACACACGCACACACACACACACACCCACACACACACACACACACACATACACACACACAACACACACACACACACACACACACACACACACACACACATAGGGACACTTTCAAATGGTCGAGGGTGCCCTTTCATCACGGGTGCCACTGCATTTACGAAGATAGTTATTGAAAGAAGAATGGTCAAAGGTTGATAACCTTTATCACAGGTATCCCAGAAAAAAAGGTCTGTTGCCCAACGTAGACTTTTATCACGCCGACCTGTTCAATGGCGCGAACGACGCATAGAAACTCATCGTGAGGGTTCAGGTTGGCTAGACGACCGCCTTGCTCCATGCATTCCGCGTTGGCCTTGAGCCATTCACACTCGTAGGATAACCGTAGTGTCATCATGAAAATAAACTCGACCTGAAAAGAGGTGCTGATGTACCGATAAGAAATATTATCTTCCTTGATTGAGCATAAATGTTAAAGTGCTTGTTTGATTTCAACCACACCTGTCAACGCTTTTGTCTGATGTGTGTGCAGAAGGTGTTTTATTGAACAGTGCATGAACTTTACTACATGCTTTCCGCGCAATTCGCTATCCTTTCAGTAACTTGTGTACACTTGAGGCGATTCTAAATCAACTATGTACAATTCGTGACGTCATACAATTCACGAAATGTAAGCCTTATCTTCTTTATCTTCGTGTGTATGTGTGTGTGTGTGTGTGTGTGTGTGTGTGTGTGTGTGTGTGTACGGGTGTGTTTGTGTGTGAGTGTGTTTGTGTGTTAGTGTGTTAGTGTGTGTGTGTGTGTGTATATGTGTGTGTGTGTGTGTGTGTGTGTGTGTATGTGTGTTTGTGTGATTGTATGTGTGTGTGTATGTGTGTGTGTGTGTGTGTGTGTGTGTGTGGGGGGGGGGGGGGTCAGACGATAACTGCTAAGCGAAACGCTCGAAAGAAGACTATTCGTTAATTGCACAAAAGACCATCATAATACATGTATAGCATTTTCCACAAATCCATACAGTCATTGATTTTTAAAACCGCGTTGGCGTTCGATGAAAACAATGAGTGTTGAGATCTGTGTCAAAGGTCATACTATGTTTGTCAACAATGAAGCATTTACCCATTTAAAGGCTTCCATTTGAATCGTAGATTGACGCCCGAACATAGTCTTATTGAATTCTTACGAAGCGATGCGCTTGGAGAACCGCATTACTCATTGCATTGGCTTCCATTTGAAACTTCTAGGTTATAATGGTTATAATAATTGACAACCGACAAAACCTTAATTAAAGCCCGACGGAGCGAAGGGTGGTTAAACATTCATATTAACATTTTAAGTGTTGAGCTTTCATCAAAAGAGTTATCAGTTCACAAACCAGGAGACGAAAACTCAAACAAACCAACAAACAAACCAACCAACTAACCAAACCAACCAACCAACCAACCAACCAACCAACTAACCAAACCAACCAACCAACCAACCAACCACACAAGCAAATAAACAAACAAACAAATTAAGATGAAGACAAATCAAACTGAACTGAGTTTTATGTCAATCAAATTTGAAAAGGTATGCACTTCAGCAAGCAATAGGGTAAACGATCAGATATATACATAAACAACGAATTTACTTAAAAAATAAAAATAAACGCAGATTATTTACTGTAAGCAGCTATTATTTTATGCTTAAACAACTAAGACATAATATGGCACACTGAAAAGAGAACATTGCATGCTTGCATGAAACACACACGTAGGTATGCAATACAGTACTAATGTATGTGTGTGTGTGTGTGTGTGTGTGTGTGTGTGTGTGTGTGTGTGTGTGTCTGTGTGTGTGTGTGTGTGTGTGTGTGTGTGTGCGCGTACGTGGGTGCGTGCGTACGTACGTACGTACGTACGTACATACGTACGTGCATGCATGCGTGCGTGCATGCGTGCGTGCGTGTCTTTCCTTGAAATCCAACGGGTATACACGTGATACTATTATTCATGAGGCCATTGCCCCTTATACAAGGATGTGAACAAAAGGGTAATTACATATCATTCCACTTAGGTGCAATCGAAACATAAAATAATGGTAATCGTCCTATAATAGGCTTATATGCTATTTATATTTTAATATTTATATACACTATCAGAGTTGTGAAAGAAACACATGAAAGTCAACAGAGATTTCCTTCCAAGATTTCACAAAATAATATCGTAGCAAAGCAAAAGAGGAGAGCATGAAATATCCCTTCACAAATAGCATATTGCGCACATCAGAACCTCCTCGGTTGGACCGAGATTTCAAAGCAAAGTCCCCGTGTGGGGGATGTATCACAGAGAAATCTAAACCTGAGGAGGACTACTAAGACCAGACGCGTGTTTCGATCTACTAATGTGTCTCTTCAGTAGTCTGCTGGTAGAGTTGTCAACCCATCTAACCAAGAAGCAAACCATCTTGGTAGCTTCTGTTAGCACGGGAAATTCTGACAATTCCAAGGTAAAATGGATATATCAAACAAAGCATTACACGGCATTTAACTAAGAGGTTACTACTTAACTTAAAGGACTCATACAAAATTTTATACAACGACATATTTCTGACAAACATTTACTGTGATGAGGCTAAGAGTAAGTTAAGTAGAAAGAGGGTTGGGTTTTCATGATATGTAATTGGAATAAGTTGTTCTCTTGAGTTGTTCAAATATGGGCAACTCAAAACAAAATGGACTTCATCTTCTTGCTTTTCTTTACAAACGACACATAAACTTATCGGTATTATGTCTTTTATAACGGTACACATGCACATCAATTGATCAATTACCGAGTCGAAACCGGGTCATTATAAATGTCGAAATAAATGTCTTGATATTATCAACAAAAGATAGAGTTTAATGTCATATACAGTACTAACAGTCTGAAAGAGAACAAATCTGTCACTATTTTGCACATGCTTATCCCATTCTTGCCATCTGCAATCGACTAAACTTTTGATAATAACACGCAAACAATATTGCTCATTTGCAACGCCCTGATTCAACCACACAAAACCAAAACTGTACTGATACCGTTTACAACTGATGCTTGAGGTCCAGTTCTTTTTTACCACTCTCAACCATTTTATATTATATTTAATATGATTCGTGAAGCAATCTGTGCTCATTGATCTTTGACAATATAAACCAATAACTAATGCATCTTAAAATAGAATTCAAACACATCGGGTATCTGTTCGTTTTGCCATATACTAGCTCATTGTGTGTTCGCATTCGAACTCCCTAGAACGTCTTCCATGCAAATAAATGGACTTTCTGTACACTGCAGAGCGTCTTATCCAGTCCCCATAGCTCAGCACCGTACTGTACTTGTGGTTGTACTGTTTACAAAAAACCCCGTCCAAACTAGAGGGTGAGTGCGTTTGAACGAGAGAGAGAGAGAGAGAGAGAGAGAGAGAGAGAGAGAGAGAGAGAGAGAGAGGGGGGAAGGGAGGGAGAGAGAGAGAAAGAGAGAGAGAGAGAGAGAGAAAGAGAGAGCCGAGAGAGAGAGAGAGAGAGAGAGAGAGAGAGAGGGGGGTAAGATTATATCAACAGTTGTGAATGTGATTGTACTGATCAGCCTCTGCCTCTCTCTGCTGATCGCGTGTCCAGTCTTCACCGTGCAGCTCACTGTACTCGTCCGGATCGTGCACGTGATCATAGTGACGCTGCTGAACCTTCTGCTCGGCTACAGACTCTCCTCTGACGTCAAGCTCGTTGTAGATGTCGTCCGCAGGGACAGAAGCTGTGGACTTGTCGTGGTCTTCGTCATGATCAACAACTTCATAGACAGACGCTTCAGATTGTGAAGCTTCTGGCGAAGACTGCGCGGGAATAGTGTTCTCGGCCAAAGAATACTCTGTGTCGTCTTGAAGGCGCGCCTGCTTCTTGTCTGCTGACTTTTTGGTGTGGTCCTCGGTGATATTTTCGTAACCAGGCTTTCCTTTTGCGGCGGTTCGCTTTCCTCTGGCTGCTTGTTTGCTTGCGTGCATTGTGCGCGAGCCATCGGCGATCGCTGCAGCTTTCCCTGTGGTAGGATTTGACATGGTTTTGGTTGGAGGAACAGCGTACTCGTCTTCGTCATTCGGGGATTCGACTCTACGTGGAGAGGTGTCGTCGGAGTTCGGAGTAGCTTTGGGAACCTGGTCGTCATGTGTGTGGTCATATGTGTCATCCAGGTCCTTCTGGTTCAAGGGGCGAGCTTGTGTGTGATCGTAGGTGTCATCGAAGCCTGGATCAGAGGCGGAGGCCTCGTTTTGTGCAACTTTTAGGTTTGTCTGATTGTAGTAGTCATGGCTGCCATCTGACTTTATCTCATTAGCAGGCGGTTCTGCGAATTCGTAGACACTGTCTTGTTTGCTGTTTTCACCGTTCTTTGCTACTTCTTTCGTCTGATCGCCAGTTGTTGCCAGTTCGTAAGCATCCTGAGAGTGGTTGTTCCCGGGATGTCTCAGGTTCTGGTGAGTGTGTTTGGGGAGTCCTGCAGAATTCACAGCAGTGGCTAGGTTCACGTAGGGTTCTTCTGGTGCATTGTAGATGTGGTCTGTATCCTCGTCGCTTTGCGTTTGCGCGCCTGGCATTCGGACTGTAAAATATATAATTCAAATAAAACTTAGATCAGGACTGGTAATAACTCGACTCAAGTCCTCTATCAGTCTGCTGTGAGAGATTTCTGAGAACTGTTCGATAATACAGCAAGTCGACCATTATGTCCGACTCTATTTCTGTCTGTCTGTCTGTCTGTCTGTCTGTCTGTCTGTCTGTCTGTCTGTATGTCTGTATGTCGGTCGGTCTATCGGTCTGTCTGTTGGTCTGTCTGTCTGTCTGTCTGTCTGTCTGTCTGTCTGTCTGTCTGTATGTCGGTCGCTGTTTCTATCTGTCTCTGTCTTTCTCTTTAAGTCTGTATGTCTGTGTGCCTGTCTTTCTGTGTCTCTGTCTGTCTGTCTGTCTGTCTCTGCCTGTCTGTCAAAATATAGTTTACCCTCTGCATCAAACATAATTGTTGACAATCTCGGTAACAAAAAGTGCAACACAATCATGGTGTAATGCAAGCAAACAAACCCTCGCATTGTTCAATGAAAACTCAATTAGGTGCTTATCTATCGTGTTGGGCTAGTTACTGGTTAGCGTTGCATGATCTTAGTTCAAACCATCATAACAAGCATTGATTAACAATTGTCATTGAAAAGCAGCACCATTAAAACAAAAACGTAAACGAACAATACCTGAAGTTATGAATTGGTCATCGGGCACATAGCCAGAGTTAGAAACCGCTCTTCGGGTGTTGTTCTGAGAGGCGGATCTGCAAGGCAAATAGAATTCAGAGTATTCATGTGTGTTTCAGTATACATCCATTTGAAAACCATGTAACCTACATAATTTGAAACTGTTACTCTGTTTGAGGCTGTCATTAATACATAGTTTGTATAAAAAAAATTACTTGTTATGTTTGCTGCAGATTATGGTCCGCTTTGTAAGAAATGTAATCTGGGCAGCAAAACGCTTCTTAACAGTTTTGCTCTACAGCCGTTCACGTAAAATACAATTCCCTTTATTCAGTTGTTGTTCAAAACTACAGGGTACGCTTGTGCGGATAATCGATTGCACCGTCCATCCATGACTGTCCACATCAATCAGCTTGAAGATATTCTAGGCTAGTTTTAAAGACACAATTACGATGAGAATGTTACGTAATGCGGGCTAATGAAATACACACACAAAATAAACGTGCAAGTCTCTGTCCGCAGTTTACTCTGGAATTTGCGCATCGATTATTTCTTGATATAGCTTTTTTTAGACAAAAAAATGGCAGGCATGAGACATAACGTAACACAAAATCATTACTCCTTCATTTCTTAAAGTAGATACAAATGTCTTGGTATTGTCTTATGCCTTATTACTTATGTATAGATTAATTTAAGTATTCATTAATTCATTAATTCACTAGTTCATTCATGAACGCATTCATTTATTCATTTGGTCATTCATTCATGAATTTCTTAATTAATAAATACATAAATAAATAATGAATCTGTGTATGCATTTCTTTATTTGTTTATCTATTTATTTATTTCCACGGGAAAAAAGGAGGAAAGCAACGAACGGGCGCTTGGCTTTTCTGAAGTAACGTGCCAGCCAGATTTTTGTTTTATCACCGTCCCCATTGCGTCTTCTTGAGACGAAGATGACGACAACCGCGATGACGACAACGACCAGGATGACAGCAATGGTGATACCAGCAATTGAGGCAGAGCCAAGGCCTTCTATGCTGGTAAGTGCGTCTGTTGCTGTGCTGCCTCCTAGAGGGAAATACATTAAGAATACAATCACAGTTTGTCCACTTTTTTCTTGTTTATTTACTGTTCAACCACAAGTACTACCAGCAACTGATGAGGACCTAGACTTCTGTGCTGTTGTTTGCAGGTGATGGTGTTATGTATTCTAGACATAAAGAGTAGAGACGTGGTTTTGTTTTCTGATTTTGTTCTCTTTTCTTTTCTTTGATTAATATTTTGTCCAAGCAATGGTCCAACAAGCATGTTCAAAAGCAAATGTTACAAACATCCTTACCTTGTTGTGTACTGTAAACATTAGAACTGGTTGTCAGTGTGCTAGTGGTGACTGTTGTGGGATGAGAAGTAGGAGGTTCGCCAGGTTCAACATAGTACACGATATTGTCCACGGCGATTTCATTGTAATAACCACAAGCGTTGTCTTCGTTGGATATTCGCTCACCTTTAAAATATAGCTATGTACACACACAAAAATACAGCATGGAATTATTCATCATGCAAAGATTCTCCAAACAAATATGTCTCTCTGTCTCTAACGTGTAAACAATATAGTCTAATATAAGATTGGTGTACATCATACATTGTTTGAAAAAGATATGTCTCTCTGTCTCTAACTAGTAGACAATATAAGATAGGTGTACATAATACATTGTTTGAAAAAGGTATATGGTTTCACTTCCTAGTAAATGCACTTACGTCTCACTTTCTTTTAAAATTCATTCTGCTTGTTTCAAAGTTAGGGAAATCTGCATTGTTTGCATCGATATGTCGAGTACAATGACCTGAAGTAATGTTACCGGATGCATATAGCAGAGTAGTTATAAAGTGGAAACAACAAAACTATAAAGCAGATGGAATTCTTCCGAAACTAACAGTAACAATAATACAAGCCGTTGTTCTATGGCTAATGTTTATTTACATGTAAAAGAGTGGTAAGTAACTTTTCGCCAAGTACCGTAGCGGTGTGTGTGAAGTAGCTAAAAGTAAGGATCACCTGTAACAAAAAAACAAGAGGAGGGAGGAGGTGGGGGCGAAGGTCGACTGAACAAAACACAACTGTCTTGAATGTACGAGATACACGCTTTGTGTGAGTAAAACCATTGATTGATAAACGCAGGGAAAAACACAATGAAACAGACAGACAAACAAAGAAGGAAGCAAGAAAACAAACAACTCTCATCCCTCTAAAACAAATAACTCATGCATGCGCATCCATTAGAAACGGAAAGAGAATAACTATCACTCATACAAAGAGGAAAACAGAAAACCTTGCAAATGCAATTAACCTTGTATCGTTCTCCTGTGCAGTCCAGATCAGATGAGGCTGTTTTATAAAAAGAAGCTGCTGTAGAATTCCATAATACTGACATAATACCGGCTTTCTCATGCAGAAGAGACAACCGGCAACCATTATCTTTTCCAAGGTAGTATTGGAACTGTAGTCGACATCGAGAGCCTGGTGACCAGGGTTGCAGCCAAGGACTGGCCAGCACACCTTGGTCCCCTGCGTCATGGCCTCCGACGTAGAGACGGGCGTAATAGTTCCGATGCCATGAATTCCCCCACCATGCTAAAACCAACCCAAATAAATTAAATGTTTAACACACAGAGACAAAGCAGACACACTAGCAGACACACCGAGGGACAGCCGAACACACCAGACACAAATATAGAATGACACAGACACACACATACACATGCAGGTACACACAGACACACACAAAACACACACACTCCAATACACACACACGCACACACACACACACACACACACACACATACACACACACACACACACACACACAGACACACACACACACACACACCAACACACACACACACGCACCAACACACACACACACACACACACACACACACATACACACACACACACACACACACACACACACACACACACACACACACACACTAAGGACGATCAGCGAGAAAATATTGGAGACGGAAAACAAACGAACTGACAAAAACACAAGTGAGTATGCATGCGGTCATAATTATGTGCTTTCAGATCTATGCAATCACGAACCAGCCACACATGCATAACTACAAAACATGAACAAAGATATGCTGAAAACCCGCACAATCAAAGAAAAAATCAAAACTTGACTAAATATAAAAAGAGAGATAAGAGACAAACACACAGACAGGAAGATAGAAGCACACGCACGCATGTTCGCGAGCGGTGTAAGCTTTACCAATCCATTCCAACGTGTTCGTTTCGTTTGTTACGCTTGTCCAGTCACACATGTCCCTCTGTCCAAACTCACAAGACACTGTTGTGAAGCAAAAACAAACGAACATTGATCAAGATAAGATTAGTTAATAAAATACAAAGCGTCAGGAAAAACACACACATTAAGAAGAACAGAAGAGCAAGAACAATTACAAGAATGTATTCCGCCATATAGCATAACGCCCATTGGTAGTTGTCCTCGTGTGGAAACATTCCTACATCCATACACTGCTTACATAAAGTCAAAAAGCTCACAATAACAACAACAACAACAACAACAACAACAACAACAACAACAACAACAACAACAACAACAACAACAACAACAAGTCAGAGTCATCACCGACGTACAGATAACTTAAATGAGTTCATCGTGTTTTAAAATCAGTTGTATAAATTATGCAAAAAAGCCCGACCGACAATCAATAAAGCAAGAGTCCCCGACAACAGACTGTCATCGGCCCGATGACGATTTGGGTCGGCAGAGCAACGATTATGATGATCGTGGCTTTGACGATGCCGATGATCGGCACATCGTGGTTCGCCGATGGGCCAACCTTGACGCCAGACGATGACGCAAAAAGAGTCACGCCGAGACAAGAAGAATCTTTCTCGGTACCGAAGACCTTTACAAGTGACGTAATTCTCATGAGTCGATGACCGCATCTGCGGGGGCATGACCTCATGTCCTTGCCCCTTCATCACTTCGGACATTTTCTATTTTTGGTGGTTTGTGGTGCCTAATTTTTAGTTTTTTGGTCATTCATACTTGTTATTGAAGATACGATTTAAAAAAAAGTGCGATTCGCTCTTTGAGCACACGTAAAGAGGCTTCCCTGTTAGAAAATTGCGAAAAAGCTTTGAACACTCTTCTGTGAAACAGGCTTTAGCTGCTTGTGTGGCATCAGTGGCTGAAAAAGAACATATTTCGTCAGTAATTGAGCCCGTAGTCGACTACAAGAAGCTTCGCGAAGTCTTTATACCGAAAACTCGCAGCTACGGCAAAGTAGGGGAGAGTCACCGGTTGCGTACCAGTTATCCTATTCGTACCACCCCTTTTCTGACTAATGCGTGTATGCAGGGGGCACAATCCATGCTTAGAGTGATGCTTTGATACACTCTGAGTACTTCCCATTGAAAAAATGGCGGAAAAGGCGTGCGCATCATCAAGGTGAGAAAAAAAAAAACCATTTTCAGATGATTTCAAGTAAAATTGGGATCTCTTTTAGTGAGCTGCACATCTGTGGAGGATCAAAGGAGTAAAACTGAATAAGTTGTATTCTAATCACTGCAGTGTTAACCGCATTTCTGAGTTAGATCTAAATGCAACATGTTCCTATGGTGGAATCTACAAGCATTTTCCCCATTCAACTATGAGTTACGTGTATGGTACTTCACCTAGTTACACATATAGTACCAGTGGTACGATACACGTAACACCTGGTACTATTTCCATGACTACCAACTGTCAGTTTTAAGTTGTTTATTTATTTGTTTGTTTGATCATAAATTCATTCATGCCAAAGTATTTATTATTTGTTTAGTTTGACCCAGCCAGTTATTGAACCTCGAATCTCCCATACTCGAACCCGGACACCTTACATATACTGAAAGGCATAAATTCTGCAAATAGTGCATTGAACGATTTTGCTCTCAAACGAAAATCAGATTGAACCTGTAATTTGTAGTTGACATCTTGAGTGTTGGAGCAAATGTTTCACGCTGTCAGCGTGCGCTTTGCAGTATTGCTGATCCAGCCACAGCTCACTGTGCTAATAAAGACAATGGGCTGAACGGGAGACAATAACGTAAAAAAGATAGTGTATGGCCCTATAAAATGCAACTGGCTGTATCCAGATATCGCAATCATGCCACGACTTGATGAAGGAGAGAGACAGCAAGCGATTGGAATGCTAAAAGCTGGCCAAAGCATTGAACGTGATGAACACTGAACGTTTTCCGAAATCATTGCGCTTGGACTCAGTCACTTTTTTTGAAAAATTGTCATTTCATGATGTTCTATTCAAAATCAATAAAGCGAAGGTTTATAAACACTAAAATGACCAATAAATAAAATATTCAAACATTGAAAACATTCACCACTGAGTTGATTTTTTGTGATTTTTTAAAGTTCCGTTTGCGGAATTTATGCCTCTCGGTATACATTGTAAATAGTTATACTACTGCTACTACTCCCCCTACTACTACTACTACAACTGCTACTACTACCAATATTATTATTATCCCAGCGAAGCTGGAGGTATCCCGTGAACGCTATACTGTAATCGATTTGAGAAATGTGCACACCGAATAATACATGATAAAGAAGGATTCGTTGTGCCCGGCTACGTGCTACAGTTGGAGATGGAAGTTCACCAAAAATGGGGACCATACTAACAAAAATACGGTGGGTAAAATAGGCGCCCCCATTTTTTCAGCAAACGCCACCCCAGGCCGCATTGGACGGGTAGAAATTCCGTAGTTTCCAAGTCTATGGATAAAGCTCGCGTAAGAAGAATACGTCACGGTCGAAAGTCTTTGACGTCAATTAATGCATCATGACGTCATGCCTCCCCGTAGTCTTTCTCTCTCGTGCAGTGTGTGTGTTTGTGTTCATTTTGTGCACATGTGTTAGTGTTACTGTGTGTGTGTGTGTGTGTGTGTGTGTGTGTGTGTGTGTGTGTGTGTGTGTGTGTGTGTGTGTGTGTGTGTGTGTGTGTGTGCGCGCGCACGCGTGCATGAGTCTGTACTCGTATGTGTGTGGTGTGTGTGTATTTGTGTGTGTGTGTGTGTGTGTGCGCACGCGTGCATGAGTCTGTACTCGTGTGTGTGTGTGGGCATAAGTGTATGTGTGTGCGTGTATGTGTGTTTGTTTGTAAAGGTGTGCATGTCCGTCTGTCCATATGTGCGTATGGGTGTGTGTTTTGTGTGTATGAAGTTTTTTGTCAGAGAGTGAGTGAGTGCGTGTGAGTGAGTGTGTGTGTGTGTGTGTGTGACTTGGTGTGTGTGTGTGTGTGTGTGTGTTTGAGAGAGAGAGAGAGTGGGTGTGAATGTGTGTGTGCATGAGTTTGTGTGTATGTTTGTGTGTGTATGAGTGTGTATATGTGTTTGTTTGTAAAGGTGTGTGTGTCCGACTGTCTATGTGCGTATTTGTTTGTTTGCTTAACGCCCAGCCGACCACGAAGGGCCATATCAGGGCGGTGCTGCTTTGACATATAACGTGCGCCACACACAAAACAGAAGTCGCAGCACAGGCTTCATGTCTCACCCAGTCACATTATTCTGACACCGGACAAACCAGTCCTAGCACTAACCCCATAATGCCAGACGCCAGGCGGAGCAGCCACTAGATTGCCAATTTTAAAGTCTTAGGTCCCCCGAAATCGGCGTATGGCTGCCTGAATGGCGGGGTAAAAACGGTCATACACGTAAAAATCCACTTGTGCTAAAAACATGAGTGAACGTGGGAGTCTAAGCCCATGAACGAAGAAGAAGAAGAAAGTCTTAGGTATGACCCGGCCGGGGTTCGAACCCACGACCTCCCGATCACGGGGCGGACGCCTTACCACTAGGCCAACCGTGCCGGTCTATGTGCGTATAAGTGTGTGTTATGTGTGTATGAGATTTGTGTCAGTCAATGTGTGTGTGTGTGTGTGTGTGGGTGTTTGTTTGTTTGTTTGCTTAACGCCCAGCCGACCACGAAGGGCCATATTAGGGCGGTGCTGCTTTGACATATAACGTGCGAAACACACAAGACAGAAGTCGCAGCACAGGCTTCATGTCTTACCCAGTCACATTATTCTGACACCGGACCAACCGGAGTGTGTGTGTGTGTGTGTGTGTGAATGTGTGTGTGTGCATGAGTTTGTGTGTATGTTTGTGTGTGTATGAGTGTGTATATGTGTTTGTTTGTAAAGGTGTGTGTGTCCGTCTGTCTATGTGCGTATTTGTTTGTTTGTTTCCATAATTATCAGGGCGGTGCTGCTTTGAGATATAACGTGCGCCACACACAAGACAGAAGTCGCAGCACAGGCTTCATGTCTCACCCAGTCACATTATTCTGACACCGGACCAACCAGTCCTAGCATGCACTAACCCCATAATGCCAGCCGCCAGGCGGAGCAGCCACTAGATTGCCAATTTTAAAGTCTTAGGTATGACCCGGCCTGGGTTCTAACCCACGACCTCCCGATCACGGGGCGGACGCCTTACCACTAGGCCAACCGTGTATGTGCGTATGAGTGTGTGTATTGTGTGTATGAGATTTGTGGGAGTCAATGTGTGTGTGTCTGTGGGTGTGTGCGTGCGTACATGCGTGCGTATGTACATGTGTGTGTGTGGGTGTGTGTCTGTTTGTATAAGAGAGAGTGGGTAGGTTGGTTTGTGTTTGTGCGTGCGCGTAAGTGTATGTGTGTGTGTATGTGTGTTTGTTTGTAAAGGTGTGTATGTCCGTCTGTCTATATGTGCGTATGGGGGTGTGTTTTGTGTGTACAGTGAAGTGTGTGTGAGAGAGTGAGTGAGTGCGTGTGAGTGAGTGTGTATGTGTGTACGTGTGTAACTTGGGTGTGTGTGTGTGTGTGTGTGTGTGTGTTTGAGAGAGAGAGAGAGAGAGAGAGAGAGAGAGAGAGAGAGAGAGAGAGAGAGAGAGAGAGAGAGAGAGAGAGAGAGAGAGAGAGAGAGAGGTTTGTCTTTCGCTGGGGTATGCAGTGCCTTGGCGTTGCACATTTACTTAAGGCTGGAGCACACTTTGGAAAGTACGTTGGAGTAGCCTCCCTTCTACGTTGGAGTAGCCTCCCTTCCCGGATTTAGAACGCGTTTCGTGTCGTAACAGATTATCCACTTACTAGCCATATCCGTATGCAAAATAATGAAATAAACATTAGGAAATGGCAGACGTTTACAAATATCGACATTCTCTATCAGTGCAATAAAAAACAATCGTTAGAACTTGCATTTACGACATGTCGTGCGTGAGAACGTGTCAGTAAACAAGCACTTTTTGCCTTGCTGAAGAACCCCACGAGTCAAGCTAAAACAGACGACAAGTAATGGAAAGCAGTCTGCGGATAAACATAACAAACTACTGATGAAAAAGTGTGTTCATCCCTGCTCTGGATAAAAGACATCGGACTGATGACAACGTGGCAGCGTTCACGCGAAAAGATTTTTTTTCAGATTATCGCTTCTACATTTTATTGCACGTACTTGGGGCAGATCTGAATTTCTGAAAGATGACAAATCGGTCTTGTGAGTTGAGAACCACATGTTCTTTGCCGACAGAAATCACGATGGGACAAGATGTAGATTGTGTTGAAGAGATGTTTGCAGATTATCGCATCTACATTTTATTGCTCAGATCAATGCACGTAGTTGGGGTAGATCTGAATTTCGCAATGGAAGACGACAAATCCGTCTTGTGAGTTAAGAACCACACGTTCTTTGGCGGCAGAAATCACTATGGGACAAGATGAGGATTGTGTTGAGGGGCTAATACTGACTGACTTTAGATGAAGAGTTCCTAGACTGCCTGGTTTTTGTAGAGAGGCATCATGATGATATCCTGGGTTTTTTTTTACGTTCTTGGTGACAACGCGCCAGAATCGCACGAAGATCGAACTCTCGAAGAAAACAAGTTTATCGCTGAACATCGGAAATGTGAAATGCTCTTCCTGTCTGACCAGTCTCCCCGTTAAATCCACAGGCTACATTATTTATCAGGTAACTTACCAAACCGGAGTGTGTGTGTGTGTGTGTGTGTGTGTGTGTGTGTGTGTGTGTGTGTGTGCACCGGATTACCACCATCAACGCACCCTTTTGGACTTTTCTACTATGCCTGCTGTGACATTCACGAGGATTATTGTGATTCTTGGACAATCGTGTGCCTATGCTGGACTTGCAAGAAGACAAACGGTGCCGGAACGGTATACGTGCTGCCAAGTGTGCACGTCCAGAGCGCAGTGTGAACCGAGAGTGAGTGTGTCATTGTGTGGAAGTTTTGCTTGATTGATTTATTCATGATTTAATTTGCTTTTTGGTTCAATAGTAAAATCTGTGTACGTTATACTTTGTATTTTGTGGTGTGATTCGCCCGAGTGCGAGACCCCCATCCCCGAACGCCTCTGTGGGTGGAATTGTATATATATATATACTTGTGTAACGTGAGTGTGTAGATGAGAATGTGAAAGTTGCTTTGGACCCAGATACACACAGCAGACACCAACGCAACAGCTAAGTTTCAGCCTGACAAAGAAATTCGAGTGACACAGCTAATGGCTGTACTTGTTATTTCTCTATAAAAACAAATGTTTCAAGATCTTTAGGCCAAAACAAATAAATTGTCTGTTTCTATTAACATGGCTAAAAAAAATAGGGTAGGTAGGTAGGTGTTTTTGTTGTTGTTGCCAGGATAGAATTCTTGAAAATAAATGACACAAAGAGACAAGACTCGCTATAGATAGATTTATAAAAAATAAAAAAAAATGTGACAAAGGATATAAAATGATTGTTTTACCTGGTCTGGAATCTTCAGTAGTAATTGCATAAAAAAAAGTCTGATAATTATATCAATTATCATGTTAACTTTTTCTTAAAATGGGTGCGTTAAATCCAGTCTGTTTGTTTTTAATGGACTAAGCAATCCTTGGACTGACAGAAAAGATGTATTTTAAAAATGTCCAGTTGCTTTTACTTATTTTTCTAATTGGAAGAGAATACAAATTATGCACTCTTTTCTGTTCAAATGGGTAGAGGGCGGGGGTAGTAAAAGGATCACAGTTCAAGATTTTGCGCGACAAGAGGTGTGTTTCTTTTATAAAGAGCAAAAACTCAACTTGGTATCTAACACTATTTCTGAACACTGTAACCACTTTAGCACTTTTTTTCTTTTTTTTCTGTCTTCCAAACTTCTAATTCAGCTTCAAAAATGATTTAAAAAAAGGGTTTTTTTCTTCTGAAATCTACAGTTAAATCACTATTTTGGATATTCTATTTTGCTTCCCTATTTATCTTCTTAAGTTTTTGATCATCTGATTACCTTGCTTTTCTATTTGGAAGATAATATGCACTCTTTTCTGAAAAATGGGTAGGGGGTGGGGGTAGTAAAAGCATCACAGTTCAAGATTTTGCGCGACAAGAGGTGTGTTTCTTTTAACTGTGATGAAGAGGGATAACTCAACTTGGTACCAAACACTATTTCTGAACACTGTAACCACTTTGGCACTTTCATTTTTTTTCTCTCTGTCTTCCAAGCTTTAAAATTCAGCTAATAAAATGAGTAAAAAAGTGGTTTTTTTCAGAATTCACCAGTTAAATCACTATGTTGGATGTTCTATTTTGCTTCCCTATTTCTGTTCTTCAGTTTTTGATAATCTGACTACCCTGCTTTTCTATTTGGTAGATAATATGCACTCTTTTCTGAAAAAATGGGTAGGGGGTGGGGGAAATAAAAGTATCACAGTTCAAGATTTTGGCCGACAAGAGGTGTATTTCTTTTAACAGTGGTAAAGAGGGATAACTCAACTTGGTATCTAACACTATTTCTGAACACTGTAATCACTTTAACACTTTTAATTTATGTTTGTTTGTGTTCCAAGTTTTAAATTAAGCTTCAAAAATGGGTAAAAAAAATAGTTTTCTCATAATTCACAAGTTAAATCATTATGTTGGATGTTCTATTTTGCTTCCCTCTTTCTCTTCTTAAGTTTTTGATCATCTGACTACCCTGTTTTTCTTTTTGGAAGATAATATGCACTCTTTTCTGACAAATGGGAAGGGGGTGGGGGTAGTAAAAGCATCACAGTTCAAAATTTTGCCCGTTAAGAGGTGTATTTTTTTTAAATTGGTAAAGAGGGATAACTCAACTTGGTATCTAACACTATTTCTGAACACTGTAATCACTTTAACACTTTTGATTTATGTTTGTCTGTGTTCCAAGTTTCAAATTAAGCTTCAAAAATGGGTAAAAAAAATGTTTTTTTAATAATTCACAAGTTAAATCATTATGTTGGATGTTCTATTTTGCTTCCCTCTTTCTCTTCTTTAAGTTTTTGATCATCTGACTACCCTGCTTTTCTATTTGAAAGATAATATGCACTCTTTTCTGAAAAATGGGTAGGGGGTGGGGGTAGTAAAAGCATCACAGTTCAAGATTTTGCGCGACAAGAGGTGTGTTTTTTTTAACTGTGATGAAGAGGGATAACTCAACTTGGTATCAAACACTATTTCTGAACACTGTAACCACTTTAGCACTTTTAATTTTTTTTTCTGTCTTCAGTTCCAAGCTTTAAATTAAGCTAATAAAATGAGTAAAAAAGTGGGGTTTTTTTAGAATTCACCAGTTAAATCACTATGTTGGATGTTCTATTTTGCTTCCCTATTTCTGTTCTTCAGTTTTTGATCATCTGACTACCCTGCTTTTCTATTTGGTAGATAATAATTATGCACTCTTTTCTGAAAAAATGGGTAGGGGGTGGGGGAAGTAAAAGTATCACAATTCAAGATTTTGGCCGACAAGAGGTGTATTTCTTTTAACAGTGGTAAAGAGGGATAACTCAACTTGCTATCTAACACTATTTCTGAACACTGTAATCACTTTAACACTTTTAATATATGTTTGTCTGTGTTCCAAGTTTCAAATTAAGCTTCACAAATGGGTAAAAAAAATAGTTTTCTCATAATTCACAAGTTAAATCATTATGTTGGATGTTCTATTTTGCTTCCCTCTTTCTCTTCTTAAGTTTTTGATCATCTGACTACCCTGCTTTTCTATTTGGAAGATAATATGCACTCTTTTCTGACAAATGGGAAGGGGGTGGGGGTAGTAAAAGCATCACAGTTCAAAATTTTGCGCGTTAAGAGGTGTATTTTTTTTAAATTGGTAAAGAGGGATAACTCAACTTGGTATCTAACACTATTTCTGAACACTGTAATCACTTTAACACTTTTAATCAATGTTTGTTGGTGTTCCATGCTTCAAATTGAGCTTCAAAATGGATACAAAAGGATTTTTTTCCGAATTCACAAGTAAAATCACTACGTTTAATGTTCTATTTTGCTTCCCTATTTCTCTTCTTCAGTTTGTGATCATCTGATCCCAGCGAAGCTGGAGGTATCCCGTGAACGCTATACTGTAATCGATTTGAGAAATGTGCACACCGAATAATACATGATAAAGAAGGATTCGTTGTGCCCGGCTACGTGCTACAGTTGGAGATGGAAGTTCACCAAAAATGGGGACCATACTAACAAAATTACGGTGGGTAAAATAGGCGCCCCCATTTTTTCAGCAAACGCCACCCCAGGCCGCATTGGACGGGTAGAAATTCCGTAGTTTCCAAGTCTATGGATAAAGCTCGCGTAAGAAGAATACGTCACGGTCGAAAGTCTTTGACGTCAATTAATGCATCATGACGTCATGCCTCCCCGTAGTCTTTCTCTCTCGTGCAGTGTGTGTGTTTGTGTTCATTTTGTGCACATGTGTTAGTGTTACTGTGTGTGTGTGTGTGTGTGTGTGTGTGTGTGTGTGTGTGTGCGCGCGCACGCGTGCATGAGTCTGTACTCGTATGTGTGTGGTGTGTGTGTATTTGTGTGTGTGTGTGTGTGTGTGTGTGTGTGTGTGTGTGCGCACGCGTGCATGAGTCTGTATTCGTGTGTGTGTGTGGGCATAAGTGTATGTGTGTGCGTGTATGTGTGTTTGTTTGTAAAGGTGTGCATGTCCGTCTGTCCATATGTGCGTATGGGTGTGTGTTTTGTGTGTATGAAGTTTTTTGTCAGAGAGTGAGTGAGTGCGTGTGAGTGAGTGTGTGTGTGTGTGTGTGTGACTTGGTGTGTGTGTGTGTGTGTTTGAGAGAGAGAGAGTGGGTGTGAATGTGTGTGTGTGCATGAGTTTGTGTGTATGTTTGTGTGTGTATGAGTGTGTATATGTGTTTGTTTGTAAAGGTGTGTGTGTCCGACTGTCTATGTGCGTATTTGTTTGTTTGCTCAACGCCCAGCCGACCACGAAGGGCCATATCAGGGCGGTGCTGCTTTGACATTATAACGTGCGCCACACACAAAACAGAAGTCGCAGCACAGGCTTCATGTCTCACCCAGTCACATTATTCTGACACCGGACAAACCAGTCCTAGCACTAACCCCATAATGCCAGACGCCAGGCGGAGCAGCCACTAGATTGCCAATTTTAAAGTCTTAGGTATGACCCGGCCGGGGTTCGAACCCACGACCTCCCGATCACGGGGCGGACGCCTTACCACTAGGCCAACCGTGCCGGTCTATGTGCGTATAAGTGTGTGTTATGTGTGTATGAGATTTGTGTCAGTCAATGTGTGTGTGTGTGTGTGTGTGTGAATGTGTGTGTGCATGAGTTTGTGTGTATGTTTGTGTGTGTATGAGTGTGTATATGTGTTTGTTTGTAAAGGTGTGTGTGTCCGTCTGTCTATGTGCGTATTTGTTTGTTTGTTTCCATAATTATCAGGGCGGTGCTGCTTTGAGATATAACGTGCGCCACACAAAAGGCAGAAGTCGCAGCACAGGCTTCATGTCTCACCCAGTCACATTATTCTGACACCGGACCAAACAGTCCTAGCATGCACTAACCCCATAATGCCAGCCGCCAGGCGGAGCACCCACTAGATTGCCAATTTTAAAGTCTTAGGTATGACCCGGCCTGGGTTCTAACCCACGACCTCCCGATCACGGGGCGGACGCCTTACCACTAGGCCAACCGTGTATGTGCGTATGAGTGTGTGTATTGTGTGTATGAGATTTGTGTGAGTCAATGTGTGTGTGTGTGTGTCTGTGGGTGTGTGCGTGCGTACATTCGTGCGTATGTACATGTGTGTGTGTTTGTGTGGGTGTGTGTCTGTATAAGAGAGAGTGGGTGGGTTGGTTTGTGTTTGTGCGTGTGCGTAAGTGTATGTGTGTGTGTATGTGTGTTTGTTTGTAAAGGTGTGTATGTCCGTCTGTCTATATGTGCGTATGGGGGTGTGTTTTGTGTGTACAGTGAAGTGTGTGTGAGAGAGTGAGTGAGTGCGTGTGAGTGAGTGTGTATGTGTGTACGTGTGTAACTTGGGTGTGTGTGTGTGTGTGTGTTTGAGAGAGAGAGAGAGAGAGGTTTGTCTTTCGCTGGGGTATGCAGTGCCTTGGCGTTGCACATCTACTTAATTGTTATTTTGTTTACATTTTCACAATACAATATTGCAACTTATTCAGTAGTGTTTGCGTGAAAAAATCTGATACCTATGCTTAAACTTCAGTCGTTATCTTAACATTTTGCGCGTTAAGCCCTTTATATTTTCCTGATAAAGCAAACATTGAACTAACAGAAAAAGTAACTTTTAAAACTACCTAATCACTTTGAAATTGGGCCTCCAAAGTGTTCTCCAGCCTTAATCCCAGCGAAGCTGGAGGTATCCCGTGAACGCTATACTGTAATCGATTTGAGAAATGTGCACACCGAATAATACATGATAAAGAAGGATTCGTTGTGCCCGGCTACGTGCTACAGTTGGAGATGGAAGTTCACCAAAAATTGGGACCATACTAACAAAAATACGGTGGGTAAAATAGGCGCCCCCATTTTTTCAGCAAACGCCACCCCAGGCCGCTTTGGACGGGTAGAAATTCCGTAGTTTCCAAGTCTATGGATAAAGCTCGCGTAAGAAGAATACGTCACGGTCGAAAGTCTTTGACGTCAATTAATGCATCATGACGTCATGCCTCCCTGTAGTCTTTCTCTCTCGCGCAGTGTGTGTGTTTGTGTTCATTTTGTGCACATGTGTTAGCGTTACTCTGTGTGTGTGTGTGTGTGTGTGTGTGTGTGTGTGTGTGTGTGTGTGTGTGTGTGTGTGTGTGTGTGTGTGTGTGTGTGTGTGTGTGTGTGTGCGCGCACGCGTGCATGAGTCTGTACTCGTATGTGTGTGGTGTGTGTGTATATTTGTGTGTGTGTGTGTGTGTGTGTGTGTGTGTGTGTGTGTGTGTGTGTGCGTGCGCACGCGTGCATGAGTCTGTACTCGTGTGTGTGTAAGTGTGTGTGTGGGCATAAGTGTATGTGTGTGCGTGTATGTGTGTTTGTTTGTAAAGGTGTGCATGTCCGTCTGTCCATATGTGCGTATGGGTGTGTGTTTTGTGTGTATGAAGTTTTTTGTTAGAGAGTGAGTGAGTGCGTGTGAGTGAGTGTGTGTGTGTGTGTGTGTGTGACTTGGTGTGTGTGTGTGTGTGTGTGTTTGAGAGAGAGAGAGTGTGTGTGTGTGTGTGTGTGTGTGAATGTGTGTGTGCATGAGTTTGTGTGTATGTTTGTGTGTGTATGAGTGTGTATATGTGTTTGTTTGTAAAGGTGTGTGTGTCCGACTGTCTATGTGCGTATTTGTTTGTTTGTTTGCTCAACGCCCAGCCGACCACGAAGGGCCATATCAGGGCGGTGCTGTTTTGACATATAACGTGCGCCACACACAAGACAGAAGTCGCAGCACAGGCTTCATGTCTCACCCAGTCACATTATTCTGACACCGGACCAACCAGTCCTAGCACTAACCCCATAATGCCAGACGCCAGGCGGAGCAGCCACTAGATTGCCAATTTTAAAGTCTTAGGTATGACCCGGCCGGGGTTCGAACCCACGACCTTTCGATCACGGGGCGGACGCCTTACCACTAGGCCAACCGTGCCGGTCTATGTGCGTATAAGTGTGTGTTATGTGTGTATGAGATTTGTGTCAGTCAATGTGTGTGTGTGTGTGTGTGTGTGTGTGTGTGTGTGTGTGTGTGTGTGTGTGTGTGTGTGTGTGTGTGTGTGTGTGTGTGTGTGCGTGCGTGCGTATACATGTACAGTGTGTGTGTGTGTGTGTGTGTGTGTGGGTGTTTGTTTGTTTGCTTAACGCCCAGGCGACCACGAAGGGCCATAATTATCAGGGCGGTGCTGCTTTGACGTGACATATAACGTGCGCCACACACAAGACAGAAGTCGCAGCACAGGCTTCATGTCTCACCCAGTCACATTATTTTGACACCGGACCAACCGGATCAGAGTGTGTGTGTGTGTGTGTGAATGTGTGTGTGCATGAGTTTGTGTGTATGTTTGTGTGTGTATGAGTGTGTATATGTGTTTGTTTGTAAAGGTGTGTGTGTCCGTCTGTCTATGTGCGTATTTGTTTGTTTGTTTCCATAATTATCAGGGCGGTGCTGCTTTGAGATATAACGTGCGCCACACAAAAGGCAGAAGTCGCAGCACAGGCTTCATGTCTCACCCAGTCACATTATTCTGACACCGGACCAACCAGTCCTAGCATGCACTAACCCCATAATGCCAGCCGCCAGGCGGAGCACCCACTAGATTGCCAATTTTAAAGTCAAACAAACAAACCCGGCCTGTGTTCTAACCCACGACCTCCCGATCACGGGGCGGACGCCTTACCACTAGGCCAACCGTGTATGTGCGTATGAGTGTGTGTATTGTGTGTATGAGATTTGTGTGAGTCAATGTGTGTGTGTGTGGGTGTGTGCGTGCGTACGTGCGTGCGTATGTACATGTGTGTGTGTGTGTGTGTGTGTGTGTGTGTGTGTGTGTGTGTTTGTGTAGGTGTGTGTCTGTTTGTATAAGAGATAAAGAGAGAGAGAAAGAGAGAGGGAGAGAGAGAGAGAGAGAGAGAGAGAGAGAGAGAGTGGGTGGGTTGGTTTGTGTTTGTGCGTGTGCGTAAGTGTATGTGTGTGTGTATGTGTGTTTGTTTGTAAAGGTGTGTATGTCCGTCTGTCTATATGTGCGTATGGGGGTGTGTTTTGTGTGTACAGTGAAGTGTGTGTGAGAGTGAGTGAGTGCGTGTGAGTGAGTGTGTATGTGTGTACGTGTGTAACTTGGGTGTGTGTGTGTGTGTGTGTGAGTGTGTGTGTTCGTGTGTGTGTGTGTTCGTGTGTGTGTGTGTTTGAGAGAGAGAGAGAGAGAGAGAGAGAGAGAGAGAGAGAGAGAGAGAGAGAGAGAGGTTTGTCTTTCGCTGGGGTATGCAGTGCCTTGGCGTTGCACATCTACTTAATTATTATTATCATGATGACCCGTTTTGCATTGTTTGCTGCGAGAAATTTTCATGCAGCAGAAGCAGAGAGGAATGGATTGCCTTTGTTTCATGCCAAAAATGGGCGCATGTACAGTGTACACCAGATAACGGTTATCCTTATGTTTGCCATCATTGTGATTCTGACGACGACTAACTGTGTTATTGCAATGACTTCAAGCTGTAGGACGTGAAACACTGGCATTATAGGCTAAGACCCATCTCTTAGGCACTGACATTTGAGGGATAACTATGTCAAAGTTTTCATGTCTTTTGCTCATTTGGGAAAACAAATATCAAATGGCTTTTAGGAATAAACTGTACACATCAAGGATCCTCATAGTCTCATTCTAGTCATTATTCCATTTAGGGAATTGAGCATTTTACAGCTGCACAACATGTTACGCATACAGTACCAGGTGGTTATTGATATGGTACCCCCGGTACTTATCAGGTAACCTGGCAGTACTATAAGAGGAACTGGTCTTGTGAATCGTACCTTTTGAATAAAAACTTTCTTTAATTCTCTTCCCTGTGTTTATTTCAAAATGTCAGAAAGCCATGCATGTATGTGTAGCACCATTGCCACGCAATACCATGAAGCAGTTTGCATGTTTTGAGACGACAGACTTATGATACACAGCTGTTTTTCCTTAAGTAGTACTATACCAGTAACTCTCCCCTACTTCGTCCACTACATCGCTTCGCAAGTTTTGACATGTAGGTCAGTACAGAACACTACACAGCCACCCATCTGATGATCAGATGCCTCACCTACAACGTCAACAGCAGACCACCATCAGACTACGGACTGGTCACCGCCGACTGCGTGCCCACCTGTATCGCCTTGGGGTGTCGCACACACCTGACTGCTCATGTGAGACAGGCCCACAGGCACAGACCCCAGAGCACATCCTGCAGTCCTGCTCCCAATACCAAGACGCACGGACACAGCACTGGCCGCATGGAGCTACTCTAGCGGAGAAACTATGGGGCACCAAACAAGACCTGGACACGACCACAAACTTCATAACCCATATTAGACTGGAAATCTGAGGCCTGATCTAGGAACGCTGAAGAAGAAGAAGACTCAATACCGTAGTGAAGAATGAATTTATCGACTTTGGTTGACCCGATGTACACGAACTAACCTCCTACCTGTATTATTTCATACTGCGATGCATTGACATGTTGAATGAAACTCGAAATCCCAGCGCTCACGCCGTTTGGTCCCGGCCGTGCTCAGTAAACAAAATAGGACACAGTCATAACTATGTGATATAATGATTAATTCGCTCGGCTTCCCGACGAGTGGACGTAAACTGATAGAACTATCAGGATAAGTTTTGTGTAAATATTTGTTTGTCTGTACACTTAAAAGACCGTTAGGTCAAAATATATGTGAATGTATTGTTTTGTTTTGTTTTTGTTTGTTCTTTTTTTGTATTTGCCAAGCACATCATTGTGGGGCTTTTAATCAATAACATGCATCCGTCTACAATGTGTCATCATAAATATGTAAATGGCTCGTATACAAGAAATATATACATATACAACATTAGGACATAACAGACAGACGGACATATAACATACCGTTCGCCTACAAGTAAGGCCGGAGCATAACATAACATGCAGATTACAATACTGATAAAGAGAGAGAGAGAGAGAGAGAGAGAGAGAGAGAGAGAGAGAGAGAGAGAGAGAGAGAGAGAGAGAGAGAGAGAGGGGGGGTAATGATGGTGATGGTATCATTTATAATGTATACTCTTAGATATTAATACAATTAATAGATTCTTCTTGAAATTCCACCCAACAATAATCAAAAGTCACTCAAATACAAGACACCCCTACACCCATAAGATTGGACAGGGTGACAGACAGATAAGAGGATAAGACAAGTAGATTAGACATAAGACATACACACACACTCTTGCCTAAATTAAGTCTTATAAAACCTACCTTTCTTGTTTTTTGATTCACATAACTATGTGTTACAATTAACTTACTTCATCATCAAGTACGTAAAGTACAATTTGTGACGTAAAGTATTCAGAAAGAAACACACCACGCGCTGGTCGAGACTGCGCATGCGCTTTCTGGCTAATAAGATTTGAGACGCCAAGACAAAAAAAGATAACTTCTTCTCCGCTATAGTGCCTTCCCTTGAACATCGTCGAAGCTTCGACGAAGTCTAGTTCCGGTAGCTTCGCAAAGTGAGCTACGCGAAGTCTACTTCGTCCAATTAAGGACAGGCTTAAGGTAGACACATGATCGAGAGAGAGGCGGGCAAAACACATTACGTATAACATAATTACGTCATTCGTCGGCAGAAGATCGGCACATCATCGATCATTGTCGGGCTTTTAGAACATATCACGTCATTCGTCGGCAGAAGATCGACACATCATGAGAGAGAGAGGCGCGGGCAAAAGCATAATACATCATTCATCGGCAGAGAAGCGGCGGAACACCGATCATAGTCGGGCTTTTTGAACATATCACGTCATTCGTCGGCAGAGAGTCAGAGGAAGATCGGCATCCACACGATGCCAACATTGGCCCACCCCAGATACGATGAGCCCAACGTTGGGCCAACCACATTATGCTGTCGGGGGTCATACCCGTTATGAGCAAATCTGAACCTCAATTCATTCAAAATGCTACTCACATATTCCTTCTGTCCAGCTCACCAACGCAGCGACAACAGCCACAGTCACAGTCACAGCAAGAGCAACCTTCATGTCGAGAGTTCACTGAAGCGTGAAACAATGAACAAATTACTGGTACAATATAAAATAACAAACAGCAGTTCATGGTTCATGATGTTTGTTTAAAGCGAGACACACAACAACTAGTAGGTGACATCACATCATATGAATTCATTTCTGGAAAGCAGCTCATTACTAACCGTTGATGGGAAACGAGCTTTTGAACAATGCATAAGAACGTCGAATTTTTCGGAAACAAAGTTGGTGTGTTGCAGAGACATAGACTTAAACGTATGCTAGTTTCAAATTTACCAAGTGACGCACGTTTCATACATCAGTTATTAATCGCTATTGGTGACAACAGTGGGCGGTATCTCTCTTTTAAAGTGACTAATAATTAGCATGCATTGCGATAACCTTGTAATGCTGCATGTATGTGTGTGTTTAAAACAAATTTAAGAAAGAGCACAGGCAATAACAATCTGATCAGTACTTCATAATGTGTTGGCAAACGGGATAAAAGTGGAATATTTCGACTAAAATTGCGACCACACAATGGAACGGCAGAACCTAGTCTAGCTCTGTTGGAAGCAATATTCCTCTTAAATTCGATACAGCAGAGTGTATCTTTCTCGCGTTTATGTGAGATGAAACCTTCAACAATAAAAATGCGACGATGCGTTATGGTTGTGTATATTGTATTTGAACATGTGGTAACTATCAGTATGGTTTCATTTCGTGTCAAGTTAATGTAGGCTTCCAAATACGATCGTCTGATACAAAATGAGGTGAACGCAGTGACTGTGAGCCCTTATTGTCAAAATTCATATTCAGTTACCTATATTATAATAGAAGATCTGCATCTTCTATTCCGTGTGTGTGTGTTTGTGTGTGTGTGTGTGTGTATGCATGTGTGTGTGTGTGTGTGTGTGTGCGTGTGTGTGTGTGCGTGTGTGTGCGTGCGTGCGTGCGTGCGTGCGTGTGTGTGTGTGTGTTTGCGTGTGCGTGTGTATGTGTGTGTGTGTGTATGTGTGTGTGCGTGTGTGTGTATGTGTGTGTGTGTGTGTGTGTGTGTGTGTGTGTGTGTGTGTGTGTGTGCGTGTGTGTGTACAGCGATTTTGGAGAAAAAAAACCCACCTACTCGACTGATCCTTATGAAACTTGACATGAGACCAAGACAAGATCGGTACGACACCACAAATCAAAACATAATTATTTCGTATTGCCTACTTTAAAAAAAAAGTTTTGGTGAGGCTTTTGTCATTTAAGTCTCTATGATCGGACCAATGTTAGATATCATACACGTGTTCATTGGTATATTTTGAAATGGGTTTGAAGTAGGTCCCACATTAAAACGTACCTGTGTAAAGCATTGAATCTGTAGCACGCAGTGCACGCACATGACAAGGGGAAACGAGTATGAGCGGACACCTGAAAAACCGGGAAGTACAATCAGGACAACAATAGTCACGAGAAGTGTTTTTTCCTTATCACAATCAGAGGTGCTTGAACTGACAAATAAAGTACGCTCTCATCCCCGTTTCGGATTTCCTCCAGCGTTACGGAAGATTAATGTTTGAAGCTCTAATGTTTTACTGTAAACGAACCAATGGGAGTCCTTCATTCTATATTATGTGCCTGTCGTTCTATATGTTTTCAGTTCTGCTTCTAACATGACTGTTCCACAAAATGTGAAAATAATACCACTAATAAAGACTCACGCAGAAGTAATCTAGTTACTATATTTTACCCACAATGTGGCACACACGTTTTCGTCAACAAAAAAATAGAACCATGCACAAAACAAAAACAAAACGACAAGACAGACCGACCGACAGACCAACCGACAGACCAACCGACAGACAGACAGACAGACAGACAGACAGACACAGCTTTGTACGTTAGCATGCTGGGGCCTTACTCGTGTGTATAATCAAGCACGAGACTAGTTAATAAATATGCACCATCAAAATCCAACAATGCATTTGAGTTTCGTTACGTATACAAATACAAAAACAATGCCCAGTATGGACCCATACCGAAAACGGAGTATGTTTTGTTTGTTTAGAGGTTTGGAATCACTGTATACAGCTTTCAGTGAGTAATAAGCATGGAGTATCACAGTTATCACTTGAAATGTATTGTTGTACCGGGAAGCAATTTTAGAATTAAGCAAAAAGGATCATGACACGAGGAGGTGGGGTCGCATTTCAACATCCTCGTTGAATACACACAATTAACTTATTTGGCTTGTTGCCATTTTGGAACCGTTTTCTCGTATTTTTCAACAAAGCTATGTTCCATTCTTTTCTTCTGATTATGTTTTCCCCATTGTGATGCATGTAAAAGAATAACATATATATATATATATACCTGCATATATTTGGTAGATAAATATACCATGTCATACAATATAATACCATCATTTAGAGTCCCAGTATTGGACTGTTTTTCTCGGGGAAAAAAATCACGTTTCTTTGATCCATATACGTACGTATACAGTAGGCGGCAAAAGAAACGCAACTCATTCGCGCCCACTGTTACATATGATTTTTCGTCATTTTTAAATTGTCGAAAATATGAACCAGATTAGGTACATCAAAGGGGAAATCAGATTCGTGGGGGATATTTTACTGGCTGTACGATTAGTGCATACTTTTTAATCGTTTTCTGTTTTACCTTTTCATAAACTGTGTTATACAGGGTCAGGTCAAACGAGTCGTGATTGTAGGCGAACGTGTCACTTCGGCACGCTACAAAAATCGTAAACATGCATATTTTCCAACCAGGTAAAGACTGTTGTGGAGGACATTCATCTCTAGCTCTCAACATGATCATTTAATTATACGTATTCGCCAAAGCGTTACATAATCACACCTTGGGACAGCGATCTTCACAGTGACAGTGGGCGTCTATTTCAACACTGCAAAGCGGATCTGCGCATCTTAGGGACTTCGCTTGTTTGTTTGTCTGTTTATTTATGTGTGAGTGTGTATTGATGTGTCTCTGTGTGTATTTGTGTTTATGAGTGTGTATGTAAGTGTTGAGGGAGGGTGGACGTATGCGTTTGGCTTCATTGTACTTTCTTACGAATCACAATGCTAACAGTTCAAAAGAGCGCAGGATGTTTGTTTTTTTCTCTAATTATAGCATGTAGAACAGACACTTGGTCACAAATAGAATCTAATTCTAAAAGAAATTATTACGTCGATTCCGTGCGACTCTTTTTAACACCGTCTAAGTGATTTATGTTCATTTTTGTATTTATGTTACGCTTTGACGAATAATTCAAATTAAATGATCATGTTGAAAGATAAATTTCGTTCACAACTGTCTTTACCTGGTTGAAAAATATGCATTTTTACGAATTTGGTAGCGTGTCCAAGTGACAATTTTGCCTGCAATCACGACTCGCTTGACCCCTACCCTGTATAACACAATTTATGAAAAGTTAAACAAATAAAACAATTAAATAATAGAGCCTATGCACTAATCGTACAGCCAGTAAAATATTCTCCACGAATCTGTTTTCTCTTTTGATGTACCATATCTGGTTTATATTGTACGACAATTTGAACATGACGAAAAATCACTTGCAACAGTGGGCGCGAAGGTGTTGCAATTATTTTGCCTCCTACTGTACATTGTACACTCAACATTACATTGTATTGTGCCATTTAACTTGTGTGTGTGTCTAGGACAACAGCTATAGTTCCGAGATAGGTAGGACATTTTATTTACTTTGCAAGCGAACTGTAGACATTTATATGTGAGATTACCCCCACCCAACTTGTCAACAAACCTAAATGGCCGTACTTTCACTCTCAAGACTCAAGGAGCAGTAGGTGGATGGACAGATTTTACCAAGCCGCGCATGTTGATTGTTTTCTGAATCACACTTGGGGGAAAATGAAACAGGCCTAGAGTGTCAACGATGTTACTGCTACTGTGTACAAAAAATATAATACATGAACGCAACATTCAAAATATATATTAGTCTTACCTGTACTTGAGTGCACACGA
>NC_090251.1:35029037-35036537 GCF_037325665.1 Littorina saxatilis
ACACCCAGGTAACCACCCGTCAGAATATCACAGAGGCTCAGGCAGGCGGAAAACACGGCAATATCATTTCCATCACTGTGACACTGGCAACACTCCCAGACAAACTTGGCGACGTTTCCACACACAGCCAGAAGGCAGACAATCGAGAGAAAGACCACGTGCGCATCGTCTTTGAACAGCGCAAGACAGGAGGACACGGGATTTTCTGGAGCCTGGCATTTACTAGGGTTGAAGTCAGGGGGGAGAAGCTGTGGGCAGCACAGCTTGTAGTTGTCAGCGGTTAGGGACTGTAGCTGTCTCTGCGCTGACCACACAGCTTTGGGGAACGAGGTCAGTGGACAGCCTCGCACGTCCAACTTTCGGAGTTGATTCAGACCTACGAAACCTTTACCTGTTATTTTGGTCAAGCCAACATAAGATAAGTTGAGAATGAGCAGCGAGGGAAATAAAAGCTGAACTTCTGTGTTCAGCTCTGCTATGTCAGCGCGAGAAAGGTCCAGTTCCCGCAGCGATGGCATGGTTACGACCCAGACAGTCTCACTAGCCTGAAAGAGTGACGACATGGGGTTTTCACGCAGGAACAATAACCGTAGGTTGCGAAGTTGTGCCAAGTCACCAATGTCGATAGAGAAAATGCGGTTGTGACTGAGGTCAAGGCTGATGAGATTCGGGAGAGCAGTCTCTTCGTACCGGTTCAGACCGCAGTGAGCAAGACGCAGGTGAACCAGCATCTGGTTCTCGGACACATTCTTGGGACTCATCCCACTTCCGCCTGCGTCAAGGTAGCGAAGTCGAGGATACAGGTGCGCGTCAAACGAAACCGGACAGAAAAAGGCAAAGCCTTGGCAGAAACATGAAGAAGGGCAGAGGAGGTTGCAGAAGAGCTCATCGTCCTGTTCAGGGCATTGGAACCGTCCGTCACACACGTGGTCAGGGTGCAGGCAGACTTGCGACCCACGGCAGCGGAAGAAGCCAGGGCAGGTGTAGGTCTCGCACCCGGCCTCATCCTCGTAGCCCGGACAGTCGTAGACGCCGTTACACCTGACGTACACAGGCAGACAGTACCCATCCTGAGGACACTCAAAGTGGGTGTCGCTGCAATGAGATCCGTTGTCTCGTACCTCTACTGTCACGTGGGATGTGCCAATGAAGTACACGATAGCCGGGGGGAACTTGGCAACCATGATATTGATGACTGTTGAGGTAATAAATTCTTCAACCCCATTGTTGTAATTGTCGCACGAGTTTATTTCATCTGCTCCGTTTATGCAGTGCAGCTCCCCATCACAAAGTTCACTCAAGGAGTAGCACTGTGAAAGACACACAAAATATCCACATTTCGTTTCGGCGACCCAAAATAAACGGAAATCATTCTTGCAAAAACAACTTTCTTGCTTTATGTATTGATGCGTTGGTTGATTGATTGCTGTATCGGTTAATTGATTGATTGATTGATTGAGGAATGGATAAATGGATGGATGGATGGTTCGATGTACATAAAGCGTCATCTTAGAATCTTGTAAAGAAATACACTCAAATCCTACCTATTGAAAGTGTACTTTTTTCAATAAGCACCATCAACAAATCATATTTGCAAAAAATTCACAATTTGTTTTAATAAGTATCATCTACGAATCATTTTATAAATAGAAAATAAAATCCTACTTACAGACGCAACTTACAGTCGAACGTGTCATTGACGACCACCAAAGGAGCCGAACAAAAATGGTCATATAAAATGTATTGACAGGATGTCGTTATGGAAAGGTGAATAATACAGGGAGACTTTCGCCGCGGTTTCTTTTAGGTGGTCGCTATTGACAGGAGGTCGTTTTAAAGGGTTGCAAGGGCAGGTTCGATTATATTACCTGTTGAGACGTCCCGCACTGAAGCAACTTCTCGCCTGTGCACCGGGCAAAATGACAGAATATCTCATCGCTGTTGTCGTTGCAGTCGGAGCGGTGATCACACACAAGATTGTACGGCACTCGCTGCACGCCGGAGTCGCAGGCAAACAGGGGAGGACGTGATGTAACATTGTGCACGTGACAGGAAGACGCTGTCGGGATGTCCCACAGTGCACCTCGGTCGCCGTAGACGACTTCCTTTTCCGCGAAGCACGCGCTCAGCGGGTCACAGCCCTGGAAGGTCCAGGTGTAATGTCCGGCTGGGCAGCGAACTAAAGTTCCGTCCGTCATGTTGACTTCAGGCTGCCGGAGCTTAACAGTGTGTCTCGGGTTCCGTTTCTTCTCGGGGGCGTCAATTTCACACAGAATGTACGCCTTCGTAGGCAAGTCACATTCTAAAAGTTGTGGGAAACTCTCTGTAATGTCGTGTGTTGTTTGATGCAAAATACCGCACTTAATCATGCCTCTGTCATAACGCCAGTAGAAATAATTCTTTTCAAACGCCATACTTCCGTCTTCCCACTGCGTTGATCCTGTGTACCTATAGGGGGGCAGGAAGGTAAGGAAGTGCATCCTCTATCATTCACACACCATCTTCCCCCAAAAAACAGACATTTAGTTGAATGGAAGACAAAAAGCAGGCATTCAACCAACCATCCAAACCATCCAACTAAACAACCAACCAACCAATCATACACACGAATGGGCACCAAAACCAGGCTTTAGGGCCTGTCACATACTCCCGATGAACCTCGCCGGGACACAGCCGGAGCACACAATTAACAATGGCAAGTAAGTCGGCAGAGTTCCGTCGAGAAAGCACTTGAACAATCACAATTGGCCGTAGCCGTATCGATGTAGTACCGGCGTTCCCGTCGTGATACTGTTGTTCTATTGCAGTGGAACGGTATAACATAGCTTAGAATGGTGGTACATTGAGGCCACCGGAGAGCTACCGATCTATTACGGGGCGCTACTGGTGCTCTACCGACATTATCGAAGCCATTCCGGAGTACTGCCGTCAAAGTCCCGTTGCTCGCCCCAGCAGCGCAACGGCAGACATTTTTGAGCATGTTCAAAAATGTATAACGTCGCCTGCCGTTGACATTATTTTCGCCGATGTTCTGACAATGTCCTGACGATGTACTACCGTTCTTATAGCGATGTGATACCGTTGCGCTGCTGTACCAGTACCGATCCTCGAAAATCACCAAATGTGAGCTCCGGTATATCTCCGACGAGCCAAATCAGCTACGTGTGACAGGGCTTTAAAACAAAAACAACAACAACAACAACAACACAAAACATATGTGTACACAAGAGAATGGAACATTAACGTCTTTCTCGTATTTTTGTCTGGTTGTGTTATATAGAGTGGCACATGTGATGTTAGGCCTCTTTAGAAGACTACACCTTCCAGGAAAGTACAATATCTTGATCGCCATTTATCTGTCAGACAGGCCACCTGCAATGTAGGGGTAGTTTCAGCTGGTCCCAAGGATGTCCTTTCATTACGGGTGCCACTGTATTTAAAACTAGAGTTAATGTGAACAAATAATTGAAGGTTGATAACCTACATCAAAGGCGTCCCAGGAAAATAGGTCCGTTGCCCGATGTAGACTTTGACCACGCCGACCTGTTTAATGGCGCCAACGACACGTATAAACTCATCGTGAGGGTTGAGGCTGGCTAACCGACCTCCGTGCTCCATGCATTCCACGTTGGCCTCGTGATAAGTTTTGGGAACGTAAGGGTACTTCAGCACGTAGCAAGAGCCCTCGATAGAGAAGCCTTCGTTGTTGTGACATCTGTATCGAGATAAAAAAAAAACAACAACAACAATAGAATGAAGTGTGTCTTGCTAAGTACGTTACAAATGCGTCCATAACAAGGATATATATTATAATTATGTAACTGATATTGTTGTTGTTTTGTTCTTGAAACGATTGTCAGTTGTGTTTAGATGCGAATTAAAGAACTTAAGTGCGTACAAAAGGCGCTGTATTCCAGGAATGCCCCGGTTTTTTTTTTAAACGTTCAGGACCTTATGTCGAAATAGGAGACGTCCTGCGGGTAATATTTTGGATCGTTACATATGCTCGTTCAGATGATATGCAATATTCCGGAAAATGCTTTGAACCCTGTCAAAGGTCTGTGAACTTCCGTCAAATTGTTAGCGAATGGACACATTTTACTCGACTAAACGTCCAAACGTAATGTACTTATGACAACTATTTGTATAAGCTCAGCGACGGCCATTGCTTGTTCGCTCGGTAACGGTGACGGTCGTATTTCGAATACAGTGACATTATTCATTATTTCTTGATAATTGTGTGTGTGTGTGAATGAAGAATATGAAAATAAAGTACCGATTTTCTTACCCAAACTAAAACATTCATTCCCGTGTTATTTCATTTAAACTTACCATGGCACCACATACCCTCAACTTGGCTGTAACACTTTTCAGACGAAACATTTGTGTTACAGGGGTTACGTGACCGCCGCGCAATTGAGGGTACCCCCAAAATCGACCTGACAAAAACGTATGGTACAAAAAACAACACCAACAATAATTCAAATGAGGACTGTCTTGTCAATTTTTTTACATTCGAGGAGAAGTTATCTTTGGGTATCTATCAAAACCAATTTGTTTTGTTTAGCTAAATGGCGTACTTCTTGTAAAATGTCATTTCTACTGATGAAAGTGTCGATCGCCTGTGCCGTCAAAAACGAGTTTGTTTTGTGTACAATTTGACGGAAGGTCACAGACCTTTGACGGGGTTTAAAGCATTTTCCGGAATATTGCATAGCATCCGAACGAGCAAAATGTAGCTATTAAAATATTACCACAGTACGTCTCCTATTTCGAAATAAGGTCCTGAACGTTTAAAAAAAAAACTACGGGGCATTCCTGGAATACAGCGCCTTTTGTCTTGGTACCCCTCGATATTGACACACAAAAACCTCATACGATCGACACCTGCATCAGTTCGAATGACGTGACACAAACAATGCGGAAGATATCTATACAACACAACTTGTCATCATTTTCACGAGTTTTCAACATAAACACAATGTATTACTGACACAAAGGCATGATTGCTCAGTTGCTTTAAGCACTGGGCTTGTAATCCTCTTACAAGATGCGAAACATAATTATGATGACGCCCCTACCCCTTTCCCTATCCCCATCCCCTACCTCACAACAAAGGACGAGCAGAGCAATGCGACGAAAAAAGCCCTTACAAACTACAGAGCTGAGGTACAAGCACTGATCCATGCAGCATACACCATCAACGACAGAGTCAACCATGACAACCAGGTGGTCTTCCTGATTGACGCTCTGTCAGTACTAGGGTAGGAAACTAGGTGGAATATTTGTTTTTTTGTTGAATTGATGTTACGATGACATCGCTTTTGTAGCGATAACATTTAAGATTATGTTTATGCCAGTACTACAAGCAATGACCAGTAGCAAACTGCCTCAGCTGGAACACGCTCTACACAACATCAAGAGCCTGAGGACAGTACTGCAATGGATCCCCTCCCACGGTGGTGTACAAGGAAACGAGGAGGCTGACAGGATGGCAAAGCTGGGTGCAGAAGATGAGCAAGAGAACAACCCTGTGAGCCTGACAGAGATGAAGACCATCATTAAGTCTCTGCACAGTACGCCCCAGCCACAGGACAGCTACCACCTGCTATCCAGACCACAGCAGGTGGTCATCTTCCGCCTGAGAACGGGACACAACAGACTTAACCAGCATCTCCACGGGAAGCTGCATGTTGTGCCCTCCCCCATGTGTTCTTGTGGAGAAGCAGAGCAGGACACGGCCCACATCCTACGAGACTGCAGGAACCACCAGGTGCTGAGAGAGACAATCTGGCCATTGCCGGAGTCCCTGCACAACAAGCTGTACGGGCCAGTGGCTGTGCTGCAGAGGACCACTAATTATATCTCAAGATCTGGACTCCAAGTGTGATCGGCGATCGAAAAGAAGAAGAAGATGACGCCACTACCAGAAAACGACCCGACTTTTCTTTAAATTTAAATCATTTTTCTAGATAGCCCCGTAATGAATATAAATTGAACATAAACATAAACTGAGAAGAACAAAATTAAGCTGTACCTTGTGTAACCACAGAGATTCTCGTCCGTTTCATCGCGGGCATCAGGACACTCCACGACAAGGTTGCAAAGCAGATGCAGTTTCCACTGAGGCCAAAAAGGCGTGCTGCAATTCCACATGCCTTTGCTGATCTGCTGTGGAGCTGATGTCTTCTGCACAGCATTACATTTATTCAGGGCTCCCCATAGAGCGTGTCCCTGCGTCATATACGCACTAGAAGCTGAAAACACGCACTAGAAATGTATGGAGGGGGTCCCGGGACGCACTAGAAATGCATGGAGGGGGTCCCGGGACGCACTAGACTTTAAAAGAGCGGGTCCTGGATGGTCATGTCCACCTAGAATATTCCAAGGAAGAAGACACTTCACAGTACACAATTCGTGACCACAATGTTTTATAAGTACACTGGGACTGTTCGGCTTTTGGACCCTTAGGACCCTCTAAAATTCTGCTGTAGGGGTCCATGGACCCTCTAGATATTGAAAGTGGGGGTCCCGGGACGCACTAGGAGGGGCGTCCGTGGGGAGCCCTGTTATTTATAGCACATTGTGTTCAATTTCCTCGAGCTTTTTTTAAAATGTTAACTATACGTAATACATTAATTGATTTCTGTATTTTTATATATTCGTTTGTTCATATATTTATGTAATTGCATTTATTTTTTTGTTTGTTTAACTTTCTTTTCCCTGGAGGTTTTTATTTTCCACAACAGAGAAAACATGAGTGATTATGTTCTTACAGTGATGTACATCAATATACATCATTATTAATTGTGACCTTCCACCAAGTAATGAGTCGCATGTCATCTCGCGCGGTTCTGCGCTAGGCGCAATATAAGTCCGGGGAGTGTGTGGTAACAGTGTGAGGGTCACCTTAGTCACCGGCTCTTTTCTAAAACGGGTTTCACCACTGGATAGAGCATAAACAACTCAATAGAAAAATGTAAAAATATAAAAATCATGCAAAGGTGCCATGCGACTCATTCCGTGGTGGAGGCTCACAATTTGTTTAAAGCAAAAACTGTCGACATGCCTGGGTTTGCAGAGCGCTAGTTCATGTGCTGTTGGATGCCCATTTCCAAAGCACAAAACGAGAGATTCACGTTTTACTTACAGATACAAATATTAAAGTACAGACAAATACATTACCGCAAACACAACTACACACACACACACACACACACACATGCGATGCTTCTACTTAACTTTGTACCAAAGAAACACCACACGCACATATACACACACACACACACACACGCACACACACACGCACACACACACACACACACACTGACACACACACATACATGACTGTGTGTGTGTATGGGTGTGCGTATGTGTGTATCTGTGTGTGTGTGTGTGTGTGTGTGCGTGTGTGTCCCTCTGCCCGTGAGTTCTTGCGATCATACCTTGTGAAAAGAGTAAAGCAGCCGAACTTGCCCGGATCTGGCAAGGTAGTGAAAA
>NC_090251.1:35041537-35084037 GCF_037325665.1 Littorina saxatilis
CTGGAGTTATTTGTGACGGAGAATTGGTCGATCTCTTTCGAGATTTATCAAGAACTTCATTCATTGCTCGCCAAATTGTAGAAGTATCTCTCTTATCAGAAAGCAATTTATTAAAATAATCTGCTTTTGCTTGCCTTACCGTTTTCAAAACTTCATTCCTTTGTAATTTGTACTCGCTTTTCAGGTTATGTTCTTTAAAGAAATCACGCAACGCCATAGCCTCAATAATGTCCGATGTCAACCAAGGGGGCAGGTGGGGATGTTTCACCCTATGCTGACGTAGTGGAGCGTGTTTATCAATAATGGAACACAAAATCTCATGGAAAAGATTGCAAGCATCATCTGCGTTACTGCAATTAAATACGCTTTGAAATGGCGCTCGATTAAGATCACAGAAAAAGGCAGACTCGTCAAAGTATTTAAAACTTCTGTACTCGATAGTTGTATGACCTTTATGCTGTGATTTGGGCAATCTCAGAACAATCGAGCAAAAAACAGAATAATGATCACTGAAAGTGGAGTGTACTACTTGTACATTTGAAACAGTGGTCTTATCATCAGTATAAATGTGATCAATAAGGGTAGATGAATTATTGGTTTCTCTTGTAGGGGTTTTAACTAGCTGGTGAAGACCAAATAGAGCAGTGGTTGAGCCCCAAGTTGTTTGGGGTCTCTGTAAATTAATGTTAAAATCACCAAGCAATAGTACATTCTCATCACGACGTTTTGCTCTGTCCATCATTAAAACAAAATCATCATTCCAACTTGTTGTTTCAGCAGGATTCCGATATATATATAACATATTAACAAAGGCGAGGATTTACCATTTTTCAACTCCACCCACAAACATTCCACATTTTCATCTTCAAGATCGGCCCTTCGCTTCACAATGCCAGCAATAGACCGATGGACATACAGAGCAATACCTGTTTGGCCAGTTTGTGCACTATCGCGTCGTAAAACAGAGTAATTTGGAATATCAATCAGGCTGTCCGAAACACGCGAATCTAGACGTGTTTCGCAAACACCAAAAAGATGTACGAGCTGTGGTTGTTTGTTCAAAAATACACAAACATCAGGCACTTTGTTGACTAAATGGTAAATGTTCAAATGCCCGATACGGAGAGAAGAATCCGCCGTTGACATTAAATAAAAGTGTAATATTTATTAGAACAATTTAACAGCAACAACAAAATATGCAAAAATTCAAGCACAAAATGGGAAGAAGATTGAACAAACAAACAAAAAAAAAGAAGAGAAAGTGAGACAGTTGCGCAGCCCTAATGACTCACATACACGCTGTGACACACGGATTTGCACATAATTTTATATTGGAGTTATGTGACGCAGGTGTACAAAATTTCATGGGCCACGAACTTTGAGTAGGCACCGCACGGTGAAATATTGTCTGTGCAGTGCAATGCTGTCACGTGTGAGATGTAACCAATCAAAGAAGAGTATTGACTGAGGTCGCGTTTTATAGACCGTAGGACAGGCAGAGCTTTACAGACCACTGAAGGGAAAAGACGGGTCTCTTTTTGGTAAAGTTTCTCACCGGGCGCTAGAGGTCGTTTGGGACTCGTGCCGCGGAATTGAATCGTAGGATTCAACTGCTGTGTTTACAGGTATTTATTGAATTGATATTTTGCTCGGAGATATTATTTTGCTCGGAAATATTGACTTGAGAAATGACCGGGAGAGTCATGTGTGAATTGGCTGAAAAGCGTGCGCTGTTGTCAGCCATTGTTGAAAAAGGAATGTTTACATGTTTTCGGAAATGAAGTCGCTTATGAGTAAGCGAGTGTATATACTGTAACCGCATAAGTTAGTTGACGGTAGAACGGCAGTATTATTGAGTAGAAAAGTTTATTCAGGTATGGAGACTTATGGTAGTTTAAACTTGTGTGTTTTAGCATCCCGGGCCGAGGGGGTCGCGGAAGTGGGGAGACGAGACGGGAGGTTCCGCCCTTACGTCCCGAGCCGTGAGCTGCGGGAGCGCAGGAGGGAGTCAGCGTGAAGCGCTGTAGAACGGGGACCCCGTCCCATTCCACCACGCGAAGACAGTTTGCGTGGGTGGGGTGGATCAGTACGTGCCACTGAATGTGTGAGTACGACTGGGAAAAAGCAACCAGCGAGATAGCTGTGCGGAGATACGTTCCCCAAGTAAACAAACACGAGACGTAGAGCGTTCGTGGTTTTTTTTTATCTGTGTGTAACAGAAATGAATATTGACAAAAGTATTGCTGAGACAATGACTTCGTGTGTAGTGAGACAGACAGGCTCTCACGGAACAAAGCTTGACGTGTTCTACGTGTGTGCACGTGAATTGTAGACTGCATGAGAAAGTAACATGTGTGTATTTCTGTGCAGCTAGATTTCTGTATCCTGACAGAAATAGAGACTTTCATGTTGAGTGAGAGTGATTTGTAGAATGAATGGGAAATAATATGTTTATGTTGTGTTGAGTGAACATCTAAATAGAGGTACATGGGCATAGGGCTGTAACCGTGTTCTTGTCTTTGTGCCTGGTTGGAGTGTTGTGTGTGTGTGTGTGAAGGCTAGGTAGTAAACAGAGAGAAGCACGCACAATTTCTGATAGGAGTAAATATACATACATACAGACATACACACGTAAATTCCAGCCGTAACATTTGGTGACCCCGATTACTCTGTGTTAGCTAAAATTTGTAATTGTTTCCCTGCATTAATAAATTTAATTTTGTCCCCTGTGTTGGGTTTTCAGAACTTTTTGGCAGTAGGTCACGCAGACAGAGATTTTTCAGATTGAGTAGTTGTGTCGTTCATGTCCTGTTTTGTATTTGTTACCGTCTCCAGTTTTACGGTTGTGCTTACTGTACAGTTCTAAGCACTGAGGGATTAGCTTCATTTTTCTTCCTGTGGGGTCTTTCATTTCTTTTTCCTTGCTCTTTTCTGTGCTTTCATTTTGTTAAATTTGTGTTTCTTCTCTACTTTGGAATAGGGATCTATCTGTTGTTTATTGCCCTTTGCCTTTGTTAGGTTGATTGACTGTCATTAATTTTGTTCATTTAGGTTCTTGCTGACTTTGACATTTTTTATTTCATTTGTTTTATAAAAAAAAAAAATTTTTGATTTAGTGAGTTGGTTGTCTTGTTGACTTAAATTAGTTATTTTAAGCTACTATTTCAAACTTTGATTTTTTTGTGTGTTTAATATGGATTGTTTCACTTCATAAATTTTTTGTTGGAACTTCGTTTTTATTTTGCTTCCAACTGCGTTTCTTTTAGTTGGACTTTACTTATTTTGGGTTTGATTTTCTGATTTAGTATTTAGCTTGTTGATTAGTCTTAAGTATTTACTTGTGTTTGCATTTTTGTAAAACTTTGAATTTTTCCTACTATTTGGGGTTGTTGTATTGTTTGTACTTGTATATATGTTTTGAAACAAGATTCGTTTTGACTTTATTGACTGGGTATCTAACTTTAATTAGAATTGTTGGATATTTTTGCGTGAAATTTACGCCAAAACGTGTTTGGATATGGTCTTGTATTGACTATTGTATCTTGTGCCAGATTTGTTTTTTGTGTGGTACTTGACAGTTTCAAGTAGATTGCTTGAACTTGCATTATTCTTTGAAACTTTTTCAAATCTTTTTTCTAAACTTGGACATATTTTAGTGTGACTTTGATAGTTCAAAACTTACACAATGGAGCACGAAGATGATTATGATGCGTTGTTTGAAAAGTTTGTTAAACAGGCAGAGACTGTGGGTCTTGCTGCAGAGAAACGTGAAAAATACGTCAAAGAAAGTTTTGAGCGTTTGGAGAGAAAACGAGAAAAAAGATGAAAGACAAAAAGAATTGGAAAGAGAAGAGAAGCAAAAAGAAAAAGATAGGGAAGAAAGACAAAAAGAGTTGGATAGACAAAGAGAAGAAAGGCAAAAAGAAAAAGAAATTGAAGAAAGACGAAGAGAAAAAGAATTGGAAAGAGAAGAGAGACAAATGCAAAAAGAAAGGGAAGAAAGACAAATGCAAAAAGAAAGGGAACATGCACAAATTGAAGAAAGTCTAAGACAAAAAGAATTGGACAGGGAAGAGAGACAAAAAGAATTGAAAAGGGAAGAAAGACAAAAAGAATGGGAACGAGAAGAAAGAGACAAAGATAGAGAACACCAGTTGAAGCAAAGAGAACTAGAGATTAGGCAGGCTGAACTTAGTGCTGGGTCGCGTACGCCGCAAAATGGTCGGGATCCTCACACTAATGTTGGTGCTCGCCCTGTTTACCCCAGGCTCCCTGCATTCAGAGAACAGCAAGATGATATAGACTCATACTTGTTCAGGTTTGAAACTCATGCAAAATCTCTGGGATGGGAAGAGACAAGATGGATCACGTACTTGTCTGCTCTCTTAGAGGGTAATGCATTAAACCTATACCATAGCCTTGCTGCTGCTGGTGAACTAACATACCAATGTTTGAAAGAAAACTTGCTGAAGAAATTTCAGTGCACGTCTGAAACATTCAGACAAAAACTCCGAAATATCCGTCCAAGTGAAAATGAACCGTTCCAAACTTTTGGAATTCAGTTGCGACGATTGTTTGATCGTTGGGTTGCGCTATCTGAGATAACCACAGATGTTGATGGTTTAGTGAACTTGATTCTGGGAGAACAATTCCTTGACAGTGTATCAGCCGACTTAGCAACTTTCATTCGAGAGAGAGGTCTTGTTAAACTTGATTATATGGTCACAGCTGCCGAGAATTACCGTTTATCACGGGAGTCAGGATATACTATTTTCCCAGCTGGTTCCTGTGTTCAAGAAGAGTATGTTGGCACTGCTTTTGCACATGGTGATAATCACGGGGGTGATCAGGAGTTACCGCGAGTTGGTTCTAGTTTTGCAAAGCGTAGTCATAACCAGAATGACGAGAGTTCTGGGAAAGTGACGTCGGATGCTCAGGCATATCCTCAAGGTGATGCATGTAAATCACGTAAACGTAGACGTAGTCGTGCAGGTGGTCAGAACCATGATTCATTTCGACCGATCAAGAGCATTTGTTACTTGTGTCATGAGAAAGGTCATAAGTTACTACAGTGTAGATGGCGGACACATCCTGTAAATTCTTGCCTCGCTTGTGGTTTTGACGGCCATAAGTGGAAATCGTGTCCGACCAGAGCGCTGGAAATCGAAGTGCTGCGTGAAGTTGGTCTGAGAATTCCTTCACCCCGAGACAAAGACACTTGTTTATTGTGTTTGAGGAAAGGACATTGGGCAGTACAATGTCCATGGCGTAACTATGCTCCGGAAGCTAGACTAAGAGAAAACAAGAAGAAGCGTGAAGGTGGTGAGAAGAAGCATGCAGTTGTTCCGGAGATGGTTTCTCCAGTTAAGAAAGTTGTGCAAAGTTTGAAGCTGGAACATGGTAGTGTCAACGAGAGTGAATGTACAGTCCTTCGAGACACGGGTTCAACGATGTCTGGAGTGCGTAGAGGATTGGTGTCAAAAGACCAGTTTGTCAGTGGTAACGTCACTTGTAAGACATTTGGTGGGAAGGTCATTACTTATCCTCAGGCGAAAGTTATGGTAGAGACACCTTATGTGTCGGGAGATATGGTTTGTTGCGTCCTGAATGATCCTGTGGCTGATTTGATCATAGGCAACATTCCGGGGATTTCAGGGAGTGCAGACTGTTTTCCTGATGTTGAGGGGGTTACGGATATGGCTAATCGTTCGCAGGCAAAGAGAAGAAACCCTCCTGATAGACCTTTGGTTCTGACTCCAGATCAGAAGGTTGCGTGTTCGAATGAGAACTTGGCAAAACAACTCAGTCAGTTACAGGCAGAAGTGAACAGATTAAAGTCTAAGTCAAGAGAGACTACTGCTGCTGTAGGCTTTCGTGGCACTCGCAGAAAGAGGCCAGGGAAATGGTTTGACTACTTGTTGGATTTGCATCAGGAACATGAGTAATCGTACTATGTTGGAAGAGTCGTGGACTCAGGATAAGAATACTGATGCTGTTAAAGAAAGACTTTTCATGTTTGGGCTAGAAAGCAACATGACTGGAAATTGTGAGTTAAAAGAAAAACTCAGTGGAATCTTCCTATCAGACATAAAGTAGTGTTGTTACACATATGGGATCAGTAGATCAGAAAGTTTGTTTCTTATGTCAGCTACGACAGTTTTGTTCCGTAGTGGAATGCGATATTGAAATTGTATGGCGGTGAAGTAGTTACCCTCTTTCACCTGTTATCCTAAAGAAAAAATAACCTCGGTCGGTCATTTTTTTTCCGGGAGGAGGGGGTAATGTGACAAACGGATTTGCACATAATTTTATATTGGAGTTATGTGACGCAGGTGTACAAAATTTCATGGGCCACGAACTTTGAGTAGGCACCACACGGTGAAATATTGTCTGTGCAGTGCAGTGCTGTCACGTGTGAGATGTAACCAATCAAAGAAGAGTATTGACTGAGGTCGCGTTTTATAGACCGTAGGACAGGCAGAGCTTTACAGACCACTGAAGGGAAAAGACGGGTCTCTTTTTGGTAAAGTTTCTCACCGGGCGCTAGAGGTAGTTTGGGACTCGTGCCGCGGAATTGAATCGTAGGATTCAACTGCTGTGTTTACAGGTATTTATTGAATTGATATTTTGCTCGGAGATATTATTTTGCTCGGAAATATTGACTTGAGAAATGACCGGGAGAGTCATGTGTGAATTGGCTGAAAAGCGTGCGCTGTTGTCAGCCATTGTTGAAAAAGGAATGTTTACATGTTTTCGGAAATGAAGTCGCTTATGAGTAAGCGAGTGTATATACTGTAACCGCATAAGTTAGTTGACGGTAGAACGGCAGTATTATTGAGTAGAAAAGTTTATTCAGGTATGGAGACTTATGGTAGTTTAAACTTGTGTATTTTAGCATCCCGGGCCGAGGGGGTCGCGGAAGTGGGGAGACGAGACGGGAGGTTCCGCCCTTACGTCCCGAGCCGTGAGCTGCGGGAGCGCAGGAGGGAGTCAGCGTGAAGCGCTGTAGAACGGGGACCCCGTCCCATTCCACCACGCGAAGACAGTTTGCGTGGGTGGGGTGGATCAGTACGTGCCACTGAATGTGTGAGTACGACTGGGAAAAAGCAACCAGCGAGATAGCTGTGCGGAGATACGTTCCCCAAGTAAACAAACACGAGACGAAGAGCGTTCGTGGTTTTTTTTATCTGTGTGTAACAGAAATAAATATTGACAAAAGTATTGCTGAGACAATGACTTCGTGTGTAGTGAGACAGACAGGCTCTCACGGAACAAAGCTTGACGTGTTCTACGTGTGTGCACGTGAATTGTAGACTGCATGAGAAAGTAACATGTGTGTATTTCTGTGCAGCTAGATTTCTGTATCCTGACAGAAATAGAGACTTTCATGTTGAGTGAGAGTGATTTGTAGAATGAATGGGAAATAATATGTTTATGTTGTGTTGAGTGAACATCTAAATAGAGGTACATGGGCAAAGGGCTGTAACCGTGTTCTTGTCTTTGTGCCTGGTTGGAGTGTTGTGTGTGTGTGTGAAGGCTAGGTAGTAAACAGAGAGAAGCACGCACAATTTCTGATAGGAGTAAATATACATACATACAGACATACACACGTAAATTCCAGCCGTAACACACGCGCACACACAAACAATTACTCTGATATAAGATCAAAATTAATGAAGGGAAGAAACTTGACCAAAAATTGAAGAATTAAAGGGAGGTTACAATCAGAGAATCCCCAAACCTAGGACAAGGGCCTTTGCAAAAATACGAAGACAATGCAGTAAACACAAGCGCAGCCGCCCGGTCTTCACTTTATATAATAGGAAGGGAGGCGGAGGGGGCACGATTATGCCTCAAACACTGAATCGAAGATTGCGTGGCCGTAACCGGTTTCACACACTGGAGGCAACAAGGTCCGTTGTACAGCAATCCAGGTCAACTAAGAAAGTGTAACACAGTATCTTAAACAACAGCCAAACTCACTTTAGCGAGCTCAATGTTCTGATGAAACACATAATGTTTTGATGAAACACAAAATGTTCTGGTGAATCAATTAATGTTCTCATTAAACACACGAGTACGTTTGACACCGCAAAACACAGTTAAACCGCGGTAAACGTCGACGCAATTCTGAAGATGTATATGTTTGAAGATCAGAAAACAAATCATCTGGGAAGGGAACAGTCACAGTGCACCAGCACGTGTTTTAAAGTCCGGTCACAAGAAAAGGAACATTTTTTGATTGGCTTTTGCTCTTTTCCTCTCTCTCTCTCTCTCTCTCTCTCTCTCTCTCTCTCTCTCTCTCTCTCTCTCTCTCTCTCTCTCTCTCTCTCTCTCTCTCTCTCACTTATTTCTTTCACACTCAAGCATGTGCGCGCGCACGCACACACACACACACACACACACAAACACAAACACACACACACACACTACTCCACTCTCGTTAAACAGATCATGGCAGGTGTCAAGCGACTTGAGGGCTACTTGCCCAGGGAGCGGTGAAGTGTGACGATGGGGTGACCCAGGGCGCTCCATATTGTCTGTGAGGAGCAGGGTAGCCAGGTGCATAGTACATGGGAGGTGGGTAAGGGAATGGAGGATAGTAGGGATTATACATTGATGAGAAAGGCATATGTGGTGATGGGGGCATGTGCTGAGTGTGACTCACAGGTTCATCACTCATTGCTTGATGTTGCAACCACATGGGGAGTGGCGGCTGTCCGGTTGACGGGTGTCGCTGTGGTGGCCGCTGCATCCGCTCCTGGGTATGCAGAGTCTGCCACGGTGCCGGACGAGCAGCAGGCTTCTGGTTGCGCTGGTCCTGGTCGCTGTGCTGTCGCTCGTCTGCCTTGTTAGAAGGGGCGACTTGGGATGGTTGCTGCAGGCCTTGTTCAGATGGCGACGTTCTTGTGTTCTGTTTGGTCACACTGGCGTAGGATGCGTGTTCCTTTTTAGTGTCAGTGCTTGCTTCATAAAGCACCGCTTTTGCTTCTCGCAGCAACAATGACAGTCCTCTCACGGAATAATGGACTTTGTCCGCAAGAAGGCCAGGGTTTATCTTCCCTTGTTGGTCCCTTTTCCAAACGGACGTCAGAGACAGAAAGGACACGTTCTCTCCACAAATGTTTGCCAGTTCACTGTTTATCTTGGAGATTTGTTCATTCCTTTTGTGGTGACTCTGCGGTGGGATGGCTGCGACAAACGTTGTGGCTGTGGGGAAATGGGTGGCAATGGCTTCTAATAGCTTTTTGTACTCCTGTACAATGTCAACATCTTGAGCCCCATAGTCATTAGTGCCAACATTTAGGAGAAGTTTCCCTACTTGTGGGAAGATAGCTCCTGTACAAATAATCTGTGTTAGCTGTGCTATGTTTACTCCTCTAAATGTTCTAATCTGTGTTTGGCCTGATCTGTCTAGCCGTCTCCTGTCTATGTGTTTCAGGTTTGAGTCGCCTATCAGTAATGTCTTACATGACGGGGGGAGACGCAATGTCGGTGTATGGGGCACATAGTCTTTCTCTGACAGAAGAGCATTGTAAACTCTTTCCTGCTTCGGGGAGGTGGGCGGCGACCCAGTATCAGACACTGTCCGGTCCAAGGATACAGTTGGCACGGTGGAGCGACCCGAGGGTTGAGCGTAGCGCCCATTGTTGATCAATGTCTGAATTGGCTTCGCATCAGATTGCCCGGAGACGTCACGGTCGTCTGCTTGCGGGTGGTTGGGCGAAGTTTCATTACGGATGGACTTTTTATCTAAACGTTTAAGTTCTTTGATTTTGTCTTCAAGTGACTGACATCGTTTGCGGAGAGAATCTGTCTCTTTGTCACTGGCCTCTTGACGTTCTTGCAAATCCAGCAGCTTTCGTTCATGCTGCTGTTCAATGACACGGAACTCGCGTGACACTTGCACTTTGTAGTCACGGAATTCGGTGACCAGTGCGTCTAGCGTGTTCCGTAGATGCAGAAGTGATGCCGTGTCCGTTTCATTGTTGCTGAGGTTGGTTTTGGTACTGTCAGTGGTACCCGTGGAAGCTTCGTCATCAATAGCAGCGCTGTCAGCACTGCTGACCCCTGGATCGGCACTTCCGTTGGTGATAGCAGCCGCCCCGACACCACTGACACTAGTAGTACTAGTACCGTCCTCGCTACTGACAGTGGGGGCTGTGCTGAAAGCGGAGGTGTCAGTTTCAGCATTGCAGTTGTCGGTGTTGGTACCGCTGTCCCCAGCAGTAAGTGGAGGGGGGACAAGGGTGTTGGTACTGTCAGTGGTACCCGTGGAGGCTTCGTCATTAATAGCAGCGCTGTCAGCACTGCTGACCCCTGGATCGGCACTGCCGTTGGTGATAGCAGCCGCCCCGACACCACTGACACTAGTAGTACTGGTACCGTCCTCGCTACTGACAGTGGGGGTTGTGCTGAAAGCGGAGGTGTCAGTTTCAGCATTGCAGTTGTCGGTGTTGGTACCGCTGTCCCCAGTTTCAGCATTGCAGTTGTCGGTGTTGGTACCGCTGTCCCCAGTTTCAGCATTGCAGTTGTCGGTGTTGGTACCGCTGTCCCCAGCAGTAAGTGGAGGGGGGACAAGGGTGACGTCCTTGACAGCTGTGGTCACGGCCTCAGTGGTGACGGAGGACAGCTCGGCCATAACGTGGACAACAGCCTGCAGGCGTTGAAACTCGTCCTTCACCCACGCGATGCACTGCTTTCCCTGTACCAGTATTGTGTTGGTGGCGTAGATGTGCATCACAAGTAGCTTGTGACCACCACTGTACAGACGCACTGTCGTCTGCACAACATCTGGAGGGAAGGACACCACAGTTAGCGACTCAGAATCGTCGTAGTCATGATGGACTGGGTGTAGTTTCTTTTCAATCCTTGAGAAATCCTCCCAGGTTGCTTCATAGCCCTGGGATCGTAAACTAACAAGGTATCTGTGTCGCAGCACAGCTTTCCAAACTGGAAGAAGTTTACTGTTGCTTTTAAAAGTTATTTCATTAGGGTCTCTTTTCAGTTCAATCACTTCAAGTGATTTGTGCATGCGAGACCTAGTAATAACACTAGTCATCTTGGCCGGCACGTTGTTCCCTATCCCATACTTAATTAAACATCTCGTGTCGAGTTCTGAATTGGGTCGGTAGTACGAATCAGTTTTGCATTGTTCTCCATGCTGACAACTGCAGCAGAGGATGCCGCAATTCAAGTTGTCGGTTCAGCACACATTAGCACTTGTACACACTACACAGTACCACACCACAGACATAAAAAGAGAGAGAGAGAGAGGGAGAGAGAGAGAGAGAGATAGGAAGACAGAGAACATTTGAGAGAGAAAGAAAGAGAGAGAGAGAGAGAGAGAGAGAGAGAGAGAGAGAGAGAGAGAGAGAGAGAGAGAGAGAGAGAGAGAGAGAGAGACGATATACAAATACACGCACACACTCACACATTCACACGCGCCAACATATCTACTTCTCAAGCTCATAATTTATTTATATGAACCTTCGTTCAATTAATTGTGATGTTTTCCTTTCTTCTCCGATTACAAAGTCACTTCAACACAAATGTGTTCATACGTGTGACGTGTGTGTGTGTGTGTGTGTGTGTGTGTGTGTGTGTGTGTGTGTGTGTGTGTGTGTGTGTGTGTGTGTTCATGTGTGTGTGTGTAGAGCGATTCAGAGTAAACTACTGGACCGATCTTTATGAAATTTAACATGAGAGTTCCTGGGTATGATATCCCCAGATATTTTTTCATTTTTTCGATAAATGTCTTTATGACGTCATATCCGGCTTTTTGTAAAAGTTGAGGCGGCACTGTCACACCCTCATTTTTCAATAAAAATGATTGCAATTTTTTAATTTGGCCAAGCTTTGGTATTGCATTTCAGCTTGGAGGCTTAAAAATTAATTAATGACTTTGGTCATTGCAAATCTGAAAATTGTAATTAAAATTATTTTTTTTATAAAATGATCCAAAATTACGTTCATGTTATTTTTCATCATGTTCTGATTCCAAAAACATATAATTATGTTATATTCGGATTAAAAACAAGCTCTGAAAATTAAAAATATACAAATTATGATTACAATTAAATTTCCGAAATTGATTTAAAAACAATTTCATCTTTTTCCTGGTCGGTTCCTGATTGTAAAAACATGTAGATATGATATGTTTGGATTAAAAACACGCTCAGAAAGTTGAAACGAAGAGAGGTACACAAAAGCGTTCTATGCAGCACAGCGCAACCACTACCGCGCTAAACAGGCTCGTCAATGTCACGGCCTTTTGCACAAGCGGCGGACTACGGTCATTGTGACAAAATGCAGTGCGTTCAGTTTCATTCTGTGAGTTCCACAGCTTGACTAAATGTAGTAATTTCGCCTTACGCGACTTGTTTATCGTTAGTCTTGTTCTTGTTATAGTTGTTGCAGAGATAATAATATGCATTTTTTTCTTCATTTGCGTAACTCCATATACTTACTCGTAAACTGGTGAATACACACTGAGGGAGCAATCACCTTCTGTGCATCAATTTGCAGTCAGTTTTCTCTTCTCTTCTTCGAGCCATTTCAAGAGTCTTGCCTCCTTCTTTGTTCTCCGTCTTTCCAGCAAAGTGTTAAGAGTGTAGAGGAACGGATTCAACGAAGAGTTGAGCGGCAAGACGAAGATAGCCATGCTCACGTTGACCTCCCCTGGTACAGCCATGCCTGAGGCAGCCAGCAAGGCCAGCAACCCGATGGGGAACCAGCACAGAAAGTCTGACATCACCACGGATAGGAGACGCCGCGCGATACTAACGTCACGTGACTTGCGCGCGCTGTGAGCGTCTTCCATGGTATTGGCCCTGACTGCAAGAAAGATGGAGGCCTGACCCACCGCGATGATGATGAAGAGCACGAAGTTGAAGACGATCATCACACCGAAAGCGTAACTGTGACCAGGGAAGTCTACCCTGGTGATAGGGAGCGGAATACATATGCCTGTCTGGCCGTAGAAGCGCCAGTGTGACGTCCCTGGCAGCAGAGGCACAGCGGCCAGAGCAGCACACACCACCCAGGCCACCGAGCACGTGAGATGAGCGGAGCCAGTGGTGAAATGAAGCGTGCTGAAGGGAAAGCGCAGCACCAGGAAGCGGTCCAGCGTAATCAGGCAGACGAGGAATGCCGACAACTCGCTGGAAAAAAGAGATAGAAACCCAGCCGCCTTGCAAGCCGCGCTACCTTTCCACCCGACTTCTTCCCACAGGTAGCTACCCTGGTACAGCCTGTCTGCCACTCCGATGATGGCCAGGTACACGCCCATCTGGAAGTCGGCCACACACAGGTGGGACACGAACACCGGGAATGCTGACCTGCTCGGTTTCTGAAGCAGAGTCCTAATCACGATGCTGACCAGGTTGCCTAGCAGGGCCAATGTGGAGAAGAGGGAGAGAAACACGCGATACAAGTCCGACCTCAGCAGTGACACGCAGGACGATACTTCATCAAACGGAGCCTGGCAGTTGCTGGGGTTGAAGCTAGGGAGGAGAAGCTGTGGGCAGCACAGCTTGTAGTTTTCGGCGGTCAGGGACTGCAGCTGTCCCAGCGCTGACCACACACCTTTGGGGAACGAGGTCAGTGGACAGCCTCGCACGTCCAACACGCGGAGTTGACCTAGACCTTGGAAACTTCCACTGGCAATCTGGTCGACGTCAGTGTTGGACAGATTGAGAGTCTGAAGGCTGGGGAAAACAGAGAATGTGAAAACTTCGATTGAGTGAATCTTTCCACCCGACAGGTCAAGCCTGGAGAGACGCCCCAGAGTAGCATTCGCCATCGCATTACCGCTTTTAAAGAAGAACTTCAGCGGGTTCTCCTTCAAAACCAAAACTCGCAAGTTCTGCAGGCCTTCCAGGTGACGAAATCCAACTTCTACAATGTTGTTTCTGCTTAAGTCCAGGCTGTTCAGGTTGGGAAAACTGAGGCGAGTCAGTGTGCTGATCTTACATCCTGCCATCCGCAGGTGAATGAGCATATTGTTGTTGGTCAGGTGGGTCCAGGTGAGGTCCGTCCCGCTCACGTCCAGGTAGCGCACAGCAGGAAAGCGGTCAAGGGCAAAGCGGCGTGTGCAGACAAAGGCGTGGCCGTGACACGTGCAGCCCGCGGGACAAACCTCACCACACAGTAACTCGTCATCTCTCTGGGGACACTGGTGCACGACATCACACACGTGGTCAGGGTGCAGGCACACACGTGCACCACGACAGCGGTAAAAACCGGGACAGGTGTAATTCTCGCAGCTCATCTCGTCCTCGTGAGCAGGGCAGTCGTTGATACCGTTGCACCTAACGTACACAGGTAGACAATACACATCCACACTACAGAGAAAATGTGTCTCCGGGCACAGCAAAGACGTTGTGTTGCTTCCAGATGGATGCATTGGTGTAACCGACACAGTCCCATTACGAAAAAAATGTACAATTCCTGGAGGCTTGACGGAGGCATAATGAATTTTAATATTTTGCAGCCACCTGCAGTTTTCTTTTGCCTCGTCCACTCCGTTCACACAATCCTGAACCTCATCACAGCTGGCAGCCAGAGAGTAGCACTGACAACACAGATTTAATGATTCGAGTTTTGTTAATGACTGGTAGTATATAGTCATATAACAACGTGGGCACAGTCTACACTAGCAACTGTTTGTGCATAAAAACGTTTTGTACAAAAACTGAAACATATATTATTAATTTTGTTTATTACAATTATCAATATGTTAATGTTAGGAATAGATCCAAACGTGATCTCAGTGTATACCTCACCAGTTTCCAAATCCAAAAATTAATATAATTATAATTATGCCATGATTACAATAACAATAATACTTTTAATGTAATCATGGCATGTCCCCAATTTTTTATGTTATTTTTCAATGTTTCGATAAATGACTTTGATGATGTCATATCCGACTGTTTACACAAGTTGATGTGGAACTGTCAGGCCCTCATTTTTGAATCAGTTTATTGAAGTTTGGGTCAAGCTATCTTTCATTAAGTCCCGACTATAGTATTGCATTTCAGCTTGGAATATAAAACATTCATAAATGAGTTTGTTCATTAAATTTATCAACATTCTGATGTAGCCAAGTGGCGTACCCCGTCTCTTTGTGTGTGATTATCTCCTGCCCGACCCAGTTGCCTCCCCTGTCTATAGCTATTCCCTGTGTGTGTGTGTGTGTGTGTGTGTGTGTGTGTGTGTGTGTGTGTGTGTGTGTGTGTCTGTGTGTGTGTGTGTGCTAGTTACATTGGGTTTACCTTTAAATGATGCCCTTTGTGCTAGGAAATCCCTAACTTAAAATGGTGAGAAGCAGCAGAGTAACCTCTAACCATCAGTGCCTAAGGAGTGACTAAATAATACCTGGTTGTCTTTGTGCATTGTACTTTATTGTGTGTTTACTATCGTAGGGTAGACTCTTGACCGGATTCATTTCTAATCTAGGTGGTAAGATCCCATAACTTTCCCGGCCCCGTTTAGCTAGTATTACGCATCAGTTTGTGACTGCTTGTAATCTAATGAGCCTTATCCGGTGTGTAATGCAGACAGGGCTCTCTTCACCCTTTAGCTAGTATTATGTATCAGCTTGTAACTGCTCGTAATGTTTCTGGTGTGTAACGCAGACAGACCTCTCTGCATCTTTAACGATCTCTTTCATTGGGCAGGCATTTTAAGTACACCACCCCCCGTTGGCTTACACAGGGTAGCCTCCCTATTGGCTTATCGCCACAGGAAATCGGAAGTGACCACTGTGTTTAAAAGAGCGAGCATTACAGTTTTTTAGAGCAGACAATGCGATTTGTGATAGTGAGCTGTGCGGTGCTCCTTTGTTGACGTGAACGGTCGAAGCGCTGCCCAAATTTGTCGCGAAGTTTGTAAGCCGTCGATCGCGACTTGTGGTTGTAAATTCCGAGGCCTGTTTCTTTGTGTTTCCTTTACGTGTGCTCACTGAGGAGAATCTGCAAGTAACTAACTGCTTTATTCATTCCTTATGCTTTATTCTTATGTTTCATTTCATGCTATGATGTTTGCATATGTACATTTTGCCGCTGATTTGGTCCCGGGCGATGTCCGACCGGTCTCGCGTCAGAGTTGATGACGCCATTTTGATCTATCAGAGAGATGTGTTTTCTAGATCAGTTTCTAATTACTTTCATGATTTGACGCTGAAATTGAGCGTTGATAACTTCTAATATTTGATGACCAGTTGTTCTAAAGTTGTTTTAGAGTCTTGTGAATTAAAGACTCGTAAGATTATCATGTAAGAGGGCCGTCACACATGCGACTGAGTCGCGCGATTCACCCTGTCACACAGCCGACTCAGTCGTAGAAAACAGCTACGACAAGTCTGCGACTCAGTCTCATGCGATTCCCTCGTAGCTTTGAGGTTTAGAACATATGTTCTATTCCTGCGATCCAGTCGTCGGTCAATCGCAGTGGCAGAGCCAACAGAGCCAATCAGAACGCGTTGTTGCGGCCTTGAGGCCGTGACGTAAAATAATGGCGGACAGTGGCGTACAGCGTCTCTTCGTCGATTCAAAACTTTTTGGAAGAACAGTTTTTTACTCAGATATAAAGGAGACGTTTTAGGCGTGTACAGCTGTCACGTTTCATTATATCACTTAAGGTGATTATGAACCGGTTAATTACTACTAATTAACTAACCACACCACGATCCACTCTCGCAGTCATACAATTAAATAGAGTCAACAAAAGTATAAGTTTCAGACGCCTGTTTATGTATAAACTCTCCACCTCCCTCGAGCCTTCACTCAAAATATGTTCCTTTTACGTTCTCAACACGTAAAAAACCAGTGTTCACTGACAAAATGCCAGTAGTATGTAGAAAATTATAGTAACACGCTGAACCCGTGTAAATATAGTTAAATGCGAATGTTCTGTTCGAAAAGCTCTAGTTCGTGCAGGTGTCAACACCCCACGTTGTCACTACTCCAATGAAATCATAGATACGAAAAGACAACGGTGGTCAACGGGGTGCGTACGACATGGTGCACTTAGCTTTATCTCTGCTGCTGCTGCTTAGCCGGTATGCTGGTTAGTCGGTTCGCTGGTTAGCCGGTCCGCTGGTTAGCCGGTTCGCTGGTTAGCCGGTCCGCTGGTTAGCCGGTCTCCTGGTTAGCGTAGCCTCAACAGTTCCCGCCAGAGTCAGCCGTGCAGATGTTACAGGAACGTAACGAAGCGAGGCGAACGAAACGAAGCGAAGGCTGCAAACAGAAAGCATCGGTGCACTAAACATGTCAGCTACCCCTCACCCACCACCTTAAAACATGTCATCTTTAAATATCTCATCGAGCACGTGGGCCTGCACAAAACGGACTTTTTACAACAACAAAACAGTCATTTTCCGTCCTTCTCTCCCTATCTGCAAAAACCATATACAGATTAGTATTTTAGCGTCACAGAGAGTAAATTATGCGCTAACCTGGAAAGAACAACAGAGAGTATTTCATTCCACAACACAGACTCATCAACAGCGTTAAATAATGATTTATTACCTCAAAAGCCTATGGTTGGAACACTCTCTTGGAAGCAAAATCCGCTTCCTCCCTGGAACAGCCTCTGTTCGTCAACAGTGACCAAAAACGTCCAGAACCCCTTGTCGAATCCTTATGCGAAAGCCATCGCCGACGAAGGAAAGTTGACGACTTGTCCTCAGCAAAATACGTGGCAGAGAGAAGAAATAACTCGTGGAAGTTCCCCTAGAGTGCCGAATATAATACTCGGTGAAAAACCATCATACTCTAGAAACTGTGTATACGATCCTTCCCCTTCTGCCGCTGGGTGTCAAGTGTCGTCCTCGAGTCTCTGACAGACCACCTAGCCAAATACACGTGACTGACCTTGTCACCAAACCAGTCCAGCTATACACAATTCTGCCTCCCCAAGCAGGAAAAAGACACGAGAAACTCAATCCCTGAAAATCCCGTGCGCGCTGTCAGCGAAAAACCGTCAGCCCTACGATAGCAGAACCCCCCCCTGTGAAACTCGTGCGCTACAAAACATCCGTGCTCGTTGAGCACTGTCAGCAAACTCTGCTGTAGCCCAATATCACGCACAGGCGCTTTCTATCATACACGACCAAGAACAGGCACTCCACTGAGTGACACTTTCCTGGTCTCTGTCACCCGATCGTGACAACAGCGGTCGGGAAAGATTAATTGCAGCTGTCTGGGAACTCTATTTCTTGCAAAGGCGTAATGCTGAAAGGAATTTTTCAGAAAGGTAGAGCGATGTTTGAACATTTAGCGTCTGCTCTCGCAAAGCGCGCTTGCCGTGTTCACTGTGACACGTCACTTCCGTCCAGCTCGCGTGGAGTTATCGTTCGTCAGTCGTTCGTCTATCGTTCATTGTGTGACGGGTCAATGGCCTACGATGTGCTGTGCGATCGGCCAAAGACTTAAATCACGCAACTGAATCGCGACGACTGAGTCGCATGTATGACCGCAGCTTAAGGCAGACTCGTTCTCATACGTTTCGTTTTCGCTGAGAAAAAGCCTGTCTCACAATATTTTATGTCGAGAAGACACATGTGTATCGTTGCGATTCTTTCCCCATTTCATCACATAATTTATTATTTCTGGAGATCAGTAAAGTCTGAGCAGTAGTCGGTTAAAAGTCCAAAGTTAAGCCCTCAGTGCCATTGGCCCGTAAAGCTACCTATTTACGATTTAGGCGCAGAAACCCCTACCATTGATGAACGGGAATTATGGTTGACACATATATTTTGGGTAATGAACTCGTAGCATGAGTTTGATGAATTCAGGCATGAGAATGTAATAGAGATCTTCTGAGTTAAGATCTCAGACAATAGGAAGGTACTGTCAACGGGCGGATGCAAATTTTTAACTATTAATTCCCATGTTGCACTTTAAAGGCGGTTGCCTGCAGAAGAACTTTGCGACTGATAAAACTGAACATTGTGTGCAGTCGCATAGGTGCACAACAGACTTTTAATCTAAAGCGATATGATTTAGTCGCGCTTTCCTGTAAAGTACTAGACTGTTGTCGCTTCATTTTGAAGCATGGGAGCTTGCGCTTACCCCATGCCGGAGTTATCTTTCTTATTCTTGTCGTTATTATTCAACTCGATGAAGATGTGTCTTCATGGCGATGAACATACTTAATAATAACAATTATTTTGCAGTTGCGGTTCATGCAGTTGGTTAATTTATGTAAACCATTTTTCTATGCAAGGCTTATAGGCTCCAAGCCAGCTAGGCCTACCGTGCACCCCCCTCAGGAACCAGCTTCATTAGGCTAGAGATGTTCATTGGGGTCTACTGAACACTTTTTAACAAGTTCGCCACGAAAAAACTCATTCCCACTACTACTTATGCCCCTTTGTTTAAGGGTACCCCCTCGAACGCAAAATTTATCTGTGCAATCACAACAATGCACAGCTGCAATGAATGAACAGAGAACCACTTTTTTGAAATCAAAACAGTTAAATTGATTATTAATCTTGTACAAAATACCTATTACAGTGTTCAATGTTTGATAGGTTGGCTGTAGTGATGCTCAAACCGTCATTTTCACAGTGCACAAAGCTTGTCAACTTTGATGAGTAAAAGATTTCCACTAATTTGGGTTTTCTGTTACATTTTTTTAGAAACTACCTTTGGATAAGTTCAAGCCACATTTGGAATTCCTGAGAGGATTTGTTGCGACACTAGATGAGATATTTCTCCCCTACCACCTAAACGTGACATTTTACGAAAACGTCAAAAAAACATTTCTCATCAAATATTCACTATAACTTCTCACTGTTTTCCAATGAAATAACAAAAGTAATCACATTGACGACCAAAACAGTTTACTTGTCCATCTTTTAACAGAACTACAACATTATTATTCTCTTCTCAAGACTGAAATTTAAAAAATAAAACACAATTTTCAAATATGGATATCTATTCTAACTATCCCTTACATATGATGCTTTTGCTTCATGGTTTCCACATTAAAGGTAAATTAACATAAGAAAGACAATCTAAAAACTAATGTTTCTTCGTGTAAGTGCAGAATGTGTGCTTATAAATGCAAATGTCTTATGAATCAATGTCAGCTTTATATATGATAACATGAAACAGTCATTGCAAAGAACTCTGTCAACGTTTTCTTTCAAAAAAACCACACGCACATACACACACACCCACACACACACACACACACACACACACACAAATCTTATAGTCTACCAGCCAGCCTTCTATGTCATGTATGAAACCTGGAAATGTCTGTTCCTGTAAACTTTTATGACGGAAATGTAATCTACAGGGTACGGAGAGTCAAATTAGCTTGGTTGCCTAAAGATGCACTTTGGGAAATTCTCAGAATCCAAGATGGCCGCCCAACGGTCATCTTGAAGATGGTCAATATATAACTTTTGATCCAGATGGGCTAAAGAGTCGTGTAATACCTCAATATAGGGGTTTTTGATGTCAGCGAGTTCATTTCTGAGGTTGGTTTGTCAATCCTGTCAACAGAATCCAAGATGGCCGCCAAGATGGCCGTCAAAATATCTAAAAACACATTTCTCGCCATATCTGGGTTTCTAAAGCAGCTAGATTCATGATCTTAGTGCTGACCATGTTGTTGGAAAGCTGTTCTGATATCACCCAGATGCAAGATGGCTGCCAAGATGGCAGGTAAACGTCATTCACGCTCAAATTAATGTCACACAAAAATAAGGAAAACGCCATATTGTTTGTCTTTTGTCTGAAAGAACATGTTAGCATCCAGTTAAAAGAGGCAACTTTCAAAAAAACCGATGGGTCTCGATGGTGGGGATGGACAGAAGGAGAGCAAGCACAAAGAGGAAGGTAAAAGAAGACGAGCGATGGACGCAGCAGACCGGACGAAGATTGCAGAGGAACTGCAGAAGCACTCGCACCCTCTCATTGTTGATTCCATTGACCTGTACAACATCGTCAACGGGCAGATCGCGCCTGCAAAAGTAAATGTCCAAGATGCACTGAAGATCGGCAGCACTCAAAGTGAGCAGTTCGCCGCTTCGCTTCACGGCACATTCCATGGCCCGATCGAGAGGAAAGTGAAGACCATGCAGGAGATGAAAAAGGTAGTGGTTGTGAAAGACAAGGCCATCTTTGACATTGAAACATTATTCGTACGGCTTCAGATCATTGGGCAACAACGTGGTGTGAAGGCGACAGACATCTTCAAGTACGAACTCAGTCCCGTACCTCCATCTCTCATCGACGAGTTCGGGTGTTTGAGGAAAGGAGACAAGGCTGTGCTCGTCAAGTGTCTTGGTGTGCCCGTAAACAACGCACCTGCACCAGACGTGGTGCTGGTCGACGCCAGCCAGCTCCTGTACCATGTTGTGTGGCCTGTTGCGGGGACAGCAGGAGATTTTGTCGCGAGTTTCGGCGCTCGACTGAGCCGCTATCCTCCAGCAGGACAGAAACTGGTGTTGTTTGACAGGTACCATGAGAATCAGCCAACTGCGAAGGACCCCGAGAGGACGAGGAGTGCAGGGGAAGGATCAAAGGACTTCCGTCTGACACCCACAACCCCCCTCCCACACAGAGAAGCTATCATGAAGAACGCCAACAACAAACGCCTCCTCAGCAACATCCTCTGTGGATATCCTCTGCAGAACAACGTGGAGCTTGTCAGCAGTTTCGATTGTCTTGTCACTCATGAGGAGGCGGATATCACGCTGTGCAGCTACATACTGAAGGCTGCAGCAGGCAGGGCGGAGACGATCAGGGTGCTGTGTGACGATACTGATGTGTTCGTCCTTCTCGTATACTTGGCATGGAGGAAGAGGATACAGAAGAGCATCCAGATGGAGAAGTGGGACGGCACGGTGCTTGACATTCGCGCAACAGTGGACAAATTGGGGGACAAGTGTGGTCAGCTACTCGGCATGCACGCCTTATCGGGCTGCGACACCGTGTCGTACCCCTGTTACAAGGGCAAGAAGTCGGCGCTCAAGGTGCTTGCAAACAGCGACATCCCAGGCCTGCAAGATGTCCTTGGGGAGCCAGACGTCAGTCATGACCAACTTAAGGCCACTGCCGACTCATTCTTCCTCGCGCTGTACAGTCAGAAGAAGGCCAAGTCCCTCAATGGTGCAAGATCCAAACTGTATCTGAGCAGGAAGAAACCACCAACTCTGAAGAGGCTACGACCAACAGATTGCAACCTGAGGCTGCATGCTCTCCGAGCACATCTGCAGATGATGTGGAAGGCAGCATACCAGAAAGATCCACCAGCCGAGGCTCATCATATCCGCTGCTTCGGATGGGATGTCGATGAATCTGGTGCTGTAACACCATCGCTGTCTAATGCGCCGATAGCACCGCAGCAGCTCTTAGATGTCGTGAGCTGTAGTTGCAGCGAGAAGAAGTGCAGTTGCCACAGTGGCCCATGGGAGACTTACGTGCACTGAATACTGTTATTGCGAGGGAGGAGATGCCTGCTGCAGTCCTTACACGAAGCATGAGCCTGTAGTGGAGGAGGAGGACGAGGAGGAGGAAGAGGAGGAGGAGGAGGAGGAAGAGGAGGAGTTTGTTGAAGACGACCAGTAAGACGAGAAAGAAGCTGACAATGAAGAAGGAGATATGGTTTCAAAGTTTAAATCGTTTGTTTGCTGTAACGCAAGAGCAGTAGATTTCTATTTCCGTCGTGGCGTGCCAGCTAAGCTGCTTTAGGACATGGACTTTCCCACCTGCAGCTTGATTGAGGTCCTGAAAGTTGCCTCTTTAACTGGATGCTAACATGTTCTTTCAGACAAAAGACAAACAATATGGCGTTTTTCTTATTTTTGTGTGACATTGATTTGAGCGTGAATGACGTTTACCTGCCATCTTGGCAGCCATCTTGCATCTGGGTGATATCAGAACGGCTTCCCAGCCTTTGGAAACATGGTCAGCACTAAGATCATGAATCTAGCTGCTTTAGAAACCCAGATATGGCGAGAAATGTGTTTTTATATATTTTGACGGCCATCTTGGCGGCCATCTTGGCGGCCATCTTGGCGGCCATCTTGGATTCTGTTGACAGGATTGACAAACCAACCTCAGAAATGAACTCGCTGACATCAAAAACCCCTATATTGAGGTATTACACGACTCTTTAGCCCATCTGGATCAAAAGTTATATATTGACCATCTTCAAGATGACCGTTGGGCGGCCATCTTGGATTCTGAGAATTTCCCAAAGTGCATCTTTAGGCAACCAAGCTAATTTGACTCTACATACCCTATAGATTACATTTCCGTCATAAAAGTTTACAGGAACAGACATTTCCAGGTACCTTTTTTGGCAAGTAGACTATTAGACTGTTTTTGGAGCAAGAAAGTCAAGTTCACAGGACAAGTTCGTCCGATTCACAGTCAGATTCAGATTCAAGTGAATCGTCCAGTTCATTTAGGAACAGTGGTGCCTCCTTCTCCTTCTCTCCTTTCTCGTGAACCTCAGGGAGCAGGCTATCAATAATTGTCTGTGAGGGAACCAACTCTTCATTTTCTTCAGTCCAAAGAGGCTCAAGGATTCCATTGTTCAGCATTCTTCCATGACCATCAGTGGGATGGGGAATCTGTGGGAGTGGCAGGTGAGCGCGCTTCCATGTGGCTGTCTGGTAGTTGGCCCTTCTTGCATGTTGTTTGAGGCTCTTGTAGCATAGAAGGCGCTGACTGAGTCACAGTCAGTAAAGGCGAAGAGAAAGAAATACAGAACAGTGAGGTCGCGTGAGTTCTTCTGCAAGGGCAGCAATAATGAGCAAACGTTTCCTATTTGCTTTGCCCGTGTCAAAGAGCAATGTGATTTCTCCTTGCTGGCCGGCATAATGCAAGAGAATGAAGAAGACGTCGCTGTCTGGGCTCTTTACTTTGATAGTCTGGTAGCCTTTTTGAAGGCCATACTGACAGTACACGATGATTCTTGAGTCCGTTTTTTCTTGGCTGGATGTCAGATCATTTAGTAGTTCCCTTTCTGTCTTGATGCCACCAGATGACGTGAGCTGACCAGAACAACATTCCTTCTTTTGAGTGTGTCTGCCATGGCGTCCCTGCTTCAAACCTCCAACAGAAATTTTATGAATTGCGACTTCTTTTCGTCATTTGACAAGAAGGCTGTCTCCAGAAAGATTTTTTTTCACACCAGAACCCCTCATCTGTGCTTAAGACGAAATCTGTTGTCTTTGCAAGAACTCAAAGACTTGCAAGCAGATCTGTCGAAAACTTGTTGGTACCAGATCCTTTACAAAGGATACAAGACCATCAAATAAAGAGCCCAGACAGCGACGTGTTCTTCATTCTCTTGCATTAGGCTGGCCAGCAAGGAGAAATCACATGGTTCTTTGACACGGGCAAAGCAAATAGGAAATGCTCAACATTGCTACCCTTGCAGAAGAACTAACGCGACCTCACTGTTCTGTCTTGCTTTCTCTCTTCGCCTTTACTGGCTGTGACTCAGTCAGCGCCTTCTATGAAAATGGAAAGGTATCCGGTCAAAATCCTGCAGCAGAAACCCAAGTTTGTGAAAACGTTCAGAAGAATGGGTGAATCATGGGAGATGAAGAAAGAGCTGCTGGATGTGCTGTGGTTCAAATGCTCAATCTACGGTGTCACAGTGTCGATGCAGTACGCCACTAGATGGTGATGGAGAAACGTGAGTCAGGTGGAGTCATTCGAGCGGATCTGACATTGACCTCGCCACATTTCCGCAGAAGCAGCTTGACTCAGCTGGGGGGGGGGGGGGGGGGGGGGGCAGCACTGGTTTCCACTCAAAACAATATCCGGTTTTTGTGAAAGTTGAGGCGGCACTGTCATACTCTCATTTGTTGATCAAAAGACCATCAAATAAAGAGCCCAGAGAGCGACGTGTTCTTCATTCTTTTGCATTATGCTGGCCGGCTAGGAGAAATCCCATTGCCACAAAAGCCTCAAATAACATGCAAGAAGGGCCAACTATCAGACAGCCACCTGGAAGCTCGCTCACCTGCCACTCCCACAGATTCCCAACCCCACTGATGGTCATGGAAGGATACTGAACAATGGAATCCGTACGCCTCTTCGGACTAAAGAAAATGAAGAGTTTGTTCCCTCACAGACAATTATTGATAGCCTGCTCAATGAGGTTCACAGGAAAGGAGAGAAGGAGGGGGGCACCACTGTTTTTTTAAATTCTGTGCAATGACTTGTTCATGTTATTTCTATAAAGCTGAAATTGATTCATAAGAAATGTGCATTTATGAGCAAACATTCTGCACTTACAGTGAAGAAACATTAGTTCTTAGATTGTCTTTCTTGTGTTAATCTATCTGTAATATGGAAACTATGAAGCAAGGGCATAATATGTAAGGGGCAGTTAGAATGGAATCCTTGAGCCTATGTGGACTGAAGAAAATGAAGAGTTGGTTCTCTCACTGACAGTTATTGATAGCCTGCTAAATGAGGTCAACGAGGAAGGAGAGAGGGGGGAGAAGGCACCACTGTTCCTTAATGGACTGGACGATTCACTTAAATCTGAATCTGACTTTGAATCGGACTAACTTGTCCTGTGAACTTGACTTTCTTGCTCCAAAAACAGTCTAAGATTGATTGTTCTTGCTCCAAAAACAGTCCAAGATTGATTGATTGTGTGTGTGTGTGTGTGTGTGTGTGTGTGTGTGTGTGTGTGTGTGTGTGTGTGTGTGTGTGTGTGTGTGTGTGTCTGAAAGAAAAAGTTGACATAGTTCTTTGCAATTACCTTTTTTATGTTATTTCTATAAAGCTGAAATTGATTCATAAGACATTTGCATTTATGAGCAAACATTCTGCACTTACATGAAGAAACATTAGTTCTTAGATTGTCTTTATTATCTACCTTTAATCATGGAAACTAAGAAGCAAGAGCATTATATGTAAGGGACAGTTAGAATAGATGTCTATATCTGAACATTTTGTTTTACATGTCAGTCTTGAGAAGATTATAATAATGTTGTAGTTCTATTAAAAGATGAACAAAGGAACTATTTTGGTCGCCAATGTGATTACTTTTGTTATTTGATTGGAAAACAGTGAGAAGTTATAATGAATATTTGATGAAAAATGTTTTTTGACATTTTCCTAAAATTTCACGTTTAGGGGGTAGGGGAGAAATATCTCATCTGGTGTCGCAACAAATCCTCTCAGGAATTCCAAATGTGGCTTGAAATTATCCAAAGGCATTGTAGTTTCTAAAAAATGAAACAGAAAACCCAAATTTGTTGAAACCTTTTACTCATCAAAGTTGACAAGCTTTGCGCACTGTGAAAATGACGGTTCGCGCCTATCAAGCATCACTACAGCCAACCTATCAAACATTGAACACTGTAATAGGTATTTTGTACAAGATTAATGATCAATTTAACTGTTTTGATTTCAAAAAAGTGGTTCTCTGTTCATTCATTGCAGCTGTGCATTGTTGTGATTGCACAGATAAATTTAGCGTTCGAGGGGGTACCCTTAAACAAAGGGGCATAAGTAGTAGTGGGAATGAGTGTTTTTGTGGCGAACTTGTTAAAAAGTGTTCAGTAGACCCCAATGAATATCTCTAGCCTAATGAAGCTGGATCCTGAGGGGGGTGCACGGTAGGCCTAGCTGGCTTGGAGCCTATTAGGCCTAGGGGAAGATGTTGGTTACTAATTTGACATTAGCTGTTGTGGAGTTGTTTATCTCACTGTGGATTCTCTTTCAGAGAATGCTGTGTCTGCAGGATTTTGGCTGTATTGTTACTTGTCTATATTTGTCATGAATATTGACAAATGATGACCTCACATGGGACAAAAACACAGAGCCCATCATCAAGAAGTGTCAGCAGAGGCTTCACTTCCTTAGACAGCTGAAGAAATTTAGACTGAACCAAGCCATCCAAAAGCAGTTCTATAGGGCCACTGTAGAAAGCATTCTGTGTTTTTCAGTCACCGTGTGGTTTAGCGGTGCCAGTGCTAGGAACAAGGAAGAGCTGGAGCGCATTGTCAGACAAGCGTCTCGTATTGTGGGTTGCGAACTTCCGTCAGTCGCCTCACTGTACAGCTCACGTTTAGCAAAGAGAGTTAGGGGTATAGTGGCAGACTCATCTCACCCAGCCGGCCATCTGTTCGAGCTCCTCCCGTCAGGCAAGCGCTTCCGCGCTCTGAAGAGCAGGACTTCTCGTTTCAGAAACAGTTTCTTTCCTGAGGCAGTCCTTGCGGCCTCAATGGTGGATCGTTCTTAGATCTGTTAGATCTGTGATATGTGTCAGTTAAAGTTTTGAAATGGATCGAGTATCCTTAAATGAAATATCTTAATAGATGTAAGGGTTGTGTCCTTTGAATAACTGTGTTAGCATGTACTCGGATTTATTATATTGATGACTATATTTTTAGATATGATTTTTAGGGAATTCATTTATCTTTATCCATGCAACCTGTGATTGCTCCTGTCAGATTGGTGCTAAAGGAACAACCAGTCCGTTTTGAACTGTCTGGTTGGTGTGCACACGTAGTGGGCCCAGTGAGATTGAACACTTTGTCTGTACATAGTTGTTGTGATATATGCGTGTGGAAGGAGTGTGAAGTTTTATGCATACACCATAACAAAATCCTGTGCTTTGCATTTGGTAAATAAACTGTTTGACTTTGACTTGACATTGGTTTATGCTTTGTATTATGTCATGTGTGACTTAGAAGGCATGTTGTTTATAATTGTATTTTCTTTTCTTTTTAGTGCCTTCTTCTTTACACTGCTTTCTGGTTTACACCAGAAATTCTGGTCTTACATATATATATTGTTTCTGGATTATATTGTTTCTGGTTGCTACCAGAATAATACATTTTTTTCACTGCTTTCTGGTTGCTACCAGAAAATTTATCCTTTTTTTCCCTGCTTTCTGGCATAATTGTTGTTTCTGGTTGCCACCAGAATTCATAGTTTCTATTTCTGGTTTGCACCAGAAATACATATTGTTTCTGGTCCTATTATTGTTTCTGGTTGCTACCAGAATAATATTGCCTTTTTAATTATACTGCTTTCTGGTTGCTACCAGAATAATATTGCCTTTTTAATTATACTGCTTTCTGGTTTGCACCAGAAATACATATTGTTTCTGGTTTTACACTAAATACATATTTTCTGGTTCTGTTATTGTTTCTAGCTGATTCTGGTACTGGTAGATATCAGAATTCATAATTGGTATTTCTGGTTATATGTAAGCATTGCTATTTCCTATATTAGAGTTCTGTTATTGTTTCTAATTTATAACTTATAGCATTGTTTCTAGTTGCTACCAAATTTAGCTAAACTGTTTTGGAATATTTATGATTTAGATAAGCTACCTGAGTGGTTATTTTTAGTTACATTTACTTCAATAAAAGATAGGTTAAAGCAACCTCTGTCTTTTGTGTCTTACTTGTATGCTCCTCTGCCTGTGCTATATATCTTTTCCTTCCACCCGACCTTCCCACATCTGGCGCTGCGAGCAGGATAAGAGGAGCATAGACACCAGTAACTTTAGAATAATAATACCAGAAAGCAGTGTAAGGTAGACACCAAGATGGCTGACCAAGCTGCCCGTGATGCTGCGCGTCTACGCTGGCAGGCTGTGCGCCAACCCAAGCTCCCCCTCTTCACCGGCGACAGCGAGGGCTGTGAGCTAGAGGACTTCGCCAGGGAAGCGCGGCGCATTATCCACCACTACGCCTTGGAGAACCTGGGAGAAGAGTCCGCCGAGTGGATGATCCAGTCTCTCGAAGGCGCCGCTCGGAGAGAGGTCACAGGTCGTCCGCCTGCTGACACCGCGACGGCAGATCTGGTGCTCGCTGCCCTGCAGGAGAGCTTTGGGGACCACCGGACCAAGTCGACGATGCTGTCCACCTTCCACAGTCGGCGGCAGGGCAACAATGAGGGGGTCCTCAATTACGCCCAGACCCTCCATGCCCTGCAGGCGCGGCTCAACGCACTTGCAGCCAACACAGTGACCGACGAAGAACTCCGCGACAGGTTCGTGGATGGGCTGCAGCCTCCAGCACTCAGGCGGGACATCCGTCGTTTCATCCATGAGAGGGAGGCCGCGAATGCAGATTTCACTGCTGTCCGCGCAGAGGCTCTGCGGTGGATGAGGGAGGACGCCGACTGCGACGTCCGCTCGGAGCAGGTGACTGCTACACCAGCCCAGAACTTAGAGGTTGACGAGCTCCGTCACCAAGTAGCTGAGCTGGTGAAGCAGACGGCCGCACTCCGGATGGAGCTAAACCAGTGCCCCGCCTATCCAGAGCCCTCCCAGAACCACCCTTCACACTCCCACCTGAGCAACCCCTCCCACCAACAGTCCGCGCCCCGACCTCGCTGCTGGTTGTGCAGCAAGCACGGCCATCTTCAGGCCCGCTGCCCGCTGAAGCGGCAGATCCTGAACTCTCAATCCCGCCCCGACTCCCATGTCCCCTCCCACCAGCAGCGACAGGGAAACTAATTTCCCCCGTTGTCCATAACCAGACGACGGGGGGCAAGGGTTTCCTGCAGGGACTTACTGGGGAGTGTTCCACGGCAGAAGTAAGCCTGCAGGGAAAGACTGTCACTGCACTTATCGACACTGGGAGCGAGGTGTCGACCATCACTGAGGAGTGGCTGACAGCTAATCTTCGGAACACGTCCATTTGCAGCTGTGATTTCTTCACCCTCAGAGCTGCGAATGGACTGGAGATTCCATACGCCGGCGTGGCCTTGGTGGAGGTTACCATCTTTGGCGACAGCTTCAAGAACGTTCCATTCCCAGTGGTGAAGAATTCCCCTGGCCCTGGCACCAGAACCAAGAAGAGGGAAGTGCCTGCGCTCATTGGAATGAACATTCTCCAACAATTGGCACCTGCCGTGGCTGCTTCCTCCTTGCCGGCTAGTCTGCAGGTAGCAGTCCAGGAAGCCAGGCTCCAACAACGGCACACAGGAGGTCTGGCTAAGGTTGCTGGACCAACATTGATCCCAGCAGGCTCGGTTGCTACGGTGCGGATCACTGGACCACAGCAGTCAAGTCTACTGATTGCGTCCCCACTGTCTACGCCCCTCCCTGGTGGTTTGCTGCTGGTCCCCACTCTTGTCAGTCAAGGCTCAGCCAGTTTTGTGAGAGTAGCCAACCTCTCTGCAGTGGACTGCACCCTGAGACAAAGGACAGCTGTAGCAGTTTTAGAAAGGATTGAGACAGTGGAGAGTGATGAGGGACTCAAGTTTGACGTGTCGTCGCAGAGCATCACTGTTAGCACGCAGGAGACCACGACTTGGCCGTCACCGCCCCCAGTCCCCACTCCCAACTTTGACGGCACCAGGAGACAGAGGGAGAAGCTTCAGGAACTGTTGAACAAGTTTGCGCACGGGTTTGTGCAGAGCGAGACTGACCTGGGATACGCTGACAGGGTGACCCATCGCATCCCCACCACTGACGATGCCCCTGTCGCCCAGCCATACCGCAGCATCCCACCTTGCCACCTACAGGAGGTGAAAGATCACCTTAAGGGCTTGTTGGCTCAGAACGTAATACAAGAGAGCTACAACCCTTATGCAGCTCGTGTAGTGCTGGTGAGGAAGAAGGATAGCAGTCTCCGGCTCTGTGTGGACTACAGACGTCTCAACGCAAATACAGTTCCCGATGCTTATCCGCTTCCCCGCATCCAGGAATCGCTCGACTCGCTGGTCGGTGCCCAGTACTTCTCCACTTTGGATCTGGCGAGTGGGTACCACCAGATTGCCATGGAACACCGAGACCAGCACAAGACAGCCTTCTGCACTCCGTTCGGCCTCTTTGAGTACACTAGGATGCCCATGGGTCTTATCTCCACTCCAGCCACCTTCCAGAGACTGATGCAGGCAACCATATCTGACTTTCAGTTCCAGTTTCTGTTGGTGTACCTGGACGACCTCCTAGTGTACTCGAAGACATTCGACGAGCACCTGCAGCACCTTGAGCGCCTCCTCCAGCGTATCACCAAGACGGGCCTTAAGCTGAAACCAGAGAAGTGCCAGTTCCTGCGAAAAGAGGTCGTCTACTTGGGTCACACCATTTCAGCGGACGGTATTAGCTGCGAAGCCGGGAAGATTGAGGCTGTTCAGAACTGGCCACTGCCCAAGACCACCACAGACCTGCGCAGCTTCCTTGGTTTCGCCAGCTACTACCGACGCTTCATCAGTGGATTCTCCAAGCTGGCCGGACCACTTCACGACCTCGTGACAGAAGGCAGCAAAGGAAGCAAGAAGAAGAAGGCAGCCATCCACCACCTGTGGACTGAACGACACCAGACAGCCTTTGAGTCCCTGGAGTCGGCCCTGACAACAGCTCCAGTCTTGGGGTACGCCGACTATGAGAAGCCGTTCATCCTGGAAACCGATGCCAGTCATGATGGACTCAGTGCTATCATCTCCCAAGTCCAAGATGGGAAACAACGCGTCATTGCCTACGCCAGCAGGAGACTCAAGCCCACCGAGAAGAACTGCGCCAACTACAGCAGCTTCAAGCTGGAACTGCTTGCTCTTAAGTGGGCCGCGTGTGAGAAGTTCCGCCACTGCCTTCTCGGCGCTGAGTTTGGGGTGATCACTGATAACAACCCCCTCACCTACCTGAAGACGGCGAAACTTGGGGCGCTGGAGCAACGCTGGGCCTCTCAACTGGCCCAGTTCAACTTCACATTGCGCTACCGCCCCGGGAAGATTAACCCTGCTGATGCTCTGTCCCGCCTACCCCGTGATTCCCTCCCTGACCAGTCCTCTACCCCTGTCCCCCCAGAGTTGGCCACCGAGCAAGAGATGTGGTGCGAGAGGGCTGCTCTCGATCCAGTGCCAGAGGTGCATGGACAGCCACCACTGCCCCTTGATGTCAGCTTCAAGGCAGCAGAGCCAACCACGGACACCCTTCCCCATCACTCCCCCGAGATGCCAGAGACCCCCCGCTGCGGACGCTTCCTCAGCAACACAACAAGCTGTTTATGGAGAAAGGGGTCCTCTACCGTCGAGTGGCAGACTCCAAAGGCGGCCACTTCGAGCAGCTGGTGCTGCCTAGCTCCCTGCGACCAGATGTCATGGTCGCCTTGCACGACAACATGGGCCACCAAGGCTACGACCGAACCATGGAACTCCTCAGACAGCGCGTCTACTGGCCTGGGATGTTCAGCGACGTCAAGGGCTACATCGCAAACTGCCAACGCTGCGTCCTAGGCCAGAAGCCCCTTCTCCACACCACGTCTGGCCACCTCCTCGCCAGTCGCCCCCTTGAAGTGGTGGCAATGGACTTCACCAAGCTGGAGACTGCCACAGACGGCAGGGAGAACGTCCTAGTGATCACGGATCTTTCTTTCTTTATTTGGTGTTTAACGTCGTTTTCAACCACGAAGGTTATATCGCGACGAGTGATCACGGATGTGTTCACCAAATTCTCCCTCGCGGTTCCAACACGCAACCAAGAGGCAGGAACCGTTGCTAAGGTACTGGTCCAGGAATGGTTTCAGCGATATGGTGTTCCGGAGAGGCTCCACAGCGACCAAGGCAGAGACTTTGAGGGCAAGGTAGTCCAGGCCCTCTGTGAGCTGTATGGCATCAACAAGTCCAGGACAACACCATATCACCCGCGAGGAAACGGACAGTGTGAGCGCTTCAACAGAACTCTTCACGACCTTCTGCGCACACTGTCTGTTGAAAAGAAGGGACGATGGCCAATACACCTGCCTGAGCTGCTCCAGGCCTACAACTCGACGCCGCACGCCTCCACTGGTTTCTCCCCCCACTTCCTGCTCTTTGGACAGGAGCCCCGTCTGCCCATCGACCATCTCCTTGGCCGTGCTGGAGAAGCAACTGCCGGTGCCACGGACTGGGTTCGGCAGCACCGCTTGCGACTCCAGGAAGCCCATGCTAAAAGTCAGCTGTAGAGAGGCGTCAGCATACAGACAAGAAAGCAGCAGATCACCCCCTCCATGTAGGTGACTACACCTACATCAAGAACCGGACCCTGGGCAGGAGCAAGATCCAGGACCAGTGGCGGTCTGAGCTGTATGTGGTAACAGCTCGACCCTACCCAGGCTCCCAGGTGTATGTCGTTCGTCCTGTTGCTGGGGGTGGTGAGAAGACCCTCAGCCGAGACGACATCATGCCTGCTGCTGTCCCCATTGCACCCCCGGCGACACCCCTTTCCCCACCTACTCCTGTCCAAGCTACCCCAACATTCCCTGACCGGGGCACTGTCTGCCTGGCACGCCCAGTCTTTCCCCCACCCCTCCAGCCTCCTCCGGTGCAGCCAGCTGCCCATGCACCAGTTCCTCAGCCCCAGGCACCTCCAGTTCCAGCCCCAGTGCTGAATGTTCCAGAGGTAGCACGTGTCCCAGACCAGCCTCTGGCTAGAGACCCGGAACCTCTGGTCCCGCCTCCAGCTGCTGTGCTTGCACCTCGCCGCTCACAGCGCATCAGACAAAGATTGCATGATGTGCTAAACTTGACTTAATTTGAACAGTCGGACTTGTGTAAATATTAAGTGTGCCGCTGTCATAACCCCGCCATGAGCCTATTGTGAACAGTCAGGAAAACAATGTGCTGCTGTCATGTGGGCCATGTGCCATTCGTGAGACAGAGACTCGCCATATTATTTCTTTATCACTTTGTTTAGTTTGTGAAATTCATTGATTTTGCATTTTCTTAAAATTTTTTATGGTTTTGCATTTTACTTTTTGCTTCGGTTCCCTCTTTGAGCACTTAGTATTAACATCTGTGTTTGTTTGTATGTATCAGGTTGTTGTTGTCACCCCAGGGTGCTGGTGGTTTCAGGCCGTTATGTTCTCCGGCGTTGTTCAGCGTATTTCAGGTTTAGCAGTGGTCAGCGGCATCCATGATCCTGACGACAAGTTTTATGGTGTTTCAGGTTCTCTTGGCTTAATAGCGGGTTCCTGACTGCCTTTTCTGCGATGCATCTTGTTGTCTTGTGTCATATCCATGAGTTGGGCGTGCCTTCACTAATATGTTGGCAAGGGAGGTTTTGTGCTTCCTGTATTAATGTTGTTTGAGTTGTTAGATGTCACCTTGGATGATCTGTTTAAGTCAGCTCCAGGTTGTATCTTAGGCTCCTGTTGTACTTGCTCCCTGCGAGGGCGCAGGTTGGTATAGAGCTGGGGGGGATGTAGCCAAGTGGCCTGCCCCGTCTCTTTGTGTGTGTTATCTCCTGCCCGACCCAGTTGCCTCCCCTGTCTATAGCTATTCCCTGTGTGTGTGTGTGTGTGTGTGTGTGTGTGTGTGTGTGTGTGTGTGTGTGTGTGTGTGTGTGTGTGTGTGTGTGTGTGTGTGTGTGCTAGTTACATTGGGTTTACCTTTAAATAATGCCCTTTGTGCTAGGAAATCCCTAACTTAAAATGGTGAGAAGCAGCAGAGTAACCTCTAACCATCAGTGCCTAAGGAGTGACTAAATAATACCTGGTTGTCTTTGTGCATTGTACTTTATTGTGTGTTTACTATCGTAGGGTAGACTCTTGACCGGATTCATTTCTAATCTAGGTGGTAAGATCCCATAACTTTCCCGGCCCCGTTTAGCTAGTATTACGCATCAGCTTGTAACTGCTTGTAATCTAATGAGCCTTATCCGGTGTGTAATGCAGACAGGGCTCTCTTCACCCTTTAGCTAGTATTATGTATCAGCTTGTAACTGCTCGTAATGTTTCCGGTGTGTAACGCAGACAGGCCTCTCTGCATCTTTAACGATCTCTTTCATTGGGCAGGCATTTTAAGTACACCACCCCCCGTTGGCTTACACAGGGTATCCTCCCTATTGGCTTATCGCCACAGGAAATCGGAAGTGACCACTGTGTTTAAAAGAGCGAGCATTACAGTAGAGCAGACAATGCGATTTGTGATAGTGAGCTGTGCGGTGCTCCTTTGTTGACGTGAACGGTCGAAGCGCTGCCCAAATTTGTCGCGAAGTTTGTAAGCCGTCGATCGCGACTTGTGGTTGTAAATTCCGAGGCCTGTTTCTTTGTGTTTCCTTTACGTGTGCTCACTGAGGAGAATCTGTAAGTAACTAACTGCTTTATTCATTCCTTATGCTTTATTCTTATGTTTCATTTCATGCTATGATGTTTGCATATGTACATTTTGCCGCTGATTTGGTTTCGGGCGATGTCCGACCGGTCTCGCGTCAGAGTTGATGACGCCATTTTGATCTATCAGAGAGATGTGTTTTCTAGATCAGTTTCTAATTACTTTCATGATTTGACGCTGAAATTGAGCGTTGATAACTTCTAATATTTGATGACCAGTTGTTCTAAAGTTGTTTTATAATCTTGTGAATTAAAGACTCGTAAGATTATCAAGTAAGGCAGACTCGTTCTCATACGTTTCGTTTTCGCTGAGAAAAAGCCTGTCTCACAATATTTTATGTCGAGAAGACACATGTGTATCGTTGCGATTCTTTCCCCATTTCATCACATATTATTTCTGGAGATCAGTAAAGTCTGAGCAGTAGTCGGTTAAAAGTCCAAAGTTAAGCCCTCAGTGCCATTGGCCCGTAAAGCTACCTATTTACGATTTAGGCGCAGAAACCCCTACCATTGATGAACGGGAATTATGGTTGACACATATATTTTGGGTAATGAACTCGTAGCATGAGTTTGATGAATTCAGGCATGAGAATGTAATAGAGATCTTCTGAGTTAAGATCTCAGACAATAGGAAGGTACTGTCAACGGGCGGATGCAAATTTTTAACTATTAATTCCCATGTTGCACTTTAAAGGCGGTTGCCTGCAGAAGAACTTTGCGACTGATAAAACTGAACATTGTGTGCAGTCGCATAGGTGCACAACAGACTTTTAATCTAAAGCGATATGATTTAGTCGCGCTTTCCTGTAAAGTACTAGACTGTTGTCGCTTCATTTTGAAGCATGGGAGCTTGCGCTTACCCCATGCCGGAGTTATCTTTCTTATTCTTGTCGTTATTATTCAACTCGATGAAGATGTGTCTTCATGGCGATGAACATACGTAGAGGTTACATGCCGAGTCTCAGTGATTATTAAAAATAATGGTCGAAGTTAGCGGATCATGAAAAATGCGAGCTTCAGCGAGCTTTTTCATGACCGCGAACTGAGACCATTATTTTTAATAATCACTGAGACGAGGTGTGTAACCTCTTTATTCCTCCTTTCTTCAGTTATTCAAAGAAAACAGGAGTTTTTGTACGAAAGTTTCATCGAATCCGACTCACTCAACCAGTCAACCTGCGCAGGCGATCGATTGATGCGCGGTTGTATAGTTACGTGCAAAGCATTCCATTCTGTTAACACTTCTTGTCAGTTTCCTTGTTTTGGACTAAAATCAAGTACACAGATATGCTGTTATTCTGCTGTGGCGGTAAAGGCAGGTATTGTGTGTTCTGTTTATGTTTTAGTATCGCTTAAGATAATGTTCTTTCGTCAAATGGGACTAGCAGACGAACTTTTGCACCCGTGTTCCAACGTTAATTACTGTATGAATTTCAGTTTTCTGGGGAAAATAGTGTATGAAACCGCTTTATGTTGTTTAAATTGATGAGATGTGTGCATTTGGTTGCGTGTTATCTGTTTATAAAATGAAATATTGTTGAAAACTGACCGTCGGATTGCAGTCAGTGTTGTCGAAGAAACTGAGTTAAAAGAAGGGGAACTACTCTTGTCGCTAGAGTATGAGTTACTTGCCTTGGGAATTTGCTTGCGATGAACGGTTTGTGCACGGCAGATCTAGATTCAGAAAACAACCGAACTCATGGATTTTATATGGATATTCATGTGTTCAGGCCTGTAGTTGTTAATTTAAATGCGGTATGTTTGTATTGTTTGCTCCAGAGATGTATACTTCGTACGTATAGAGCGTTCGGAACTTTTCAGTCGCAAAAGTAGTACCGAAACAGAACAGCTTCTCAACCCATTGCACTATCGAGGATTCAGGCTGTTGCTGGCTCGTTATTTGTTTGGTTGCTGGGTCATTATCGAAAAATAACTAGCTCTACAAGTTTACAGAGGTAAAGAAGCAGAGGGGGGAATAATTAATAATAACAATTATTTTGCAGTTGCGGTTCATGCAGTTGGTTAATTTATGTAAACCATTTTTCTATGCAAGGCTTAGGCCTAGGGGAAGATGTTGGTTACTTCCCTTGACATTAGCTGTTGTGGAATTGTTTAACTCACTGTGGATTCTCTTTCAGAGAATGCTGTGTCTGCAGGATTTTGGCTGTATTGTTACTTGTCTATATTTGTCATGATTATTGACAAATGATACATTCATTGGTTTATGCTTTGTATTATGTCATGTGTGACTTAGAAGGCATGTTGTTTATAATTGTATTTTCTTTTCTTTTTAGTGCCTTCTTCTTTACACTGCTTTCTGGTTTACACCAGAAATTCTGGTCTTACATATATATATTGTTTCTGGATTATATTGTTTCTGGTTGCTACCAGAATAATACATTTTTTTCACTGCTTTCTGGTTGCTACCAGAAAATTTATCCTTTTTTTCCCTGCTTTCTGGCATAATTGTTGTTTCTGGTTGCCACCAGAATTCATAGTTTCTATTTCTGGTTTGCACCAGAAATACGTAGAGGTTACATGCCGAGTCTCAGTGATTATTAAAAATAATGGTCGAAGTTAGCGGATCATGACAAATGCGAGCTTCAGCGAGCTTTTTCATGACCGCGAACTGAGACCATTATTTTTAATAATCACTGAGACGAGGTGTGTAACCTCTTTATTCCTCCTTTCTTCAGTTATTCAAAGAAAACAGGAGTTTTTGTGCGAAAGTTTCATCGAATCCGACTCACTCAACCAGTCAACCTGCGCAGGCGATCGATTGATGCGCGGTTGTATAGTTCCGTGCAAAGCATTCCATTCTGTTAACACTTCTTGTCAGTTTCCTTGTTTTGGACTAAAATCAAGTACACAGATATGCTGTTATTCTGCTGTGGCGGTAAAGGCAGGTATTGTGTGTTCTGTTTATGTTTTAGTATCGCTTAAGATAATGTTCTTGCGTCAAATGGGACTAGCAGACGAACTTTTGCACCCGTGTTCCAACGTTAATTACTGTATGAAGTTCAGTTTTCTGGGGAAAATAGTGTATGAAACCGCTTTATGTTGTTTGAATTGATGAGATGTGTGCATTTGGTTGCGTGTGATCTGTTTATAAAATGAAATATTGTTGAAAACTGACCGTCGGATTGCAGTCAGTGTTGTCGAAGAAACTGAGTTAAAAGAAGGGGAACTACTCTTGTCGCGAGAGCATGAGTTACTTGCCTTGGGAATTTGCTTGTGATGAACGGTTTGTGCACAGCAGATCTAGATTCAGAAAACAACCGAACTCATGGATTTTATATGGATATTCATGTGTTCAGGCCTGTAGTTGTTAATTTAAATGCGGTATGTTTGTATTGTTTGCTCCAGAGATGTATACTTCGTACGTATAGAGCGTTCGGAACTTTTCAGTCGCAAAAGTAGTACCGAAACAGAACAGCTTCTCAACCCATTGCACTATCGAGGATTCAGGCTGTTGCTGGCTCGTTATTTGTTTGGTTGCTGGGTCATTATCGAAAAATAACTAGCTCTACAAGTTTACAGAGGTAAAGAAGCAGAGGGGGGAATAAATATTGTTTCTGGTCCTATTATTGTTTCTGGTTGCTACCAGAATAATATTGCCTTTTTAATTATACTGCTTTCTGGTTGCTACCAGAATAATATTGCCTTTTTAATTATACTGCTTTCTGGTTTGCACCAGAAATACATATTGTTTCTGGTTTTACACTAAATACATATTTTCTGGTTCTGTTATTGTTTCTAGCTGATTCTGGTACTGGTAGATATCAGAATTCATAATTGGTATTTCTGGTTATATGTAAGCATTGCTATTTCCTATATTAGAGTTCTGTTATTGTTTCTAATTTATAACTTATAGCATTGTTTCTAGTTGCTACCAAATTTAGCTAAACTGTTTTGGAATATTTATGATTTAGATAAGCTACCTGAGTGGTTATTTTTAGTTACATTTACTTCAATAAAAGATAGGTTAAAGCAACCTCTGTCTTTTGTGTCTTACTTGTATGCTCCTCTGCCTGTGCTATATATCTTTTCCTTCCACCCGACCTTCCCACACTAAAACACATTAACATGTTAGTAATAGATCCAAAAGTGATTCAGCTACCCCGGGTCATTACCTGTCCACTATCGCCACAGCGCAGCGGGGTATCTCCCGAGCAGGGCGGAAGCACACAGAAGTTTTCATCGCTACCGTCAGTGCAGTCGTCTTGGTGGTCACACACTAAACTATAAGGCACGCGCTGAAAGCCATCACGACATGCTAACGACGGTGGAAAGGAAGTCACTGGTGCGAAACAGGAAGTAGTCGAATTAAAGGGAACGTCAAATGTGTCGTCATCAGAGCCAAACGTGACGTCATCTCCAGTCCAGCACGCGTTTAGTGCGTCACAAGCTAGGAAGTTGTGAGTCATGTGGCCCGCGGGGCATCGAACGAAGCCCGAAGCGAATCTGGAGGTTAGATTTTGCCGCAGGGTGACTGACTGACCAAGCCTTCCGTCGCCCAACACTGTGCTAGTCCCTATTGCACCCTGCATCTCGCACAGAAAGAGATGACTATCGGTCCTTGCACAACTATTTAAGGACAGCCACAGGCCTCCACTTCTAAAGAATAGCACACCGCAGGCTATATGGAATGGTTCCTGTTGACGACAGAAGCACTGCATTACAGAGATCATCCGAGAATAAAAGTGACTAAACCAATCTCATGTTGTAAGCCCTAGCGAATATCTGAGGAAAATCTGATTGCAAATAAGATAGAATAAAATTAAAACCAATTTAGTAGAAGTGTGATGCCATATGGCACAGTCGTCACCAAGGCAAGGCACTGCATACCCACAGCCAAGGACGAAAGGCAATCTCTCTCTCTCTCTCTCTCTCTCTCTCTCTCTCTCTCTCTCTCTCTCTCTCTCTCTCTCTCTCTCTCTCTCTCTCTCTCTCTCTCTCTCTCTCTCTCTTTCACACACACACACACACACACACATGTACGTACACACGCTCTCTCTCTCTCTCACACACACACACGCACACACACACACACACACATGCACGCACACACGCTCTCTCTCTCTCTCTCACACACACACAAACACACACACGCACACTCACACACACACACACACATGCATACACACACACAAACACACACACACACCCACATACACCCACACACGCACGCACGCAGAGGAAACATATTCACAGACACACACACTCACAGAATATATTTCGCTTGTCACTTTCGATGATGAACTCAGTAAAAGAGTTCTGTCATTCCAAAGCAAGGTGTTTCTGTACCTGTGTCATGGAAGGCAAAGTTAACAAGTCGCGTAAGGCGAAAATACAACATTTAGTCAAGCTCAGTCGAACTCACAGAATGAAACTGAACGCATTGCATTTTTTTCTGCAAGACCGTACACTCGTAGCATCGTCTGTCCACCGCTCGTGGCAAAGGCAGTGAAATTAACAATACAGAAAAGCGCGGTAGCGGTTGCGCTGAGGAGAATAGCCCGCTTTTCTATATCTCTATTCATTTTAACTCTCTGAACGTGTTTTTAATCCAAACATATCATATTTATATGTTTTTGGAATCAGGAACGGACAAGGAAGAATATGAAATTGTTTTTAAATCGATTTCAGAAATTTAATTTTAATCATAGTTTTTGTATTTTTAATTTTCAGAGCTTGTTTTTAATCCGAATATAGCAAAATTATATGTTTTTGGAATCAGAAAATGATAAACATACGATAAACATATTTTTGGATCGTTTTATAAAAAAAAATGTAATTACTATTTTCAGATATTTAATGACCAAAGTCATTAATTAAATTTTAAGCCTCCAAGCTGAAATGCTATACCAAAGTCCGGCCTTCGTCGAAGATTGCTTTGCCAAAATTTCAATCAATTTTATTGAAAAATGAGGGTGTGAGAGTGCCGCCTCAACTTTTACAAAATGCCGGATATGACGTCATCAAAGACATTTATCGAAAAAATAAAAACATATGTCCGGGGATATTATACCCAGGAACTCTCATGTCAAATTTCATAAAGATCGGTCCAGTAGTTTAGTCTGAATCGCTCTACACACACACACTCACACACACACACACACACACACACACACACACACACAGACAGACACACACATACACAACGACCCTCGTCTCGATTCCCCCCTCTATGTTAAAACATTTACTAAATGTAAAAATGAAAATAAATAGTAGTAACCAGTTTATAGTAAAATCAAAGATGTAAATTACATTATTTATTTATGCTGAAGTAAGTTGATGTAGAGGTTACACAGCGAGTTTCAGCGAGTAATACAAATAATGATTGGTGGAAGTTTAGCGGATCATGCGACTCGGCGTGTAACCTCTACTTGATAAACATCTTTTCTATTAGACAAATGTAAGGAAGCAAATGGTGCAATAATTTGATGATACAGTTAACTAACAGTTTTAGTAATAGCTAGAGTTTGGTAAAATAATAGTGTACAGGGGCGAATGTAAGGGTGGGCGGAGGTTGGGGGTGGGTGCATACATGTATACATGACTAAGTGCCAAAAGGTGCGCACGAAAAGCGGACAAAGGGGCTAAAAAATAAAAGTTGACAAACACGACTGATATTGTGATTTTTGTTAAGACAACAGATGCTGGAACCCAATTACGAAAAGAAAAGATAAATTTACCCAAATGATTTTACAAATAACGATAATTTTGTTCGTTATATCATTCAAAACGGCACTGAGTCATAGCATTAAGGTTATCTCGCACGTTTTTAAAGCTAGGGCTTTGAAACTTGGCACACAACCAAAGTATAATGACCTCCAGGTATGGTGCACATCACAAGCCGCTCAAACTCTAGCCCGTTCTCTAGTTCTATCCAGAATAGACTATTGCAACAGCCTGTTCTATGGCTGTGATCAAAAACTTGTCGAGTCACTCCAAAAGGTACAAAACTCTGCCGCCAAATTGATATATCGTTCTAAGAAGTTTGATCATGTCACACCACTTCTTCGTTCCCTTCATTGGCTTCCCGTGTCCGCTCGTATCAGATACAAGCTTGCTTGTATCTGTTTCTCTGCCAAATTTGAAGATGGCCCTAAATACCTCAAGGAACTGCTCGTCACATATGACAATCCCTCTGACTACAACCTCCGCTCACGCGCTGACAGTCGCAAACTGGAAACTCTCGAGCGAAGCTTGCCTTCTTTTGGAAATCGCTCGTTTGCTTCTGCGGCTGCCATTGTCTGGAATTCTCTCCCTTCCTCCGTTCGCCATTCTGCTTCTAAGGACTCTTTCCGCAGTTCCCTTAAAACGCACCTTTTTCGCGAATCCTTGTAAATTGTCCTTGCCATCTTTATAGACTGTTAGCGGTGAAGTTAGATTTGTTGTTTGAATGTGTCTTTTTTTGTTTTTTGTTTTTGTTTCAGCT